>NC_062544.1:221427498-221730529 GCF_016906955.1 Phacochoerus africanus
AGGTGTTGGGTAAAGTTTCCTCAGGAACACTGAAGTCCTGAGAATCCAGGATGATGGTGGGACACGAGGTAGGGAAGAAACAGGGAGCCTGGTAGCAAAGACTGGGAAATCTGGGAAACGAACTACTTCATGGCCACAAGTAATGGAAAAATTAAAATAGCTGGCTGTCATAAATTTAAGTAGTAAGAGATTTTTATATGAGATAGGAAGAAACGTGGAGAAGCAGGAGTGAGGAAATGGATAACTGGTTTCTGGGCTTTTTGCCGTCTGTGTCACGTGGGAAAAATGGACAGGGGAAGAAGTGTCCTTATGTGAGTGTCAGGTTTTATTGAAGTAAGAAATGGTGGCAATATTCAGTGGAGAGGTTGTAAGGAGGGAAGGACTCTGGAGGAACTAGAGTCCTCAGGAAAGATGAGTGAGGGGAACTGTGTGTTGCCAGTTTAGGGGGTGGTAGGGGTGGTGGGCTCACTCTGGAGAGAAACAATGTTGGGATCTGGGAGTATATAGGAGAAAAAAACATTTAGGGCAGTAATGAAGGAGCAGGAGCAAGCCTGAGTAATGTAAAGTTCTAAATAGAATATTGCCAAAATGCTGGTATTTTTATCCCTTTGGTAACTATTTTTCACTGCAAATATCACCAGGTTGTGAGCCTATTTCATATGATTGTTTTTCCTAGGGCCTGTCATTTCCACTCATTGAGCACCTCATGGCGCCCCCCACCCAACCCCTTCTGTGATAATATATGCCAGGATAGCAAACTTATGCCCCCCCCCACTCCTCCCCCCACAGAGCACCATTAACATAATCACTAAAAAATTAGTCCTCCCTGATTAATTCAAGTAGTAGAAAAACTGAATTCACATCTCTGCAGATAGACCTGTAATATGCCTTAAGCTGTGGAGTTTTGAGAAGCAGTAGCTTTTTTTTTTTTTTTTTTTTTTAAAGGGCCGCACCAGAGGCATATGCAAGTTCCCAGGCTAGGGGTTGAACTGGAGCTATAGCCACTGGCCTACACCACAACCACAGCAATGGCAGATCCAAGCCACATTTGTGACCTACACCACAGCTCACTGCAACACTGGATCCTTAACCCACTGAGCGAGGCCAGGGATTGAACCTGTGTCTTCATGGGTACTAGTTGGATTAGTTTTCGCTGAACCATGACAGGAACTCCACAACTCCTTCTCATTTTTCAGTATAATATCCATTGATTTATACTGGGTATCTTGGGTGAGATGTTTGATTGCAACAGTAAGAGAGAAGTTGCAAATATTTGACAGTTATTAAGATGTAACAAGAACAAGAAAGCTTTGCTGAAGCAAACCTGGAGGAAATAAAAAATGACATCAAACAGAACAAACTAGAACAATGAGACTGAATACATATAATCCACTTTTCCTATTATTGGTTTTGATGACCCCCGTGTCCTCTAGTTCATAGTGCCATCATGAGCATTATATTTCATATCATTTATTAGAGTACATTTTAAAGCATACAATCTGTTTTTACACTTAAATGTCTCTATGGATAGGTTTAATATTTATGCTTTTTTAATCAATAGAAAAACATTTTGATTATATCTTTGGAAACATATTTTGTCAAGGTCAACAAACAGCTGAAATCATGTAGCTTTCTAATAGATCCCTTTGAGAAAGTGCTTTACCTTGCGGTAATATAAGCCAGGAAGTACTATGGCATTAAGTTAATGCAAAGCATTGTGATTCACCCAGTAAAACACATGGCTATGTACTTCATGGATTTCTTATACCTAACTACATCCTCCATCCTCATAGAATTGATTCCTGTGTTATTCATGAACTTCAATGCTACTACATGATATACTGTATCCCAATCAATCAGTGGTGGCTCCAATTTTACACACTTTCTAGGCTGACCCTGATCTTATGCAGTCACCCTTCTTCCATCTATTCCTCTCCATGCCTGGAAAGGTGCCTGCTCCCTCTACAGGCTCAACTTTGCTAGGAGAGGTGTTGACAAAGTTTCTTTGTCACTCCACATTTTGAAACTGACCTTCCTGCTGGAAATGCCGTAAATCATACTCCTAGCAACAAGAGTCTGTTGTCCTCATATAGGACAATCTGTGATAGAATGTGGCCCTAATCAATCCTGGAGAGAATTGGACCCACCCTGAACGTCTCTGATTCCAATCCCGGACAAACGAATCTTATGTCTCCCAGTAGCTCTTCAGGCAGAAGACAAGGTCTTGTGTAGACAAATGACTATCCCACTCAACTTTAGCCAAGTGCAATTATCATGTGCTAAATAGTAGACATGAAAGTAACAATTTACCTTGACTTCATCATCAGCAGGAGTTAACCCATTTTGTGATGATGGTGTCTAAAACCCCCTCTCAAGGAGTATGGAAACTTGATATTACCTGGCTCATCTGCAGAGATCCAACAGGACTTCACAACCAAACCAAAAGGCCACGGGAAACCTCAGAACTATTTATTCTTAGTTACCACTCTCTGATTTTTTAAGTGACCAAACCAAAATTCTCAAAACCTGAATGTCTTTCTAGCACCTTCTACTGGATTTTTAATTGTGTTTAATTTGATTAAAGTCAGTGGGTAACTTGAACACTATCAGCAATCATATTAATAGATGCTAAGTTGCTACCTGTTTTACCTCTCTGCTGTGATTTGGCAACTTAATGGTTCTAAATCTTGCTCCTGGTTGCTTATAGGCTGTTTCATTTGCTGCCATCCCGCTCTCCTTTTTCATTAGACTCTTCAAAAACTTCAGAGTTCTAAGGTACCCAAGTGCAGTGTCTCTAAGTTCTTGATAAATACTGTCTATTGAGGAGGATGTTTACATTTTTAATCTCCCCATAATCCAGAATTTTGAGTTGGCCAATATTTTGAATTTTAGGGCTTAGATTAGGCCAATAGTGTCTTGATCAGGTTTTTGGTCAGGCCTCTTCATATTCCATTTGAACTAGAGAATAAAGACCAAATTCCCTCTACCTGGTACATTTTGGCAAAAAAGGAAAAAAAAGAAAGCTTGCCAATAAATATAGATTATTATCTTCTTAAGCAACCGTTAACACTGAAAGAAATATTAGAATATGCATACATTGTACTTCAACATTTAAAATTAGGCACCCCCATTCTGAGGACTGATAGTTGATTTGAAGGCAGCCTTTGAGAAGATGATTCTGTAGCCCTAGGGCACCATGTGGAACCTCCTGTAAAAAGCAGCACCTCCTTTCTCCTTACCCTCGATGGAAACAGGCAGCCTGATTCCCATCCAGCCATTCTCAGGGAGTTCATTTTTCAATCCCAAGTGGATGGCCAAATAGGCAATCTCAGGAGATTTGAGGGGATCAATTTTGGAGGAAAAATGTAATGTTTTCCTTGTCATGCAATGGAATTTCACCACTGCCAGGCTAGCCCCAGCTCACAGGAAGTTTACGAATAGGGTCCACACTTTAGCAGCAGGACACTGACCAAGAAGGTGAGTCAGCTTCCAAGGCCTTCTGGGTTGATCATCTGGGAAAACTCAGAGTAGGAATTATCTCCAGACAGTTTTCATCTCATGATGACATCCACACACACACACACACACACACACACACACACACTCCTGAAGATGATGCTACGAATGAAAGATGGCAGAGTCAAGGAACATGGCAGCCATTTAATAAATCTACACAGGCGCCTCAAGTTCAACTCACTTGTTTATGTAAATGGTGGCTTCTTAGTCTATCCCCAAATAAAAATATACCCTCTAAGTGTTACAAACAAAAATTTAAAATAATCATAAAATAGTTTAAATATTTCATTACTCGGCTCAGAGTTATGATGGTGAAGCAAAGTGCGGTTCCCTTCCTCTCTCACATTCTCACTGGAACACTGTCTTTATCAAAGCATAGACAACACAGTGTACTGAGATTGACTTAAAGCCTATCTGCCACATTTGCTGATAAGGCAGGAATGTACTTTTCAAAGCTCCCGAAAGCAGCCTTCCTCATCTGGCACCACTATATTTTTTCACCTTGCTTCCATAGAGGGAAAAACTCTATACCCTAGGACTTTTCTTATGGGTTTACATCTCATTGGCTGTTGGTCCAATGTCTTGCTCATCAAATGAGAATGCAAAAAACACTGACCAAAGGCCTATTAACTCTTCCCTTGCTCACTCATCTCAGTGCCATCTGAAAGCAGAACTCATCAGCTGGCCTGCCAATTGTTTCTGCCATAGACACTGGCTTAAATGGTACAGGACAAAATTTCAAAACTTTACAAGGCTTATCAGGGAAGAAGGGAGAGAGGAATACGTATCGGTTGTAGGGCATCACCTTCTAATTTCTCACTGGAGGAGGTAACTTCAGTTCAGCCCTTACCCAGCCCAGCATCAGCCCTGGTTGTGAGATCTGCCCAGAGTTAACTGCTAGCCCTTCAAGAAATTTCTGCAGTGACTGAGCTTTTGGACAGTTTAGCCAGCCTTGAACCTCAGAAGAGGCACATTAGGGGCTAAAAATAGATCCTGTCTTTCTGTTTCTCAAACAAGACAGTTATCTTAGAAAGTTTGAAAGTGTTGATACCTGGATCGGTTTTGCCTTGAGAAGGGCTTCTGTGAAGCCCTTTTTGGAAGAGCACCAAAAATCTGCCAACAAGTTGTGTTACTTCTCCTTCCTCTCTCCAGCTGAAAAGAACCATCTGAAGTTCTAAATAACTGAAATAAAACCAAATTGGTTTATTGCATCTGCTTGCATATAGATAAAAGAAGAGCAGGTCTGAGTGCCTGGCGTGGGTGGTGGATGAAAGGGGATTAAGGAAGGGAGAGGCGAGCTTCAAGTCTGCTCTTGAGCAATGGAGGGCGGGGGAGGAAGGAAGGCAGCCCCTGGCTAAAACGAAATACATTTTCAAGAAAGGCAGCTCTCACCAAGAAGGAGTGATGGCCACCCTGCAAGGGCTCTTTCCTCTAATGGTAAGGCTCCCTCCTTATCTTCTCCTGTACTCTGGTCCCAGCTTAGTGTGAATGGAGCGTGAAGCTGAGCTAGAGATGTTTTCTGCTAATACCCCACTGATTTCAAACACTTCAAGTCTGGAGTATATAGTTCTGCCTAAATATGAGGCTTTTCTCTACGATGACATCCTGTCCTTGAACTCTGATGTTAGAAGGAGAGCAGATCAGTTCACAGCTGCATACCTAAGTGAAGATTGAGCACATTTAAGTGAGGTAACCCTTAGCTCAGCTCCTATCCTCTCTGGCTACCGGATTTATAAAGCAAAGGGCAGGACAATGGAAGAGTCCCAAATTAATAAAAGCCAGAGCCAGAAGGTCTTCTTGGGTTGTGCCAGTCTCAGAGTAGAGATTCTGATTTTCTATGCTGGTACATGGTGCCATCTGGGACGGGTCAGCAGGGAGTTCAGGGAAAGAGCCTGGGTAAATTCACCCACTGGATATCTAAGTGTATGTTAGTTTGCATTTCCAAATCTGCTTCTATCCTGGATAGTATGCTTTTACAAAGCTTATCAGAAAACTGGTCTAAAAGAACACATACTTTAGAGAGCATTAAAAAGCATGAAGTAAATAGGAGGTCTTCAAACCTTAATAGCAACATTTTCCAACACAGGCATAGGATTTCTCTCTTTCGAAATAGATTACCACATCCAGCTCTCAATGGTAGTAGATCATGGCACTGGGGGAATGACGCAACTCATAAGCCCCAGGTATCACTGGAGGCCAGCATCTCATCCTTTTCCCTCACCTGACCTTTCCCTGCCTGCTCATATAGGCTTATTTGTGTTTCATCTTTTGGTCCTTTACTTGACCTCTCTTCTGGCAAACGGCCTAATTAATACATGGTCAAAAGGCAGAAGAAAGAGAAGAGGCCCAAATAAGACCAAACTTGGATAACCTCTGCCTGGAAAAAGGCAAGTTGCCCCTATAATAACTTCCAGATGAATCATGAATTTTTTTTTTCAGACACCAGCAGGTGAGCTGCTGTCATTCTATTTGCCTCCCACTTCTTGCATCCAGAATCACTGATCTCCGCTGGGGCTGGTAAAAACAGCTGGTTGAGGTCTCTAGTCTCTGGCCATTCTTAGGGATGGTCATTTTATTCCTAAGTGTAACCCCTTCTGGTGTGACCCATGTGTTTTCTGCCAACTCTCCACAAAGAAGCCCAGGGGAAATTGTCTGAGTGGGACTTCTGATAGGGGACAGCAGGACCTTGGAATCTGTCCCTGTAGATGAGGTGGGTGGGTGGTCCATGATGGGGAAAGGAGGACTGAATAAGATTAGGCTCTGAGGTCTTCCTGGTCTCGACCTGTGGAAAGGCTTAGAACTCCCTGATGGGCGCTCGATTTTTGAAGAAAGAAGGTTGTCTCCGGATGGCTCTGTTTCTGATGTGCGCTTTCGACATTGCACAACTGCATCCTGGGAGGAGAGCAGGTTGGGCAAATCTGGTTCTGGAGAAAGAGCAGGTCCCTCGCACATGTGAGGTGTGGTGGAGTCCAGAGGTGAGGACTCGAGGGGTCCTGTATCTTGCTTTGGTTTCTCTTCCTGGGGGCTTTCCAAGGAGGAGAGAGAATCATCTTTGGCACGTTTCTGAGAGGTCCCACCAGTTGAGCCGGGTTCCTCTTGGCTCCTCTCAAGAGGCTGAGCTCCACTCTCCTCTGAGCTCTGGGAGGGCAGGGGCTGTGGGATCTGGGTGTACTGAATTTTGGGTGGGATGACCGGGACAGCCCTCGCCTGGCACATTTTGACCATGAAGGAGGTTCTCACAGCTGACACACTCACAGGAGCTGAGTTACGGCGGCCTGTCAGGGCATGAGTGACAATGTCCAGGTCCTGAGACTCTTGGGAGTACACCCTCCAGGGGTCTACTTTACAGTGCGATGGGGTCATCCACGTGACCTCTGGGTCTCCTGGCTCAGAGAACTGCATTTCAGGTGAACCAAAGGAGGCCACATTCTCAAACCGGAATAGGTCAGTGATAGGAACGGCAGAGTCCAAGTTGAGAGAAGAAGGCCTATTTTTCCCCTTTGGGGGCCCACATTCAGTGCTCTTCAGCACTAACTTTGGGGGATGCTCTCCAGGTGAGATGCTGTCCTGCACACCAGGAGAATACTCCCTGCTGCTCTCCAACCCAGGAACACTGTCTTGCTCAAGCTGAGGGTTGCGGTGCCCCAGGTGTGGCCCCAGTTCCTCTCCCTCTACTAGGCTGACAGGGCTGGTTTCTGCTGGTTTGGGCGGCAAACCACCTGGTCCCTTCTGGTTGGGAGGATCCTCTGTCCTTTTCAGGCCAGAGAACTCTTGAAAGGATCTCACAGCTTTCTCATCCCATCCAGTAACATCTCTGCTGGGTGCCAAGGGCTGCAGAGGTTCGGAATTCCTCTCTGCTTCAAGATTATCACAACTGCTGGAGGAGGGACCCTCAAGAGTCCACTGGCTCTTAACCATGATTTTGCTGTCTAGAGAATGGCTCTGGCGAAGGCTGGGCCTGTGGGAAAGCCTCTTCTCCAATCGGTGGCCCTGGGAGCCCTGCATCTGTGCCTCCTGCACATCTTTCAGGGTAGGGGAGTGCAGGGGACTTGTCACCCACTGGGGCTCCTCCCAGGGCTCCACCATCTCCAGGCCATTCTGGGCAATGTCTGTCACAGTGTCGTCTTCATCACAGTCTGAGGGCTCCTGTACTGAGTGGGTTACATCCCCTTCTCCTTGTACAGAAATCTCAGCCTCCCTGGTTGGGCTTGGATAGCTAGAGCCTTTACCCTCAGGAGCAGCAATCTTTGAATTTTGCTTTTCATTCTGTTCTGGAGAGGCCTCCTCTTCCTGACAGAGATTGGGGATCCCAGGGCTGCCTTTGGACTTCTGCTGGTCTGTATATGGATTTGTTCTCAAATTCTCAGATGAGTCTTCTCTCTCAGGGCTACCCATCAATAGCTGGACTAGAGGTGCCTCCTCCATAGGAGTTGGAGGGGGAGGAGAAGGCGGGAGCAAAGGAGACAGATTCCCTGGGCCTCCCCCCTCCATCTTTGCTTGTGGAGAAGCCATCTCAAATGTAACTATTTCCAGAGGAGTCAGGCTGGCAGGGTCTGGGCGCAGGCCCTTCTCCAGCTCGCATCTCTGGAGGATGCTGGTTGTCTCTAGCCTTTCTCTATTGGCTGCTGCAGAGATTCCTTGTGTGCTCTGATTGGTTGGATTCTTAGTGCACTCCTCCAGAGGGGCCGAGATTGGAGCTGGGGCAGAGCCACAAGGTAAGCTCCTGGGAGACTCTGGGGAAGCCAAAGGCACGGGACTAGATTCGAGAATAGGCTGAGTTGGGCTGATCTTAAGAGCTGGTGGTGGCAACGAGGAGAGTTCCTCCTCAGATTCAATAATTTTCAGCTCCTGTTGTATCTCAGGCCATATCAGGACATTGGCCAGATCGTCTTCATCCTAAAAAATATCAAGAAACTGATTACTTAGAACCAAAGACTCTTGGTGCTGACATGTAGACTATTTCCCAGGGAGAGTGAAGGGACTGGAACAGTGCCCAGCCACACCCCCTCGCATACAAAGGAAGAAGCATTAATAATAACTGTGGATATTTATTCATGCTTAGCATGTGCCATAACATGTTTAACTGTATTTTCTTAACTTTCCCAAGAACCCTAAAAGATAAATACTACTGGAATTACTCCCGTTTTAGAGATGAGATTTATGTTGAAACAGATTAAACAATTTACCCAAGTCACACAGTAGCAGCTCAGGATTCTAATCCAATTCAATCTACTTCAGAACATAAGCATGGAATCTTTGTGTACTGCTATCTTATAAAGCAAACCAATCTCTGATCTCATATAACCTTAGGCTGACCCGATGGCTCACAAGAATGAGATCCTCCCAGTAGAATGAAAATGTTAACTCTTGCCCTGACACCTGCTTTCCAAATAGATAAATATAGCTCCCCCCTTATAACCAAAGAAATACATACTCCATATGGGAAAAAGATTTAATGCATATTAAAAGAAAGAAGAATGAAAAATAGCAAAATGCAACACTCCTACTACCCACAATAACCGCCGATAATGTGATGGGTGCCTCCTCCTGCATCTTGTTTGCTGTTCTTGTCTCACCTCAAGTCCAGCTTTTCTTTGTCCTTGGCTCCTCCCTTTCCCTACACAAAGCCCAAAGCTGTAGACAGGAAAGGGATGAAGGGAGGCCTGGTCAGGGCCAGGGAAGCAAATTTCAGTTCCTTTCCTTTCTCGTCTGAAAGCCTTATTCTGTCTCAAGGAGAAGTTGTTTGGGGAGGCATTTCTCTCCTGGCGTGGGGGAGGGATGTGGGGGGTGAGGGTGGGGAGGGCCTTCTTGAGAGGTCTAACCTGCTACCAGCCTGCCATCACTTCTCTCCTGGCTTTGATCACACGTCATTTCATATTTCAGTTAACTGGATGCCAGTCTTGCCTCTCCCAACAGACTGTGAGTTCCTTAATCAGGAACTGTGTTCATCTGTCTTTGATTCCTCAAGGCCAAAAGATGCCTGGTATACTGCGAATAATTTCAAAATAAGGGTCTGTGAATTAAAAACGGATTCATTGTTTTCTTTTGACTTATTTCTTTCTGATAACTCTCCAGGAATAGGATTACTTCGTTAGAGAGCAGGGGCATTTTTGAGATCTGATTCCCCTTTTGCATTTATCTGTGTACACTTCTCTTTCGCCTACTCGACTGTGCCCTCCTTCAGGGCAGAGGCATCTCTTTACTCTCTGCAGCACCTACATGATTGATCTCTTGCTAAGAAACACTACATTTAGATGAATAAGTCAACATTGAAACTTCCCTCCACCCCACTCACTCTGCCATTTCAGTAAGTGGACCGTAGTGCATGTTTTGTTTAGATCAGGTGTCCTCGATTCTTCCTTACTCCTTATCCAGTCCTTCACCAAGTCCTACTTGGCTGTTCACATAGCTCTTAAAGTCTTCCATTTCTATCCTCAGTGCCCACACCCTAGTCTAAACCACCATCTTTTCCTCATCTGGTCTGCTAAAGACTAGCCTTCTAAGTGGCATCTCCACCTCCTCTCTTGCCCTTCTCCAAGCTATTCTCCTCATAGAATAGAATTATTTTTTAAAAGATAATATTCTGTACAGATTAGAAGTTTCCATTGTCCTTAGGTTAAGCTCCAAATCCCTTCCAAGCATCCCTGCCTGACGTGGCTCCTGCTTCACTCTGAGCCTCACTTGCTCTAGTCCATGTTCCCATTCTCTAGCCTTGTTCCTTATCTCAGATTCATGGCCCCTCTTACTCTTTCTGCCTGGGAGTGTCTCCCTTTCTACTCTTCTCCCTGCCCCTTTCTCCTAGCTGAGTTCTCCACCTAAATATCTGTTCTTCAGAGAAGACTTCCCTGACCCTTCTGAGCCCCCTCCTCCCTCTGACTAGGGTGGGCCCCCCTCCTACATGCTCCCATAGAACCCCTACTTCCATATCAGCCTAGAAAAGACTTGTTTAATGATCTTTCACCTCCTAAGCTGTCAGCTCCAAGAAGGCAGGGACGGTGACCATCTTGTACACTGCAGTGATCTCAGTGCTCAGCAGAAGGTCCGACACAAAGCAGGTGTTTCATACATGTTTATAAATGAATGAATGAATGAATGGATGCCTTTACTTGTTCCCATGAATCCAGCCTGGTTCTCCTAGCATTAACTTTATCTGCTTCTCAAAGCAATGTCATCATACTCGATCCCTCCCAGAATTCAAAGCCCACAATAATCTTTGCATCATTCTCCTTCTACAAATACAAACACATCTTACAGGAACCCTTAGTCAGCTCTCCCAGGGCCACTGTGGTGTCCCAGCACTGCTCTAACTCTAGTCCATATGACTTTTGTGCATGTCCCAGAGACCAAGTTCCTGGAAACAAGTTAAAAGGCAAAGAATTTCCTTTTCCCCTCTGGCAACTCCTCTGGGTCAAAGAGCTGTTTCCCAAATGCAAGACCCCTTCCTGGATGTCCCTAGAAAACCTCCTCACAGCTTCATCTTAAGCAAGGATACCGCCCCCCTGAAGTCTTGGCAAATCCTAGTTCTAAAAAGTGGAAAAGGTTTAGTATGCTCTGGCATCATGTTTTCAGTTCTCCAGAAGCCACAGGAGAAAGGAATCAATCCTGGAAATCTTACAGAAGATTTCACAAGCAAGCATAGGCAACTGTCTGTTCAGGATATCTGAGAGAAGAGAGCTGCCCCCATGAATGCTCATCATGTTTGGGACCGGGGCATGACAGTCAGGTTTTGTGCTGCTTCAAGGATTGAATGGCCTTACGTTCCCAGGACATGTTACTGGTTTATGGTGATTTCAGGTCAGAAATATTTGGAGTTGAGTCTGTCCTAGGGAATCTGAGGTGCATGGTTCCTTCCTATCACCACAGGATCCCTGAAAACTTCACCACAAAAAACCCAGATCTGACCAGAAGGCTATGCCCTGAAGTCCCTTTGATGGAAACTGGCTCTTCAAACAAGCAACAGCAACCAAAAACTTTAAAATGTGCCAAGAGCCCTTAGGAAAAAGAGGACCCTACTGGCTGGACAAGGCAGTGAGGCCACCTTACCATCTCATGGAGAAGCACTGCTTCAGCTCTGGCCCTGGGGTTCTCCTGCAGAGCACTGGATTCCACCTGGCCAGGCGCTTCATCCTCCTCTGCTGCTGCCTTCTCTGCATCCAGCTTCTCCAGTTCACCTGCATGGTGAGAGCCTAGGGAGCCTTCTGAGGCTTTCTCCTCCTCCAGTTGGGCACCCAGCTCCAGGGGAAGGCCTTTGCTACATTCCACTGTTCTCACTGCATCTGGTCCTGGCTTGCTGTTCTCAAGAGCCGTCTTCTTAGGTACAGATGCTGCAATGAGGATGAGAGTTATCAGATGACGGAGACTCCATGTCAAGAGAGGTCAGTCCCAGTAGTCATTGTCCTGGACTAGTTCTTCTTCACAAGGATGGAGGGCATTCTCCCAGCTCACTGCTCCCTCACATTCTTTACCCTTCCCTCCTACCCTTCTCTCCTGGTCTGTTCTCAGATCCCTGAGTCTTAGACTGTCGGAGATGAGAAGGATCTGGCAAATTATCTAGTCCAGTGGTTCCCACCTGGGGACTATTTTCTCCTCCCCTCTCCAGGGGACACTTGGCAATGTCTGGAGACAATTTTGGTTGTCACAGCCGGGTGGGGGGAGTGGCTACCAGCGTCTAGGGAGTGGAAGCCAGGAATGCTTCTAAATATACTCCAAAGCACAAGACAAAGAATTACCCAGTCCAAACTGTCAACACTGTTGAGGCTGAGAAACCCTGATCTAATCGAGTCTTTTGCTTGTTGCCTAAGAAATCTTTTATTTACACCAAGCTGCAAAGATGTATTATGATTATGACTGCAGCTTCCTTGTGACTCTTCCCAGGGATGATCTACACATCAATTTGGATATATATATATATATATTTTTTGTCTTTTTGTCTTTTCTAGGGCTGCTCCACGGCATATGGAGGTTCCCAGGCTAGGGGTCCAATCAGAGCTGCAGCCGCCACCCTACACCAGAGCCACAGCAATGTGGGATCTGAGCCATGTCTGCAACCCACACCACAGCTCACGGCAACCTTAACCCACTGAGCAAGGCCAGGGATTGAACCCGCAACTTCGTGGTTCCTAGTCGGATTCGTTAACCACTGAGCCATGACGGGAACTCCCAATTTGGATATATCTTTATATCTAAAGTGATCAAGCTCTGATCTGAAACATTTACCAAGACAGTAGAGAGGGAGGAAGACCCCACATTTGACCCCTACTGCCTTGCGTGAAAAAGGTCTTAGGTAACTGTATAAGGTTGTTTCCACAGTGCAGGAGGAAGAAAATGTCATAAGGAAAAAAAATCTTAAAAGAAAAAGCTCCAAGGCAGAAAACTAAAAACACAAGGCAGATACTTGAGATAGGATGCCTTCTGTGGGCAAAGAAACCGTCCCCCACAGGGGCACAGGAGTTTGAGGAAATGGTGCAGGGCCTACAAAGCTATGGGCTCAATTGTGCAGATGCAGCTTAGTGCATCAATCCATCTCCTAAAGATGGACATTTGGATTGCTTCCTGTCTTTTGCTATGACAAATAATCCCATATTTGTATTTGTGCAGCTACTTATTTAGGATAAATTATTGGAAGTGAAACCTTTGGGTAGAAGGGTAATGCATCAGTCGGTTTTTTTTTTTTTTGCTTTTGCCTTTTTTTTTAGGGTGGCACCTGAGGCATATGGAGGTTCTCAGGCGAGGGGTCTAATCAGAGCTACAGTTTGCTGGCCTACACCACAGCTGCAGCAACACCAGATCCCAGCTGCATCTGTGACCTACACCACAGCTCATGGCAACACCAGATCCTTAGCCCACTGAGCGAGGCCAGGGATCAAACCCGCAACCTCATGGTTCCTGGTCAGATTCGTTTCCGCTGTGCCATGACAGGAACTCCATCAGTAATTTTTTTTAACTTATTTTTTTTTCCCCCTAATTTACTAAGATCTCCTCTAGTTGGCTGTGTGGGAGTATCTCTTTTTTGCAAAGCTCAAGGTCTTCCATTCGTTGACTGTGACCATGACTGTGGACTTTTAAAGTGAAAGTGGAGGAAGGGCCTGCACTAAATGTGAGCTTGCTCAGATCACTCACTGTCCTGTTCCAAGCCCTCCTCATGCTGGAGCAGCCACACATCCGCTCTTCTCCTACTGCTCACCTGTGAGACACAGAGCAGACACACTGCCCCTGACAGGCCTTACACTCCTCTGCTCTGGTCCTTTCTGAGGCTCGAATCTAACTCATTCTTCAAGGCATACACCTAATAACATCTCCTTTGGAGCCTCCCCAGTCCACAGTCTCCTTCCTTCCACTTACCCCAGCACCCACTGTTAACACCCGGGCGGTACCATGCCATCAGGTTACCATTTTTTTTTTCTTTATTATGATTGATTGAATCATTATTATGATCCTTTTTCTTTTCATTTAGCGTGAACAATAATCTAACGGTCAACACTTTAGTTGTAGTGCAGTACTTCCCTGAGATCTCTTACTTTTGGGGGTACCGTGGAATTTCGCCTAGTTTGGCCAAAAGCAAAAGAATGGGCTTGAGCAGAGTAATTAAAAATATGAATCAAGTAACCTGGAAAATTGTCTTTAGATCTTTTTCTTTTACTTATTGCTACTGGACAAAAGAAAGAAAATCAGAGCTGCAGCTTCTGGCCTACGCCACAGCTTGCAGCAACGCAGGATCCTGAATCCACTGAGGCCAGGGATTGAACACGCATCCTCACAGACATTATGTTGGGTTCATAACCTGCTAAGCCACAGTGGGAACTCTGCTGCTTCTTTTTGATGTCCTTGAAGTCCCTTCTGCACACCCCTGTCATGATACTTTGGGTACCTATCCTCTCCCTCATTCAAAAAGCCTGAATAGGCTACTTCCACATGTTGACCCTGTGCACAGGGTGGGTGCAGAGTTTCAGTTTCCCTTCCTAGTTTGTGAGCTTGCTGGGGGAAGGGATCGTGCCTTAACAATCTATTAAGTCCACAGCCCATAGCAAGCATGTGAGGGAGAAGGGCAGAGTGCTTAAAAACGTGGATTTTTTAAAATCTGGATTCAAATCCTGGCTTTTACACTTCCTTACTAGGAGTCCTCCCTCACGTTAACAGATTCCTCTCTAAGCGAATGGAGATAATAGTAACTACCCATGGTAGGTATGAGGAGAAATGAGATAATACATGGAGAACACTTAGGACAGTGCCTGATACCATGATAGGTGAGCCAAAAAAGTTAGCTAACAGTAATGGAAATAAGAATATTCTTTTTTTCCTAAATTTTCATTTTTTTCTTTTTCCCTTTCTTTCTCTTTTCTTTCTTTTTTCTTTTTCGTTTCTTTTCTTTTCTTTTTTCTTTATTGGCCACCCTGCAGCATATGGAGTTCCTGGGCCAGGGATCAGATCCCAGTCACAGTTGCAACCCATATGGCAGCAGCAACCAGATCCTTTAACCCACTGTTCTGATTGGGGATCAACCTGTGTCCTGGGGCTGCAGAGATCCTGCTGCACCACAGCAAGAACTCTGAAACAGAAATATTCTTAAACCACAATGAGCATTCATTGGTTTGTGTATCAGCCTTCCTTTCTTCAGAGGTTCTCATTACTTCCCCTTTGTGTGGCTCAAGTTGTTGGTTCTCACTCCAGGGACCACCCAGAGACTCAAGCTTATTAGTCTGGCACCAGTGATTGGTCCAAGGCTGGGCATGTGACCCGAACAGGCCCAATCAGAGTCCTCCCTTTATTTAATATAAGAAGACTGGGAGAAAGATGTTCTTTCTCGTTGCTAGGGTTCTAGCCACATTCTCTACAGCTGTTAAGTAGAAAAGTGGGACGGATGGAGAGATTGAGACTGGAAGAGTTGAATCCCCAATTCCAGCTCTGCATTTCATTCTTTGAGCTTTCCCTCCTGCCTTCTCACTACGTGAGGAAATAAAATAATAGTAATGTGTAAAGTAACATTTTTTGAGTACTTACTATGTATTAGACCTTGTGCTGAGAGCCTTAAACCTGAATTAACTAATTTAATATTCCCAAGAGACTTATGAGAAAGATGTGATCATTAACATTATTCCCATTTTACAGATCAAGAGGCTGAGGCATGGAGTGGTTATACTAACTTGCTGAAGACTGTCCAGCCAATGGCTGAGCCTGGACTTGGTACCCAGGCAGTCTTAACCACTTCACCACATTGTCTTACAAACTCTGCTTAAGTAAGTTTAACTCTGGCTTTTCTCTCTTGCAATGGAAAGACACCCTCTCCCCTGCCTCACCTGTAGAAGTCTCAGCTCCCAGTGGCTTTTCTTCTTCAGGCCAGTCTCCACTATCTGAGCCCTGGAAAGAAAACTCTTCTAGGCTGGAAAGGGACTGTAGCTCCTTTGGAGGTGTTCTGCACGGGGTGCTGTTGGTGCTGATAACGGCCGACACACGGAGCGGCACGGACACAGCAAAGGGCTTGGAGATGTTCAGGGCCTTGCGCTGGTGACGGGGAGAGGGCTCCATCTGGAAGAGGCTGCTGGTAAAGACAGATTTGCTGGGGCTGTCGTTTGAGGTGTAGAACATACCCAGCATCTTCGGGGCTGTTTGCTCACTCTCGGGATCCTCGATGGGCCGGAATACCTTCAGCTGCTCCGGTGGCGGCCGGGCCTGAGAGCCCTGCATCTGACTTCGGTCATTGCTCACATCAAAGCCCCCCTCCGCCCCCGCTGGCATCCCCTCCTGGCCCCATTCGCCCTCCTGCTTGCTGAGGTCACACGAGCTGCCAGTGCTAGTTGAATGCATTTTCACTGCTGGAATGAAAAATCCACCAGTGGTGACTGTTCGATTGAAATTTCCTTTGGTTTCTTTCCCTGGTGAAAAAGCAAACAAACATGGTTAGCAGCCTGGGCACACACACCTCACAGCCTTCTGGTAAGAATACCTGAATTCACAATATTCACAAGACTTGAATCTTGGAAAGGCACACAGCATGCTAATTAGGGCACAGCCGTGCTAATAAATATAACATCTGGTTGACAAGAGGAAGCATCTTCTTATGTGCACAGAATTCTGTTATGATGCCCTCATTTGCTGTTGAATCATACATATTTGTTTTAAGCTTTGTGGGTAGAGCAGTTTCCAAAAGAAAGTCCCTGCTAAAATTGCTAAACAGGGCAGCCATCCACCAAGCTTAATATTAAATGTAGATCGAGAAAAAATTAAAAGACAATGAGAGATGGTAGGAAGATGTTTGCTCAAAATGAAGAAGACAAATGGGCTGAAATAACAGAATCATGTTTCATTTTCAAACTTTTGAACTTCTTGTTTTAAGTCTTCTCTGGCAGATGGACCCAAACAGGGGTTTGATTTCCTAGCAAGGAAATAAATGCTGTTCTCAGCTAGACCTTTCCGCCTTTTTCCAGGCTTCCTCCTGCTGATTCAGAGGATGAGAAACTAGAAATGTAAATTAACTAAATATTAGAAAGCCCAGTTATGAGGAGTGAGTTCCTGACTGACTTAGAAGTGTAGGCAAAGAAGAGAAAAATCTGCATGGGAAATAAATAAGCTGAAGAGACTATGACTGAATTGCTGGGGATCTGGAAAATAATTCCCAACTAGGCATGAAGGTCTATGCCTTGGGTAACATTAGGTTTAAAGTTCTTGGCCCATTCTGTAGAAGTGTCATTATCTCTTAACACATGAGGAAACTGAAGCTTGAGAGACTAGATAACCTGCCCAATGCCCACAGAAGTGGTGACCTAGCTTCTGAAATATTAAATCTTGCAAAACTGGGCAAGGTCTGCCCCTGTGAGGTTTCAAAACCAAGCACATTGGTGAATATAAAGGTGAGAAAATGTTAAGAAGAACGAGTTAGCTTTAAAAAGACCTCACTGAATCTTCTACAAGTTTAGAATTATTTTTTGGAAGTTGTCCTGAAGATTTTCCTGCATTGTTTCAGGCTGCCTCATTTATCAAGGAAAAAAATATCCTGTATTAAAGGAACTAGAAAGTCGTGGGATAAATATGAGGGATTTTAAATAGTCTGCTGTTAGGGATGCCCCATGTCTTTTTTTTTTTTTTTTTTTTGTCTTTTTGCCATTTCTTGGGCTGCTCCCGCAGCATATGGAGGTTCCCAGGCTAGGGGTCGAATCGGAGCTGTAGCCACCGGCCTACGCCAAAGCCACAGCAACTTGGGATCCGAGCAACCTACACCACAGCTCACGGCAACGCCGGATCGTTAACCCACTGAGCAAGGGCAGGGACCGAACCCGCAACCTCATGGTTCCTAGTCGGATTCGTTAACCACTGCACCACGAGGGGAACTCTCCCCATGTCTTATAAGTTGTAGCAGTGCTCATTGGCTGCTTAACAAAAACAGCAGCGAGGGCCACAGACAAGACAGCCCTTAAGGCTGGAGCTGTAAGAACCGACATGGTGAGGTGCACCTGGCAAGCACTATACACACATCTACTCCAACAAGCAATGATCAGCTCATGCCAGGCTGGTGCCCACCCATGAAGGTTTATTGATGAATGAGGAGTGGATCTACCAACTCAAAATCATGACCTGACAAACACAAATGAAGCTAATTCCCCATGGAAACACTTAAATTCACAGCTCTATGCCCCAGGGGGAGCCTCTTCTGCTTTAGTTTTCAGGTAGCGATATTTTACCTCGTTAGGGTTTGAATGTAAAGAGGCTGCCATCTCCAGCTGTGGTTGGCGGAAGGCTGGAGAAAGAGACCTCAGGGAGGGGCTATTGCCAGGGCTAGGTGAACCCCTGATGTTCAGGAGGGGTCAGGGAGGGATTTGGCTTGGGGGATTGTGCGTGACCATGACAGGAGGTGAGCAGGTTCTGTGGTTCATGAAAGTGAGTCTGGTGTGGGAGCGCCTGTCTCTGGTCTCCACGTTGTAATCCCCAGTCCCGCCTCCAACTCTAAAAATCTCACCTTCCACGGGCACTGAGCACAGCGAGTCCATGCTTTTGGCTGGTCGGATAGTAGCCTTTTCCACTACAGACAAAAGAAAAAAATATTCCTGGTGAATGCACGTTAGGAGGAAGTGTTTAGAACAATAGTTCAAGCCATAAGTACAAAAGAGAAATTTCTTTAGGAAAGTTTTTCAAGTGTTTCTACTTTTCCCCTTTGGAAAACATTCCCCATTCCACTTTAGATGTTCCTACTTTCCTGAAGGGACTGCCCTCATGAAAATAGGGTATTTATCGGGTCATTGCTTGGCGAGGGTTCAATCCCTGGCCCAGGAGCTTCTGCATGCTGTGGACATAGCCAAAAATATATGTGTGTGTGTGTGTGTGTGTGTGTGTGTGTGTGTGTGTCATTTATAGATCAAAGGTTTATTAACATTTTACAGATAAAGATAAACTGCAATTTTGTCACATGGCTATTAGCAAATGAGGAGTCCTGAGTTCAATTTTATTGTACAGAAAAGATTCAAAGATTCATCTACAGGGTAGAATCCATGGAGCTCCAGGCAGCCCCTCCTATTTGGCTGGCCAGAAAGCAGTGTTCTTGGCTGCAGCTACATCTCTCAACACTGGGGAATTTGGTATGACAGGTGAGAGGGCCCAGGCGGACTTTTCTCTCTCTATCCCAGGATTCACCTTCCTCCCACAGGCAGCTCTGCTCCTTGAGGTCTTCACACTGGTTGCTCCCTCAAGGCTCTCACCCACCAACCTCACTCTGCAGCAGATCCCAACCAAACCTTTTTTGAGCACCTGCTATGTGCCTGGCAGGTTCTAGGCATCTTTGTAAGCCACCTAAGCAGGTTTTCAGAGGAGTGTGGTTTAATAAATACAATGTTATTATTCCAGGCACAGGATTAGGCACTTTCACAAACATCATGTCTTTTCAGGAAGCCAACTTGGTTGGAAGGTAGGCTGTGGTGAGGATTAAGTTAACCTAGATTGAGTAAATGCTCAAGAAGAAGTAACTATGTTTATTGCTGTTGATGTTATTCAGGATAAACTAGAGTTCAGCAACAAGGGGGAACCTAGGAGATGGTTCTAAAAGAAGCACTGAGTTAATTGGCTCTAACTCACATTGGACCCTAACATTGGGCCCTAACTCACACTTGTTTTGGCCCTCTTTTAAAGTGCCCCCATTATTCTTTTCTTTTTCTTTTTTTCTTTTTTAGGGCCACACCTGTGACATATGGAGGTTCCCAGGCTAGGGGTTGAATCAGAGCTGCAGCCACCAGCCTAGGCCACAGCCACGCCAGATCTGAGCCACGTTTGCGACCTGCACCAGAGCTCACAACAATGCTGGGTCCTTAACCCCCTGAGTGACACCAGGGATCCTCATGGATACCAGTTAGGTTCATGACCACTGAGCCACAATGAGAACTCCCAGTTCCCCATTTTTTCTTTCTTTCTCCACGCCCTGCTCCTTCTGAGAGGCTCTCAATCAGCCCCTTTGCCTCCCTGTCTTGGGGCTCCTGGGGCCCACTAGGCTATGGAAGGACACAGCAATATTCATCCAAAGCCCTGACAATGACAGGATCACCTTCCACCTCCTTCCATATGTAAGCCAGAATTCCCATCCTTAGAAGATCTACTATTCCCACAAACATACAGACTGACTTCTAAAACAGCCTGGCCAGCATCCCTTCATTCATATATTCTGAGAGGAGATTCTGCCTTTGTTTTCCAGGAGCTGCATTTCTGGACTTCCTCTGGGTTTCCTGTATCAGCCTTTAGGGGTAGAGAACAGGTGACCCTAAATGTCGAGGAGGATGGACCATAGTTCTGCCTGCAGGGTCATCAGTATTCACCAGCTCCTGGTGGCCCTGGCAGCCCTGGTGGCCACAGCAGCTGCTTTTGGGAATAGCCCCCAGGAATTCCCTGGCTCCTTTTCTGGAGAGTAAGCACTCAGGGCTCCTTGGCTTGTGACTATATGGGTGTCCCTTTGTACTCGTGGGGGATTGGTTCCAGGACCTACACGGATACCAAAATCCACAGATGCTCAAGATCCTTATATAAAATGGTGTATGTACTACAGCCGGCTTTCCCTAACCATGGATTCTGCATTTGTGGAGATGGAGGGCTAACTGTATTTAGGTTACATTTTCCTGTCTGAGATCTTGGCCTCATGGAAATGCATCCACCAGTTTTCTCTGAGTCCTTGAGGCTCCTCTTATTTATTTACTTATTTATTTATTGGTCTTTAGGGCCTCACCCACGGCATATGGAAGTTCCCAGGCTAGGGGTCGAGTCGGAGCTACAGCTCTTGGCTTACACCCCAATCACAGCAACATCAGATCCGAGCCACGTCTGCGACCTACACACAGCTCACGGTAACACCAGATCCCCAACCCACTGAGTGAGGCCAGGGATCAAACTAGCAACCTTGTGGTTCCTAGTGAGATTCCTTTCCGCTGTGCCACAACAGGAACTCCGAGGTTACTCTTTTAGATCATCTCTGTGGTTTTATTTCCCTGCTCAAAGGAGTTCACTTTGGAGGGTTCCCTAGAATCTTTCTGTTTGATAACATACAAATTCCAGTACACGAGTCTCTGGGAGACTTCAAAGTTTACGGATCTCGATTTAGTCAATACCCAAGTCTTTCTTACCTTTAGTATTTCCTATTTCTGTTCCATTTTCTAAACATGAAATATCCCTTCACCTGAGCCACAACTGGAACTCTTAGTTCTCCCTTTTTTCTTTCAGCTGCCTCCCCCCTTGCTCCCCAACCCCCCAATACTGTTGATGGTGAATCAATTTTTTTTTTCTGTTTACAGTCATACCCGTGGCATGTGGAAGGCCAGGAGCTGAATCGGAGCTGGAGCTGCATCAGCAGGCCTATGCCACAGCCACAGCAACACGGGATCCAAGCCACATCTGCTATCTATGCCACAGCTTGCAGCAAGGCAGGATCCTTAACCCACTGAGTGAGGCCAGGGATTGAAACCTGCATCCTACAGACACTGTGTCAAGTTGTTAAGCCACTGAACCAAAATGGGAACTCCAGGCTTTTAAATGCTCTTCATTATGGAGGGTTTTTTTTTTTTAAGATTTAAATATATTAACGCACCGACTTCCTTTTTTCACATGCGTGTTTCAACAAATAGCAAGCCCATGTGCCACTTACAGTGACCATGCTGGTGAATTATGGCCATAAGGTTCCCTCTGCCCCTCAGTCTTTAGTTTCTAGGGTTCCAGCAACCCTATTCTGGTGAAAAGTGGCCACTCAGGCAATAGTAAGGCCACAGAGAGCCACTTATATTGACACTGATAGTTCTTTATCACCCCTGAGTTCCATCAAAATTCAGCCAGTTGGATGATCTGATTAGCTTGTACATGAGATATGAGACCAGTGGTTTTTAACCCCCGCTGCATATCAGAATTCCCTGGGGGAGCTTTTAAAACTGATACTCTGACTTCACCAGAGCACTCCTGAGGCAGAGCTGCTGTGGGTGTGAACCACACTGTGGGTGATTCTGAGGTGCCGCTGAGCTGAGAGGTCTGGCCACAGATATCCTGTGCATTCTGTGAGTTTACCACCATTTGACCCAGCACCTCAGGCTTCTTCCTTTTGAAAACTACTTGGGGTGGAAATCTTCCTAAGTCAAGATCAAAGCAAATCATTTATTCTATTTTTACTCACTTGTTTTGTTCTATTGTTTCAACTTTTCGTTTCTTGGCGAACCTCTTTCATTGTGCCACCGATTCTGTAACTGCAGTTCTCTCTGATGTGCTTCAGCAAATCTATTCTTAGAACAGGAGTTTCTTGCCAGGTACTCCTCCTTTTAAATTCTCCTTGGAGGATCCTAATTTCTGATTTGTATCTGATCTATCATACCTATAGCGACCTGCCCTCTTCACCTGGGCTATCTTTCCATTTTGTGAAAGACATGTTTCCCCACATAATGAATATTACAGATGCCCCCCCAGAATCCATTTCCCTTCCCCCTTCTCATAGAGCCCTTGTGCTTCCTGGAGGCATCTGACTGTAATCCCGTTCCTCACAGCAGGGTTGGCTCAGGAACCCAGGCCTAAGCCCATCAGCACAAGGCACTCCCTTGGCCATAGTGATTGATCTATGTGACTCTTCAAAGGCTGATACTGGAGCAGGGGGAGGTGGACAGACACTTAATGGGGCTTTCTGGGACTTTCTGGGAAAGAAGGGTCCCTGCCCTTAAGAGCAAACTACCAGAAATGATGTTCTTTCTCCCTCTGGACATAGTGATAGTCAAAGACAAAGCCTAGAACTACTATAACCACTTTGTTGCAGCAAAGGAAGCCAGGCTGGGGATAAAGCTGATTCACCAAAAAGGGCATAGCTTGGGAAAACTTGGGAAAAAGGAGACAGAGCCACTGTATTAAACCACCCCTGAAGCCTCCCTACATCTGGCTGTTCCAATAAATTCCCTCATTGCATAAGCTAATTGAGTTTGGTTTGCTATTATTTACAGCCCAAATTTCTGTAACTGCTATACCCTGTGACATCCCTCATTATTCCAATAGGCAAATACGATTTCTAATATCTCTGCTTTATGATCCTTGGTATACAATTGTCATAGGGGTTGAGTAAGGCTTTTAAAAATATTATCTCATTTTCTCCTATAGGCATTAGTTTTTTTTCCCCCAAATCTTTATTATTAAGAATGTCAAATATTCAGAAAAGTTGAAGACCTCTAAACCTACCACCTAGATTGACATTTTGCCAAAGGTTCACTTTATCTATTTCTACCTATGTACCTATGTTTTGCTGTATCATTTGAAAGTGAATTTTAGTACTTTGACAATTCATCCTTAAATACTTCAACTTTAGTATATGTCTCCTAAGAACCATCAGCACATTATGAAAATTTACTATTCCTACATATCATCCAAAATCCAATCTATTTGTCCCCAAATTATCTTCTGTAGTCCTTTTTTTAAAAAAACTAGGATTCAGTCAATATTTGCTCATTGCATTTGTACATTTACCTTTTACTACTTCTCTTCATAACTACTGCCTCATTCTTTTTTAGGGCCTCACCCATGGCATATGGAAATTCCTAGACTAGGGGTCGAATTGGAACTACAGCCACCAGCCTATGTCACAGCCACAGCAATGCAGAATCTGAGCCATATCTGTGCCCTATACCGAAGCTCACAGCAATGCTAGATCCCCAACCCACTGAGCGAGGCCAGGGATTGAACACTCATCTTTATGGATACTAGTCAGATTCGTTTCTGCTGTGCCACAACAGGAACTCCCCTACTGCCTCATTTTTTTTTTTTTTTTTGTCTTTTTAGCTATGTCTTGGGCCGCTCCCGCGGCATATGGAGGTTCCCAGGCTAGGGGTCGAATCGGAGCTGTAGCCACTGGCCTACGCCAGAGCCATAGCAACGCGGGATCCGAGCCGCATCTGCAACCTACACCACAGCTCACGGCAATGCCGGATCGTTAACCCACTGAGCAAGGGTAGGGACCGAACCCGCAACCTCCTGGTTCCTAGTTGAATTCGTTAACCACTGCGCCACGACGGGAACTCCCTGCCTCATTTGTAAAAAATCATGCTTTCAATCTATAACCTCAAGGTCATTATGATACATTTTTTTTGGCTTCTGTTTCTGACACCACATTCAGCAGGATTGGTTATATTCCCTATTATATAGTGGTTCCCTCCTGTATCAATTCCTATTTACTACTCAGATATCATTCCCACAGGGCAGCAACCTGTTTAAAAATCATGACCTTGATCCTGGGGGGAAAGGAACAGATCTTTCACACAACAGAGTTCAATGAATAAGTGTAGAAGGAATGATGGAATGGAAAATGATCACTTGGCAAACACCACAGAAATAACTGTTGCAGGCAAGAACCACTGATGGATGTTCAAATTCATGGATGAAACTACCAGGGGAAAAAAGGGCATTTGCATAGTCTGAAACTATCTCCCACAAGATAACTTAGTAATTGCAGAGGAAAAAACGGTAACTTTACAGGGACCAACCTTGTAGATGACACTTTAACCAAGTGATCAAAGTTAACAACACCAAGGCTAAAACAGTGACCTCACATGCCCTGCCCACTCCCCACCACGATGCACTGAGTCAGCACAGAATACATAACCTGAATCTAACCATGAGGAAACATCAGACAACTCCAAACTGAGGTAGAGTCTGCAAAATAAATGAACAAAACGCTTCCAAAGTGTTATGGTCAGAAAGACTGAGCAACTGTCCTAGGTTGGAGGATTAAGGAGGCATGACATCTAAATGCCATGCGGGTTCCTGGATTGGATCCTAGGCCGGACAAAGGACATTAGTAGAACAACTGGCCAAATATAATTAAGGTCTGTAAATTATTTAATAGTATTATATCAACATTCATTTTATGGTTTTGATCATTGTATTACAGTTATCAATATGTTAACATTTTGGGGAACTGTGTGAAGGTATATGGGTTCTCTGTGTGTATTTTTGTAAATTTAAAATTATTTTATGGAGTTCCCATTGTGGTGCAGCGGAAACAAATCCGACTAGGAACCCTGGCCTCGTTCACAGCATTGCTATGAGCTGTGGTGTAGGTTGCAGACGCGGCTTGGACCCCACGTTGCTATCTATGGCTGTGGCGTAGGCTGGCAGCTGCAGCTCCAATTCAACCCCTAGCCTGGGAACCCCCATATGCCATGGGTGCGGCCGTAAGAAGACAAAAAGACAAAAAAACAAAAAACAAAAAAACTCTTTTAAAAAACCAAAAAGACTCTTTAGTAAATTTATAAATTACTCTTTCAGGGTTAGTGAGTTTGATGTAATCAAACCAAAGACTTAAGAAACAGAACTGAAAAAAATAATAGGGAAATTCCTTTATGGTATAGCAGGATCCTGGCGTAGGTTGCAACTACAACTTGAGTCTGATTCCATATGCCACAGGTGCAGCCAAAAAAAAAAAATGTACATATGTATATATCTTATAAACATAACTGCTGTTGATTCTTACCTGAGAGCCTCTGTCCTCTCACAAATACACTCCCATTTCTGCTCAGCTTTGATTTGGAGTCTGATCCAGAACGTCCCAGGTTAAATATTGATTTCCATTTCTTTGACTTACTGGAGAGCTTTCTTCTAAAAGAGCCAAACCATAGGGGTTAATTTGGTAACTGGCCATCTCAATGGGACTGGTTTTTTGTTTGTTTTTTTCTTTTTTTTTTTTTTTTTTTGGTCTGTATCTTTGACATGCGGAAGTTTCCTGGGCCAGGGATCAAACCTGTGCCACAGCAGCAACCTCAAGCAGTAAACAGTGAAGGCCTCTGCACTACAAGGGAACACCATCAATGGGACTTTTAAATTGAGAAGGAACACTCCAAACATGTTCTTAGTTATGAACAGCTCTGACAAGGAAAGAAATTTCTCTCTAGGAGTTCCCGTGGTGGCGCAGCGGAAAGGAATCTGACTAGGAACCATGAGGTTGCGTGTTGGATCCCTGGCCCTGCTCAGTGGGTTAAGGATCTGGCATTGCCATGAGCTGTGATGTAGGTTGCAGATGTGGCTCAGATCTGGCATTGCTGTGGCTGTGGTGTAGGCTGGAAGCTGTAATTCGACCCCTAATCTGGGAACCTCCATATGCCGAAGGTGAGGCCCTGAAAAGACAAAAGACAAAAAAAAAAAAAAAGAAAGAAAGAAATTCCTTTCTAAAATCCAAGTTGAGCCTGATGCTCACCCTGTCTGGGGATGCCACTGGTGAATCAGCATGAAGGACCATATTCCCCAGAGGAAGGGGCAAAGATGTTCTATTACAGGCAGGGTGAGGGCTAACAGAGGCAGGGGTCAGTGGGAGACTCAGAGATCACAGACTACCACAGTTCTGAGAATTCCAGTAGGAATTCTGGGAAGTACTTTAGTCCCTGGTTTTCAAAGACACCTAGCCCTTACAGGAGCAAACAGTGAAAGCCAGAGACCTCAGTCCTGTTATGCTCCCTGCACTGCTGCCACACTGCTGGGACTTCATAGGGGAGGAGAGGGCTGGTGAAGGCCTTTTTGGACTGAAAAGGGGGTGGGTAAGAAAGCTGCATGGAAGAAAGCCTGGCCTCGGAGAGTTATAGGCTGCTGGGTGTGGTCAGCGGTCATTGCAGAGAAAGGCAGAGGGCAGTCACTGTTTTTCTGGCTTTGTCTCTCATTTCCCTGATGAGGCAGGGTTGAGTGCTAGATTGGGCCCAGAGGGCCTGGTGCCACCAGAGGTCACCACAATGGCCTTGTCTGGCTCTGGCTCACCCAGCCATCAGACTTCATAAAGTTTGGGATGAAACTGCAACTTGTAGGTACCACAAATGCAGGGTTCTCACAGAACATCCAGATCTCAAGCCCAGCATGTTTTCACGATTCCTCTGAGATAGATCTGCAGTATTTAGTGGTTTCTTTAGGATCTGGTCTGATGTTTTCAAGCCCTTGGCCTTGGGTGGATTTTACAAGATCGAATACCTTGAGGGATAGTGCACCCCGGATGTAGATGAAAGCTCAGAGAAAATGCACTTGATGGTCCTTCCGAGGGACTCTTCTCCCTGATCCCTGGAAGTCTTGTTCTCCAGGGATTTAATGGGAGGAGCAGTGGGGCTCAGTATTGAGAGAGCGCCATCCCTGCACTCCAGGAAATGGAGGGGTATCTCACCAGGTGAGTTCCAGGTGCCTTTCCCAGAGCATGCAGTGTGGCAGGTGCCCCTACAGCTGTGCAATGTGGCAGTGCCCTTTCTCCCTCCCGAGAGGGAACCAGACACGCCACCATGGGGAAGACTCTGATAAGGGGTCTGTTTCCACACCCCCTTTCACGGACCAAACAGCAGGATGACACTCTTCAGTGAAAAGATTGCTGATCAGCCCTTCCACCTACTATCTGCCTAGAATTTAGGACTCCTGCTTCAGTCACTGCCTCCTTTTCACAGTGGGTTGGGATGGGGAGGGAGGAGGGGAAGAGGGGTGTATGCAGACCAGGGTTACAACAGAGGCAGTGAGAAGGAGAAAGGAGGAAGGAAGGACTCTGACAGGTAAGAGAAGAGGAACAGAAGCAGGGATGCATGTCCCCAAGTGCCACGTGTTCAGAGCTCTCAGAGTGGCGCTCTCTGTCACCTTGTCTTCTATCCATCTCTGTGCCTTGTGTCATGTCCCACAGAGGAGTGGGTCAAGTTTTTGTTTTTAGCAAATTTCCTCTTGAAAATGCCAAGCCTATTTTTGCCTAAACTAAGGATTAAGGGATTTTAATTATGATTCTTAACACCTATGAGCCCTACCTCCACCATGGTACGGGGGTGGGGGGGTCTCTAGTGGGAGATGAAGGTCTTGATGACTTTGGGGCAGTGAGTGAAGGCATCAGTGACTGTTATGGAGACAGCTCCCTTCTCTTCTGGGAGGCTTCGTTACACTCCAACGCAGGCCACACACCCTGTCCATGCTGCCATCACAGCCCAGAAACCCTATCACTTCTTCCTTTATCCCCCACCATCCACATATCTCCCAGAAATTGAAAGTAGGCCACTTACTTGTTGTCTGGTAACTCAAGGACAGTGTGGAAGAGGGTGCCCATGGGAGGGACAATCTCAGGCAGGCTATTCTCTCTTCTTTCCTTCCGAGCAGGATGGTTAGTGGCCAGGCTCCGGGCCTGAGCTTCCTCCAGACTCACCAACTTCATGGGCAGCGAGAGGGCTGGCAAGGTCAGGCTCTTCATGATGGGCCGGTTTTCTGTAAAGGGGGAGAAGATCCCATAGAGTTCATGGAAGGAGGCCTATGTTCCAGGTCCAGCCAGAACCCCCATCCATAGCCCCTCTATTCCTGACTTCCTGTCAGGGGCTTCTCTTGGGCATGGTGGGGTCTGGGACAAAGGCTGCCCACAAGAATATGACAGCCGTCCTGGCCAGACCGGCCAGAGGGCACACAGGCGCTTCCAAAGGTAGCGGGCACTTCCTATGCTTTTCAGAGATGGACCATTCATTCATCCACTCATTCACACAAAAAGCATATTGAGCATGTACTGTGGGCCTAAGTAATAGCAGTGGGTATTTACTCCTGGAAACTGCCTAGTGCTTTGGTTAGGTGGGAATGTGTGCTGAGCCACAGAGGTAGCCGCACTCAGCTATGGTACACCAAGAGACTATATACCACTCTATTTGTGTTATGTGTAATAGAAAACACACAACACCAGAGAAATTACAAAGTATATAATAAAACCAATGGAAAAAAAATTCTAACAGTCTCTTCCAACAGCCGTACATTGGTGCTTTGGTCTTTGGCACCTCCTAGGGTGGGGCGCCCACTTTGGAGGCTGTGTTGCCTCTCGCTACAAGGGCTGACTTTCTACAAGGCAGTGAGCTCCTTTCCACCTCAGAGCTCTTACACAACCAGGTCTCCATGTTTGGAACATTCGTCCCCCAGATCCTCATATGGCTGGATCCCTTCGTTGTTCAGGCCTCAGGTCAAAGATCACTTCCTCAGAGACCATGTCCACTCTGTACCAAAATTATACCCCAAGTCACTGACCATTGCATTACCCTGCTGTACTTCCTTCACAGCATTTATTGTCTTTGAAGTGATAATTAATTAATTAACTAATTAATCTTTTTAGGGCTGCACCCTAGGCATATGGACATTCCCAGGCTAGGGTTCGAAACGGAGCTGCAGCTGCTGGCCTACACCACAGCTCATGGCAACACTGGATCCTTAATCCACTGAGCAGAGCCCAGGGATTGAACCTGTATCCTAATGGCTATTCGTCAGGTTCGTTAAAACACTGAGCCACAATGGGAACTCCGATAATGTATTTATTTGAAAACTCATTTATTGTTTGTCTTTCCAACCAGGCCATAGCTCTCTGCAGGGCAGGGCCTTTGCCGTTTGGAGCACTGATGTATCCCCAGCATCTGAACAGTGCCCAGAACCACACAGGAGGTGCTCAATACATATTTATGGCTTAATAAACCTTGGGTATATCCCAGTCTCTCTGGCCTCATTGCTCTCATTTATCAATTAAAGGTGTTGGATTCTATAACTTCTAAGATCTTTTCAATTTAAAATAGAACCCTTTTTCTAAATCTCAAATTCCAGAGGGTATGGCTTATTCCCTTTTGTGTAAACATTAAGTATGGGACCAAAGTCAATAAAAATTCACAACAAGAATATTTAAATGCACTGAATGGTAAAAATTGGAGGCAATCAAGAGTTAAAGGCTCATGAGGAAACTGGATTTCAATATGTAGGATACAAGCTGATTCAGGCAATGGTCATAAAGGGAACAGGCATTTCCAGGTTGGAATTAGGAACATCCTTAACACTAACAGTTACGAATGGAATTTGCTGTCAAGAAGAACATTTCCCCAAAGTCATTAATTCTTCACAATGGTTTATTTATCGTTTTTCCTTACAGAGGAAGCACAAGGTAAGGAAAACAGCACAGGCTGGAAGATTTAGGTTCAATGTTCTGCCTACCAGTGACCAGCTTGTGGCTCTGGGCAGTTACTAAGCTTTTCTGGTTCTCTGGTTCTTAATGTATAAAATAAGGTTGATAACAACTTTATGACAGTTGTTGTGATAAGTCAATGAGATGATGTATGTGGAGTGCCTGCCAAAGGTCTGGGCACAGAATAAGTCCCCACTAAATTGTTGGTTGCCTCAAAATGATGAGTGAATGAATGTATATTATTTCTCATTTACTTTCAGAAAGGATTTATATAGCTACCATAAAAAATACATCTGTAATGGGAGAGTTAAAGATAAAAGAAATATCAGCCACTCCTAGGCATAAAGCCAAGAGTATTAAAAACACGTTCACATGAAAACCTATACATGAATGTTCACAGCAATATTAATTATTCACGACAACCCAAAAATAGAAACAATCCAATTGTCCATCAACTGGTGAATGGATAAAATGTGGTATATCCATACAATAGAATATTATCCAGCCATAAAAAAATGAAATGCTAACACATGAAAACATATGCTAAGTGAAAGGAGTCAGTCACCAAAGACCACATGTTATATGATTCCACTTATATGAAATGTGCAGAAGAGGCAAATACACAGAAACAGAAGGCAGATTAATGGTTGCCAGAGTCTGGGGGAGGGAAAGACATGGACTGACTGTTTAATGGGTGTGGGGTTTCTTTTTTGGAATGATGAAAATATTCTGGAATTAGATAGTGGTGGTGGCTGCACAATTCTGTGAATACACTAAAAACCACTGAAATGTACACTTTAAAATGATTAAAGCAGTGAATTTTATGGTATGTGAATTCTAACTCAAAAAAATTTTTTTAAAGAAAGATCATAAACCACACAGAGGACAGGATAGGGGTGGAAACAATTATACAAGAAATCGAAATTTGAGATTAATTTCAGTTGAATACTCTGATGGCTAATTGACTTTCCCAAGTATTTTAGCTGAACTGGAAAAGAACACTTTGATCAGCTAACACAAATATCTTGCAGATTTGGTTCTCCCTCCCACATTACGGGTTCTCCAAGTGTGGACCCTGACCAGCTGCAGCAGCATCACCGGGAAACTTGTTAGAAATAAAATTTTCAGGAGTTCCCATCGTGGCTCAGTGGTTAAAGAATCTGACTACGAACGACAAGGTTGCAGATTCGATCCCTGGCCTCGTTCAGTGGGTTAAGGATCTGGCATTGCCGAGAGCTGAGATGTAGGCTGGAGGCTGCAGCTCCAATTGGACTCCTAGCCTGGGAACCTCCATATGCCATGGGTGCGGCCCTAGAAAAGACAAAAAACAAAAAGAAAACCCCCTTTGGAGTTCCCATCCTGGCTCAGTGGTTAATGAATCCAACTAGGAACCATGAGGTTGCAGGTTCGATCCTGGCCTCGCTCAGTGGGTTAAGGATCCGGCGTTGCTGTGAGCTGTGCTGTAGGTTGCAGACGCGGCTCGGATCCTGGGTTGCTGTGGCTCTGGTATAGGCCAGCGGCTACAGCTCTGATTAGACCCCTAGCCTGGGAACCTCCATATGCTGTGGGAGTGGCCCTAGAAAAGGCAAAAAAAAAAGAAAAAAAAAAGAAAATTTTCAGCAGCACACAGACATGCTGAATCAGAAACTCTGGGGATGAAGTCTAGTGATCTGTGTCCAGGTTATGTGACATACACTAATGTTGGAAAACCACTCTTAAACAAATGGCAGTTAACCAGGCTCCTTGACAGCTGAATTTTTTATTTTTACAAATTAGGCTCATATGAGTTCAAGGTGCATAAACGAATTCATCCTTAGGGTTAACTATGTTATTGCAAGGACTAAAACATCACATCTTTCATCTCACTACCTCCAGCCTGAAATAGCTGTATTTTTCTCACATTATGGCTACTTCGGGTTTCAGTGCCAGCTAGTACACGCCCACAGGCACACAACCACACACTCATTGTTGTATGCCTAGTGCCTAGTGCAGGGCAGAACAAAGTAAGCACTCAATAAATTCTTAGGAAGAGAAGGCATTCTGAATATACATGTGAGTATGAGCAGAACGCCTCTTGACTCATTCACTTAAGACTTCTGGGGAGTTCCTGCTGTGGCTCAGGGGGTTAACAACCCGACTAGTATCCATGAGGATGGAGTTTGATCCCTGGCCTCACTCAGTGGGTTAAGGATCCTGCATTGCCACAATTTGTGGCATAGGTCTTGGATACGGCTCAAATCTGGCATTGCAGTGGGTATGGTGTAGGCTGGCAGCAGCAGCTCTGATTGGACCCCTAGTCTGGGAACTTCCATATGCCACAAGTGTGGCTCTACAAAGCAAAAAAAAAAGACTTCTGAAATATCATACTGAAAGTAAAGACGAAATTTAATAATTAAAGATAAGAATATCACCAGTGCCTCTAGATATAATAATAGGATGAGTTTAAGAACTCACTAAGGGAGTTCCCGTTGTGGCTCAGTGGAAATGAATCTGACTACGCATCCATGAGGATGCAGGTTCAATCCCTGACCTCACTCAGTTGGTTAAGGATCCGGAGATGCCGTGAGCTGTGGTGTAGGTCACAGACTCAGTTCGGATCTGATGTTGCTATGGCTGTGGTGTAGGCCAGCATCTATGGCTCCAATTCGAACCCTAGCCTGGGAACCTCCAAATGCTTCAGGTGCACCCCTAAAAAAAGACAAAAAAGAGAACTCACTAAGGAGTTCCTTGGGGTCCTAGTGGTTAAGGATCTGTCGTTGTCACTGCTGTGGCTCAAGTTTGATCCGTGACCAGGGAAATTTCACATGCTGCGGGCATAGCCAAAAAAAAACACAACACAACCAAAAAACCACACCTCATTCAAATCTGAATGCTATTGAGTTCACCACATTCATGGGATAGGCCATGTCTGCAACTTGTCAGAAACATGCTACAGCCACAAGAAAACACATCACACTTGTGCTGCATAGGTACACTTATAAGAATGAACAATCCCCAGACACTGACATGCAGTGTAGTCAGCACACACACACACACACACACACACACACAGAGCTGACAATTGGAACTAGAATCCAGCCCACCCTAACTTACTCTGGGGCCCTGTGACTAAGGCAAGGAAGGAGGGTGGGCGGGCATGGTGTATGCCAGGAAGAGCCATACCATCGTTATCCAGAGACCCAGGTGAGCCGTTGTTAAAGATTTGATCTACATGATTCAGTATGAATTCAATCACCACCTGCTGAACCCGGACTGCAAGGAAGGCTGCATCTCCATTGCAACCAGTGGCTTCAATTTCTTTGGACCTGAACCATGAAAGAAACACATTCAGTGAATGAGTCTGTGCTACCACCTGAAGTCTAAGGGGGAGTCAGCAGGCCTTTTGTATAAACCCCAACTCCTTAAGGACTACAGTTTTTTAATCTGTAGAGTATTTTAAATATTTAAGATACATTAAAGGGACTTTTCAAAGGCTGTGAAGCCCAACACACTGGACATAATGCAAAGGGTTGCCAGGAATTATCCACTGCCAGACTGCAAACACTCTATTAGTGATATACAGGAACTGATTTTTTTTTTTTCTTTAGAGCATCCCCTTCCACCTCAACCCAATTATTCTAAGGGCAGGTCATTATTTAGGGAGTTATATGAAGCAGTTCATTCAGGTTATGGTCAGCTGGGAACCCACCAAAACCAACAAAAGCCAAGGAGCCCCAATGACCAAGAAAGTCCTTTTCAGGAAATTATAATATAGACCCATAACATTGGCCACATCTCAGTTGCAGCCAGAAAATACCTCTGGGTTCCAGAATTTCCAAGATTAGCAGTTAAAGGCTATTTAAAAATCACCTTGAGGAGTTCCCGTCGTGGCCCAGTGGTTAACGAATCTGACTAGGAACCATGAGGTTGCGGGTTTGATCCCTGGCCTTGCTCAGTGGGTTAAGGATCCCGTGCTGTGAGCTGTGATGTAGGTGGCAGACGTGGCTTGGATCTGGCATTGTTGTGGCTCTGGCGTAGGCCAGCGGCTACAGCTCTGATTCGACCCCTAGCCTGGGAACCTCCATATGCACAGGAACCGCCCTAGAAATGGCAAAAAAAGACCAAAAAAAAAAAATCACCTTGAATTCCCATGTGTGCCAAATAACCACTAAGCCAAAGGTTTGTCTTCAAGGTGTTTCACTTTTGAAGAATCTAGTCTTTGTTTGAACTGGGGACTGGGGTGGTGAGAAGGTCAGGGGTTGGTGGTTACCTGAGGAGATTTGGCGCCCACACCAGGGCCAGGTTCCTGGCATGCATGTTGGTCTTGCTGCTGAAGGAGGCGATGTGGGCCAGGTGTCGAATCAGGTATTCCAAGGTCCTGTAATGGTTCATTTAAAAAACCAACCGACCAAAATCCAAAGAAACAAACAAAAAACAAAGTAAGAAACATCAGAGCCTGTGTGAAGCCTGACATCTGGAGATAATATCTAAGTTTGAATTTAAGAGACTCTGAATGTTTCTATCTCATGAATTTTGGAGGACTATCAAGAAGATGTCAAGATGGATGAGGAGTGATTTTCTTGGCTCTGGATGTGCTAGCTGTGGGTGGGGAAGAGACCATCACAATAGAAATCAGCTGAGGCCCTTGAGGCACCAGCCAGGGACAGAACTGGGACTCACAGCACTGGAGCCTGTGCCTCCTTCACCAGGCAGCATCTCCACCACGCTGTCTGAAAGCTCATCTCAGCTCCCACTGTAATTCTTCTAGCTGCAGGTACCTTGGTGCTCGTTAGGGAGTTCACTTCATGGGTGAATGATGTCTATTACCGCTGGGAAGTTCTTTCTTGTTCCACATCAAAATTTGCCCCCTTGTAAAAGACGGGCAGGAAGTTCCCTTGTGGCTCAGCGGAAAAGAATCCAACTAGCATCCATGAAAATTCGGGTTCGATCCCTGGCATCCTCAGTGGATCCTTAGTGGGTTGGGGATCTGACATTGCTGTGGCTGTGGCATAGGCCAGCAGCTGCAGCTCTGATTCGGCCCCTGGCCTGGGAATTTCCATATGCTGTGCATGTGGCCCCCAGAAGCAAAAACATGGGCAGGCTTAGAGAACAGTGGGAAAGGTGGTACAATTTAGGGTAAAACTGTGAGTATGAAATGAAAGGATGGGAGGATGTAAGGGGTAACACTGATGAGCATGTAGAGACTGGTCAACCAAATGCCCAAGAGCAACACTCAAACCCTATTTAAAAACCATCTTGCTTTCCATAGATTCAGTTATGCTGTGAACTTGAGTAAGAATCTAGAATATCTCTTTGAGGCTGGCTTGTGTGATCAGAATGATTTCTTGTGGGGCTCTGAGGGGTGTCCCGAAAGTAACTTGGACATGGGCTGCCCTTTTCCGCCAATGTCTCTAGTCAGGCATCAACTCACTCTGATAAAGTGACCTGTTCGCTCACCTCAAAATGCCCCGGGAAGGTCACTGTCCACTGATTTGTTCCCTCTTATGCTGCCAGCTTGTGTCTATGGTATTACATCACATTGAGAGGCTGAGTTGTTTCCACCAAGGATTCTTACCTGTAATGGGATGGGGGGAGCTCCTGGATAACATTTTGGATTCGGGCCAATTGGCCTTCTTCTGGGCAATGAGACACCGCCTCCTGCGGAGAGGAAATGCAGCAGCCCGGTGAGTGCTCCAGAAGGTGGCCACCCACCTGTGTCTGCGGGTTTCATACAGGTTCCTGGTACTCCAGCCTCCCAACCATGGCTAGAGGTCAACCTTCCAACAGGCATGATCTTCTAGGAAAAACGGCTAAAATTTGAGGGTTCATGATGGGAAGCGCATAATAGTATGGCACACGGGGTCTCTGTGCAACCTCAGATGGTGGGTAAGTAGGTATCTGGTAAAGAATAGGTGGAATCTGGGGTGTGTCCTGTGTAGCAGAGTCACAGAGACTCCCACGGGGAGAAACAGAGACAGGGAGATGGAGTGAGATGGAGATGACAGGGTGGCCCCACTTTTACTCAGCCAGCTGTCTTTTGGGGTGTAAACAGCCCCTCCCTACCCAGCCTGAGGCTATTCCTTGACACCCTCCCCCCCCCAACCACCCCCCACCCCCCGGCCCTCCGCAGCCTGATGTTGATGCTAGGAAGAAGGGAAGACCTAAGGACGTGCCCTCTCAGCAGGATAAGAGCTTTGCCTCTGAGATCTAATGACCTTGTTCTCCCAAGGCTGGGAGAGCCTCATAAGGCGAGTGAAGGAAGAGAGCTCCAGAGGAAGGAGGGGTGGAGGAAAGTGGCATGGACCCTCCCACAGTCTATCTGGCACAGGGGGAGCAGAGGAGGCTTCTCTTCCTCTGCAAAACTAGGATGAGCGTGGCAAAGCTTCACATACACCCCTGCCCCAAGCCTCCTGCTCTTCCCCTACTTTATAAAAATGTGTCTGGGGAATAAAGGTGTAGATCAATTTAATAGCCCTCATGGAAAGTTCCTTTAACATTTTAGGAAGCTGTTAGTCATCTTTGTTCCAAGAGGCTGGGCAGGCTCACCCCTGATGCCTGCAGTTCCACTTGGGACTGGTGTTTATTTCATTATTCACAGCCTCTCCCCATCACACCCCAATCCTATTTGCAAGCTCTCTAGATCTTCATTTTTCTCCCGGAGAGGTCGGCTCACTGCAAAGCTATTTTTCGCTCTCTTTATATTCCCCTATTAGAAGAGCAGAACTCGTCGCTGGGGAATTAAGGGACGGGAGTGGAAAATTTGCCTACCCCAATTTTTGGCCTGAAAGAGAATTTCATTCAACGTTGGCTAAGCCAATCCTTTATTTGTTTCATTTTTTTAAAGTTTTATGGAAGTATAGCTGATTTACAATGTTGTGATAATTTCTGCTGCACAACAAAGTGATTCAGTTATACGTATACACACAACTATTCTTTTTCAGATTCTTTTCCAGATTCTTTTCCCATATAGATTATCACCGAATATTGGGTAGAGTTTCCTGTGCCACACAGCAGGTCCCTGTTGACCATCCATTCCATATATAATAGTGTACATATACCAAGCCAATCTTGCTAATGGTTAAATCTTAAAAGACCTAGGTTGAATATTTGTTCTCTTCCAATTAGTATCAGTAAGACCAGCTTCCTTCCCTTTGAGGAGTCTGGCGAAGGCTGGACTCTGGGGTCCAGGCTCTTGTTTCCTCTGTTTACCTGACACTGCCTCAGCCCCTGTAGCTCAAGTCCTGCAGTCTAGGCAGCTCCATCACGAGGACGGACAAACAACCTGTGGCTCTCCTTTCCAACTGCACTCCAGGCACAACTCGGTTTTTACCCTTTATTTTGTATTAATTATTTTAAAATTATTATAAATCTACTTTTTCATTTTTAATTATTTTAAGCTATTAGATTAAAAAGTAATCCATGCACATGACTTTTAAAATGCAACACAGTCAAAGGAATACCGAGAAGAAAATTAGCTTTCCCTCCAACTGCAGGCCATCAGTCTCCAGAGATAAGCACTGTTGTCTTCCAGACAGTTGTAGCTACCCGTCTGTCACACCCATGGTGGCAAGCATGACTACGTGACATGGCTCATCTGCAAACTGCCTGTCTCCTATCATTTCCTCCTGGCTGCTCCCCATGGGCCAGGCTGGCCTCTATGTGTTCTCTCAGGCATGTTCAGCATGCCCTTGACTAGGGCCTTTGCACCTGCTATTTCTTCTTGGCACCCTCTTCCACCAGGTATTTGCACACTTTGTTCCCTCGCTTCATCCTTGTCTCTGTTCAAATATCACCTCAGAGAGTGATCTTTGACTATCCTACCAAAAAAAAAGCAGTTCCCATCATTCCCTGCCCTTTGCCTTGCATTTTCTTCACAGTACTTATCAACAGGTCGCATTATAGAGCTATACTTTATATTTATCATCTATTTCCTTCATTACAGTATAAGTTTCATGACAGCTAGGATTTTATCTGTCTTGCTTACCATTAAATTCCTATCCCTTGGAAATGTGCCTGCCTGATATACATAGTAGGTGATCAATAGACCTTGGTTGAATGAAACAAATGAATGAGTCCATGTTTTGCTTTGCATTTGAAAATGCCCAACATCCCCATTTTGACCACACTTCCAGGACAGTACCATGCAAGGACCCTACCTCCACCCTGAGGAACACCAGCTTTGCTGAGGCAGCTCCCCTCAACTTTGCGCTCCTGGTAGGGTGACCAAGGAGCCTGGTTTGCCCGAGATTGAGTTTCTAGGACACAGGGCTTTTCAGAGCTAAAAGTGGGGGAGTCCCTGGCACACCAGGACAGCTGGTCACTGCCCCCTTGGCAGCCACCTTGAGCCCAAAGCCCATCAGCTCTGCCTGTTGCCACACACCAGTGACCCATCTCCAGTGACCCTTCAAATGATGTGTGTAGGTCAGCCAACCTACTAGCAAATGTTGACAAGGTGACAGTCACATTCCCCTGTAGCTGGAGAGCAGAGAAAGGAAGCACAATAATGAATAAAATTAACACTGTTTCTGTCCTCAGTAAGCTTACAGTTTAATGAGGGAGACTGAAACATAAAGACATGATTTCAACATAAAATTTAATACCTCAATACCTTCCTTAAAGCCCTTACGTAAGCCACTTTTTTGTATCTTGGGTGTAATAATTTTAGCTGAATCAATCTGACCCAAATTGAATTTTTCCTGAGATAAATTTTTTTTTCCTGATAAAAATTAAAATGTAGGATAGTAGGCTGAATTGTTATTCCCAAAGAGATCAGGTCCCAATTTCTAGAACCTGGAAATTTTACCGTATTTGGAAAAAGGGTCTTTACAGGCGTGATTAAGGCTTTTGAGATGAGGAGAGTCTCGTGAATTATTCAGGTGGGCCCTAAATCCAATCACAGGTATCCTTAAAAGAGAGAGGCAGAGGGCTATTTGATACAAACAAAAGAGGAGAAGGCAGTGTGACCACGGAGTCAGAGACGGGAGTAATGTGGCCACAAGCCAAAGGGTGCCAGCAGCCACCTGAGGCTGGAGGAGGCAAGGAACACCTTTTCTCTAGAGTTTCTGCAGGGAGCATGGCCCTGCTGACACCTTGATTTCAGCCCAGGGAAACTGATTTCAGACATCTAGACTCTAGAACTATAAGAGCATAACTTTGTTGTTTAAGCAGTAAAGTTTGCAGTAATTTGTTACAGCAGCCACATGAAACTAATATATATGTACTCAACGTTAAAATGTGAAATCTGAAGGAAATAAAAATCATTTGCTATCCTACCACCCAGGCATAACTACTATTAACCTACTCCCATGTGAGGCATAAAAGAAGCGATTTGCCCAGGCTTCACAGCACCAAATACAAACATTGGTGCAATTTCCTATTTAGTTGCATGTACTGCTTTTCTCCATTTAACATTATATTGTGGCCAGCATATAGACTTCAGAAATATGACTTTCCATGGCTACACAGGATTGAAACCAATAGATTCATTATCATTTATTTAACCCATCCCTTACTGTTAGACATGTAAGACTCCCCCAATTTTGTAATTGTAATGTAGCAGGGAAGTATTTCTAAATCAATCATTCATATGCAATCTGATTATCTTAAAATGAAATCCTAGAAATAGAGTTACTATATTAAAAAAATGAGCATTTAAGGATTCTTGATAATTTCAAATGACTTTAGAATTACCAATTTACACTATCAATAGAAAGCCATGAAAGAACCAGTGTCACAACAGGCTCATCAGCATGAAACACTAACATTAAAAAAGTGTTTAATATGTAAAAATATTTTTCTAATACACAGTTATTTATTGATTGATTGATTTGGCCATGCCCAAGGCATGTGGAAGTTCTTAGGCTAGGGATCAAACCTGTGCCACAGTGGCAACCCGAGCTGCTGCAGTGGCAATGCCGGATCCTTAACTCACTGTGCTACAAGGGAACTTCCCATACATTTTAAATAATTATATTTCATCTAAAAATTGTCTGTTGAGGTTTTTTGCTCATTTGTTTAGAAGGGTGCTATGTGTGTTTTACTTTTTTATTTTATTTTATTTTTTTTGTCTTTTTAGGGCAACACCTGCAGCATATGGAGGTTTCCAGGCTAGGAGTTGAATCGGAGCTGTAGCCGCTGGCCTATGCCACAGCCATAGCCATGCCAGATCCGAGCTGTGTCTGCAACCTACACCACAGCTCACAGCAACATCGGATCCTTAACCCACTGAGCAAGGCCAGGGATCAAACCTGCAACCTCATGGTTCCCAGTCGAATTCGTTAACCACTGAGCCATGATGAGAACTCCTGTGTGTTTTACTTTTTATTGATAGATAGGAGTTGTATATAATTAAATAATGTTAATTTCCTGTTATCTTTATTGTAAATGTTTTCCACAGTTGGTCATTTGCTTTTTAATTTTGTTAATGTATTTTTTAATATAGAAAGGATAATCTGTATGTAGTTTAGTTGTTAAATTTCATTCTTAGTTGTTTGCTTTTATTCTTAGAAGGCCAGTCTTCAGCCTGAAATCTGCTAAATGGTAAAAATGTAACTTGACTTTCCCCTTTCCTGATAGCTAGCCAATTTTCCGATACTATTTATTGAATTTTTTGTTCATTTGTTTAGGATGATTTCTTTATTTCATATTAAGTTATTAAATACATGAGCCTATTTAAGAGCTGTTAGTCTATTTTATTTATTTATTTATTTATTTGCTTTTTGGGGCCACACCAGCAGCATATGGAGGTTCCCAGGCTAGGGGTCCAATTGGAGCTACAGCTCCCAGCCTACACCACAGGCACAGCAATGTAGGATCCGAGCCATGGCTGCAACCTATACCACAGCTCACTGCAATGCCAGATCCTTAACCCACCAAGCAAGACCAGGGATTGAACCCGCAACCTCATCATTCCTGGTTGGAATTGTTTCCACTGTGCCATGACGGGAACTCCTATTAAGTCCATTTTAAAATAGTGAAGGAATTCCCATCATGGCTCAGCAGAAACGAATATGACTAGCATCCATGAGGATGCAGGTTCAATCCCTGGCCTTGCTTAGTGGTTTAAGGATCCGGTGTTGTCATGAGCTGCGGTGTAGGTGGCAGAGGTGGCTCAGATTCTGCGTTGCTGTGGCTGTGCTGTAGGCCAGCAGCCACAGCTCCAATTCAACCCCTAGCCTGGGAACATATGCTGTGGGTGTGGCCCTAAAAAGGCAGAAATAAAAGGGTAGTAGTTGTAAGAGTATTAAATCTTCACTTCCATTTACTAGCTCTACAACACCAGCAAGAGTCACTCTGAGCTTCAATTTACCTATCTAAAAGAGATATAAAACCTACTTCATAGAGTAATTTTGAGGATTGAATGAAATAATATTTGCAATAAATTTATCATATACTAAGCACCCAATAAGTGGTAGATATCATTATCATTACACTAATTTTTTTTTGTATTTCTGGGAGTTCCTCTCATGGCACAGCAGAAACGATCTGACTAGGAACCATGAGGTTGCAGGTTCGATCCCTGGCCTCCATCAGTGGCTTAAGGATGCAGCATTGCTGTGAGCTGTGGTGTAGGCCAGTGGCTACAGCTCTGATTCAACCCCTAGCCTGGGAACCTCCATATGCCACATGTTCGGCCCTAAAAAGACAAAACAAAACAAAAAAAGATAAAAAAAAAGAAGTTTCTGAAGTTTCTAGGCAAGAAATCCCATCAACCCCCAACTATCACAGAATCAAATATAGTTAAAATAAATTAGACTCAATCAATTGTTTAACATGATGACATTCTAGTCTTACTCAAGGATGAAACTACCACACTGATAAGAAGATTAAAACTATATATAAAACAAACAATAAAATCATAGGCACAAATTAAAACAATAAGATACATTTTTGGTTGATTGAAATTGGCAAACACTTTAACAGACTGAAAGTAACCAGTGTTGGCAAGGCTGCAGGAAAAAGGGCATTCTTGTCTCTCTGGAGAACAATTTGGCAACATGTGACAAAATTTTATTTTATGTTATTTTATGTTATTTTATTTTATTTTATTTTTTATTTTATTTTTTTGTCTTTTTAGGGCTATACCTGCAGCATATGGAAGTTCCCAGGCTAGGGGTCGAATCAGAGCTACAGCTGCTGGCCTATGCCACAGCCACAGATCTGAGCCACATCTGTGACCTACACCACAGCTCACAGCAATGTTGGATCCTTAACCCATGCAGCAGGGCCACAGATTGAACCCACAGCCTCATGGATACTAGTTGGATTTGTACCTCTGAGCCATGATGGGAACTCCTGACAAAATTTTAAAATAAGAACTTTTTGCTCAATAAATCTACTTCTGTGGTTTTTTTCCCTTAAGGATATAAACAAAAGTATAAAGATATATGTACAAACATGTTTATACTATACTTCTATTTATAAAGGCAAAGTGTTAAGAAACAAAAAGCCTTGGGAGTTCCTGTTGTGGCTCATCAGAAACAAATCTGACTAGTGTTCATGAGGATGCAGGCTCAATCCTTGGCCTCTCTGAGTAGGTTAAGAATCCGGTGTTGGAGTTCCCATCGTGGCGCAGTGGTTAACGAATCCGACTAGGAACCATGAGGTTGTGGGTTCGGTCCCTGCCCTTGCTCAGTGGGTTAAAGATCCGGCGTTGCTGTGAGCTGTGGTGTAGGTTGCAGACACGGCTTGGATCCCTCGTTGCTGGGGCTCTGGCGTAGGCCAGTGGCTACAGCTCCAATTCGACCCCTAGCCTGAGAACCTCTATATGCTGTGGGAGCGGCCCAAAGAAATAGCAAAAAGACAAAAAAAAAAAAAAAAAAGAATCAGGTGTTGCCGCGAGCTGTGGTGTAGATCTTAGACTAGGCTTGGATCCCTCATTGCTGTAGCTGTGGTGTAGGCCAGCAGCTGTAGCTCCATTTTGACCTCTGGCCTGGGAACTTCACTATGGCACAGGTGCAGCCTGAAAAAGCAAAAAAAAAAAAAAAACCAAAACAAAACGTGGATATGAGAGACTACTCTGCAAAAGTAGTGTCTTTCTCATGGAAAGATGGTCACATTGTTGAATTAACAGCATTGCAACATATCAGTACATAGTATTGAGGAGCAAAAGTGGGGAGAAAGAAAGGGAAAGACAGAGACAGATACATCTGTAAGGATGTCTCCTGAAATATTAATAGCAGATATGCGCGGATGTGATATTTCAGGTGATCCACACTCAATTTTTAAGAAGCACTCATTTGTTCCTACATAATTTCAAATTGAAGAACATTTATATACTCAAAACAGGCCAACTACAGGAGCCATGAGAAAGATTTACTCCTTTGGTTAGTGCCTAGGTTTGGTCCTTAACTCCTTCATAATTTTAATTTCAAACACCCCCTCTGACCTCCCTATTCCAACAGTCTACTGACCTCACTGAGAGGAATAATCCATTGATCTACTTTTTCACCTGTCTTATGCCCCATTTCTCTTCTTATTCAGACAAAATTCTATAGTCAGTTATTTCAATCACTTGTTTGCAAACACTCTCATCTCCCTCTCCTTCTTCTCATCTCCTCCTCCTTCAAGCTGAGTCTAAACTTCAACCCAACTCTTCACCTACTCAGTACCTCCACCCCTGCAGCCAAATGCTCAAGCTCTATTTTTTTCAAGCCCTATTTTTAAAAATATTTTCATTCTTTTTTTATTACTCAATGAATTTTATTACATTTATAGTTGTACAATGATCATCACAACCAAATTTTATAGCATTTCCATCCCAGACCCTCAGTGCATCCCCCCACCCCCCAACCTGTCTCCTTGGAAACCATAAGTTTTTCAAAGTCTGTGAGTCAGTATCTGTTCTGCAAACAAGTTCATTGTGTCCTTGTTTTAGATTTCACATGTAAGTGATAGCATTTGATGACGGTGTCTCATTGTCTGACTAACTTCACTTAGCATGATGTTGCTGCAAATGCCGTTATTTCTTTCCTTTTAATGGCTAATATTCCATTGTGTATATGTACCACATCTTTATCCACTCCTCTGTCAATGGGCATTTAGGTTGTTTCCATGTCTTGGCTATTGTATAGAGTGTTCAAGCCCTATTTTTAATGCTATCTCATTTATTCTGCTTTCTCCTCTTCCTTTGGTAACCATGCAGCTGCTATTTAGGTGTTCTGTTCTTGCTCATCCATCCTCTTTCACCAACCCAGCTCACTGGCCTATCCTGTACTCCCTCTTGAATGCTTTTCCCAGAATCTTTTCTCTTTCTAGATTTTTTTTTCTTTCTTTCTTTTCTTTTTGATTTCTAGGGCCACACCTTCAGCATATGGAAGTTCCCTAGGAGTCCCATCGGAGCTGTAGCTGCCGGCCTATGCTACAGCCACAGCAATGCCAGATCCAAGCTGCATCTTCAACCTACACCACAGCTCACAGCAACACCAGATCCTTAACTCACTGAGAGAGTCCAGGGATCGAACCCTCATCCTCATGGATACTAGTCGGATTTATTTCCATTGCGCCACAACGGGAACTCCCTTTCCCTGGATTTCTGACTACTCTTGCGTGTTCTCTCTCCCTTCTTTATCTGCCCACCTCTTTACCCAACCCCAACAAGAAACAAAAGGAATAGTCTGAAATGAATTAGTTGTGGGGGTAGCATCTGGAGCCTCAGGTTCCTGTCCTGCTTGGGGACAGAGTGACCTTGGGCCAGTCATTTCATTTCCTGGTTCTTAGTTTTCTATGTAACAATGCACATTTGCACATTTGCTTACATAAATATGGAACTGACCTAACTTAGCTCTTTTTTTTTTTTTTTTTTTTTTTTGCTGCAGGAACTCCTGGGCCAGGGATTGAAACTGTACCACAACTGTAACCAGAGTCACAACAGTGACAATGCCAAATCCATAACCCTCTAAGTCATGGGGGAACTCCTAACCCAGTTCTTCAAACACACATGATTCTGAAAATCAAAGAAAGGAACAATTTAGCAAACGCTCCCACTACCCTACTTTCCTCACTATACCATCCTATTTCCATCACCAAGATAATGGCAACCATCTGGTGAGTATTGCGATTTACTGCTAAAACTTTCCTTGGCCCATCCACGCGTCCCGCCCAGTAATGGAAATGGAAATCCACACACTCACCGTGAATTTCTCATAGAGCTCATACGTCAGGAGCGGGTTGGGCAGCTCCCGAAAGTAGAGCTTGCAGAGGGAGCCCACACAGTGGATGTCCTGGAGGTACACTTCCCTTGTCAGATTTGGACATTGATCTGAGCCGAACTCTTGCCTGAAACAACACAGACGGAGACATAACAATCCCAGGAACATGTGTTTCATGTCAGCAGCTACTTGGCTGCTTAGGGGGTAAAAATACCCTAAACTGCTGATCTGACCAAGTCACAAGGAATCTATAGGAAGATTTCCACTTTAAGATTCAGTCTTCCAGATTCAGAAGCTGCTGTCATTAGAAAGATATAATCCCATTTACAAATGGATTTCTCATGACATTATGTCTATATTCTCAATTATGAACAGTGGGGAAATAAAATTTTTTTTCCAAAAACCCTGTCAAGATTTCAGTTTTTCCAAAATATTGTTTTAAATGAACTTCTCTTTCTTGGAGGAGAGGCCAAAACCAGAGTGAGTCGGATTGTTATCATTTATATCCACATGTTCATGTCAGCAGACTTGTTTTATCTGGAGACTTAAACCCAAGGTTTGAGAACTTCAATCAACTCTCTCTTTGATGCTGAATGGAAACATCTAGGCTGCCTGATAGTGACTCCCCCAGGACAGATGAGCTTTATGAATATTTTCTTCAACAATCTATAGTGGGGTGTTTGGGCACATTGTCACATTCTAGGCCTTGTCTTTTTTTTTTTTTTTTGTCTTTTTAGGGCCACAACCATGGCATATGGACGTTTCCTGGCTAGGGCGTCGAATCAGAGCTGCAGCTGCTGGCCTAACCACAGCCACAGCAATGCTGTATCTGAGCCACATTTGTGATCTACACCACAGCTCATGGTAATGCCCATTGAGCACAGCCACAGCAATGCTGTATCTGAGCCACATTTGTGATCTACACCACAGCCACAGCAATGCTGTATCTGAGCCACATTTGTGATCTACACCACAGCTCATGGTAATGGCCCATTGAGCGAGGCCAGGGATCAAACCTGCATCCTAATGGATACTAGTCAGGTTTGTTACAACTGAGCCACAGGAACTCCTAGGCCTTGTTTCTAATTTAAAAAATATTTCCTAATAAGTTTACATGAATATATTACCTCAAATAATATACACTTATGAGTTAAAAATCTATTCAAAAGATGATACATCTGAGCTTTAATACCAAAGAGAGATTAGGTTTCTTGAGAGTCTTCATTTGGCCAAACAAGTAGTGACAAAGTCAACCAGACTCTGGGAGGCAGCATCTTGAAACAGCTGGCTGCCCATTCTCTTGGAGTCTGGTTCTGCCCCTTTAATAAAGGGAAGGGAAATCCCTGATACTGCCAGAACCTGAAAGGAACTGAGTGAGGCCTTGAAAAGAAAGCCATGCAATGGCCTCATAAATTTATAGGCATGTGTTTTTTTTACAAGAGCAGAACAAAAACAATCTAGAGCTTATTCATTTTGTTAGCCAAAAATTTCCCTTGTCAAGGCTAAGGTCAATCCTTAAATGAAAAAGAATTGGCCATTGTCCAAGTGTCCTTCCATGATACCAGCTACCGTGTAGTATTATTTCAGAGCTAGGAGTATACCATTAAAAATGCTAGCTGTTGAAACTCAGAAAAATGTCACATAAGTAAATTAGTGAAATTTTATAAGCACATACACAGATCTGTTAAAATCTAAGGTTGCCATAAACCAGTTTTTTTTTTTTTTCTTTTTAACAGCTATCACTTCTCCAGGAGTGAAAATAATGTTTTGTTCCTTTGGTATAGCTTCATGACAACTGGGATTTGAGGGGGAGAGGTATAGTAATCTTGTAACAAGAATGTTTTATTGTCTTAAAAGGCTACATTATAGCTAAATGTATAATAAGTATATTAAAATAACAATAAATTATGTACTTGTGGTATTAAAGAACAATATTCAAAATACCTAAACCTATTGTTTCAGTCACAAATGGTATATATTTTATACATAATGTATATATTCTATATATACACTAAATACATATATTCCTTTTATTCTATATATATAATACATATAAAATACACACATATCTGTGTTTTGTATGAAGATTTGGCCTCTTAATTTAATGTGATAGAAATTTCTTCCAAAAAAATTCTAGGATACATTATACAACTATTTATGATAAATCCATAAATTGGAAATAGTTCCTCTATGAATAATTTCTTTTTTTTTTGACCACGCATGTAGAAGTTCCTGGGCCAGGGATCGAACCTGTGACACAGTTTCAACCTGTGCCACAGCTGCTGCAATGCCAGATCCTTAACTCACTGCTCTACAAGTGAACTTCCAATAATTTTTAAAACATAGGCATCAGTTAAAGAACTTCTGACTTCTCAATCATATGAAATATCAAATGTTGACTGTGTGCCAGTAGAAAAAGTCACGTTGATCTCCAACTTCTGAATACCATGTAAGCTTGGTATTCAGGTGATACCAAGCTTTGAGTAGGCAAGTGAATAATAATAAATCATTTTTCCCAACTTGTAATTTAAATCATTTGAGTTCAATTGAATCCACCCAAGAAGGATAAATCTGGTGCAAGACAAACAGATTAAAAGCCCTCAGGAGCTTATGTTGGAAAGAATTACATCAGACTGGGGAGCTTCCTGATTAGATTAAGAACAGTTAGGCATCTGAAAACATCAGCACTTGATCTTCTGCCCTGCCATCCTTCCCTCAATCCCTTCAGTTTTTAATACTCCCAACATCTGCAGATAGAAGTGTGGACAGGAGAAGGATCCTGGAAGAATTCTTTGGGGGCTTATTCTTTGGCTTACCTTAGCCGTTGTATGTTTGAGGTGACTCCCGAAAGCCGATAAATTCCATCCACGATGCCATGAGTCTCTATAAATTCTGCACAGCTCTTCAATACATATGGAACTATGTAAAGGAAAAGAAAAAACAATGAAGTATTTGATGTAAGTCTGACTGTCTTTTAAAGATAGCCTGTTAAAAATTCAGGTAACTTCAAAGAGAAATGAGCATGGAACACATACAAGTTACAAGTGGAAACAATTACTTGTAAGTGGTAGATGATGTTCTTTGGTATTTAAAAAAAAAACATAGGGCTTTGTTAAAGTTTAGAAAACTCAAGTGTTTTAAGAATTAGGTTTTTTTTTTTTTTTTTAAGAATTTGAAAAATATGCAAACACTTAGATTTGAAACCAGCAGTGACCTTGGAAATCTCACAACTCCATCTCCTGGTTTCACTGGTTTTCCCAGTGTGGCCTCCTGACCAGCAGCATCAGCATCTCCTGGGAACATGTTGGGAATGCAAATTCCCAGGTCCCACTCCAAACCCAAGAATCAGAAATTATGCAGGTGGGGCCCAACAGTCTGTGTTTTTAAAACACAGGTGACTGCTGTATGATCAGATTAGAGAATTGGTGCCTAGGGGCAGGTAAATTTACTTACCTCACTCAAGAGTACTTGTTGCTTATGAAAAGTAATTAACACATGGAAAAACGCTCATGATATAGGTAGATAAGAGAAAAAACAAGGCACAAAATCAAATCGACATTGTGAATTCAGCTATGTTTAAAAAAATTGCAAAGGAAAAAATGACTGGGAGAATATCTGCCAGATTGTTAAAGGTGATTTAAAGGTTAAAGTTGTTTATTTTATTTTTATTTTTTTATTTTTGGCTACCCCGAGGCATATGGAATTCCTGAGCCAGGGATCAGACCCAAGCCACAGCGGCACCCCACTGAGAAGCCAGAGCCTTACCTCAATGTGCCGGGCTGGGGATTGAACCTGTGACCCAGTGCTCCAGAGATGCCACTGGGAACTCCTAAAGTGCTTTTTTTTTTTTTTTTTTTTTAATGTGAGAACCACCCCTCACCACACCACCACCAAATGGGTCAAACCAGTCATTGATTGAATGGGCCATATAAAAGGGACCAACACGGCCTCTTGAATTCCTACCACTCCAGAAGTCCAGTGCCTGGATAGAAGAGTCTGGCTATGCTGTTCTCTTCTCAGGGCTGACCCTGATGAGCTCAGCCAGCTCAGCGACCCAGAATGGCAAACATAGGCCTTTTGGATGGCATGGAGAGAGTGGCAAGTCACCTCATACACTGGTCCTTGGACAGATCCATCTGAGGTCCTTCTGTGAGAGTGTAGTGGATGGTATGGAACTACCAAAGCCTTGGGGCTGAAGCCTTCAGGCATAGAGGTGGTATAGGAACTCCATGAACTGGGGCTTGGGTTAGCACCATGCTCATTCCCCCAAAATATACCCAGTCTGTTAATGCCTTAAACTAGACAAATGCCAGTCCGTTAATGCTCAATGCACATGATCATACCTGCACACAATTCCAACCTGGACTGGACCTTTACATGGGTGGACACTAGGGGTTCAGACTCAACACTCTTCCTGGATTCTCCACTACAATACTCTGAACAACTCCCCCATCATTTCCTTCAACTACTATCATTTTACTGCATAAAATTCATCATAATTAAAATATTCCACCTCTCAAAGGCTGTGAATCCCCAGAGTTGTTCCCCTCTAGGACACATCCCTATTTTGCCTCTGTATTACATGACCAAATCGTGAGAGGATTCTTAGTTAGCTGAGGTGGACAGAGGGCAGGGAGTGGACTTGGGATTGGAAATACTGAGGCCAGAGACCACAGAGGTGGAACTACTCCCTGTGAATGAATTCAGGGTAGGAGCAGGGTGTGGTGGAGGGGGGGATGTGAGAGTGGACATGGGTCCAGAACTCCCGCCTGGCTTCAACCAGAAGATCTATGCTTCGATCTGATTTATAAAATATGCTTTGTAGTGAGATTCTTGTCTCCCACCCTCATGCCTCTAAATAAATTTAATAAATAAATAAGCAAACAGTGCTCCAATGCTTTAAAAAGTTGTTTTGTTTAAAGAAAAATCCCTGTTGTGCACAATAGGTTGACTCTTTCTCCACCACACCAAGCTATTGTGCTATCACCTGCCACATGTGGCTATGGTTGGGAACACAGCTTTGGACACTGAGCTGCCTTTGCAACCTTGGGCAAAATGTACAATACTTCTGTTTCTTAGTTTCCACATCTGTAAGATGAGGATAACATGATATTAATTTCATAGCTAGGATTGAAGTTAATACCTGCAAACACTTAGCACAGACACTGCTATATAATAAGCATTCTACAATGACCATTATTATTTCTATTGAAAGCTCTTCTAGGATGTAAAATTAAAATCTGTGAGATGCAAGCTCCGCGAAAACAATTTGCCACCTCCCATCTGATGGACTATTGGGGTAGAGTTGACCAAGCTTTTAGCAGTCAATACTCACCTCCACTATTCAGAATGTTTTTTTTTTTTTTTGTCCATGCCCATGGCATATGGAAGTTCCCAGGCCAGGGATTAAACCTGTGCCACGGTTGCGACGTGGGCCCCTGCAGTGATGAGGCCAGATCTTTAACCCACTCTCCAGGAACTCTCCAGAATGGCTTTTGTGTTCTCTAGTTCACTGTTTCTATTTGAAGGTAAGTTTGCTTGCCCGAGGTCTCTTTTCTATGCATTGAGGCATACCTTCATAATACAAAGGCAGCAAGACCCAAATCAGTGTACGGATTTTGTTAGCAGTTCTGGAACTATGTTTGATCTTGATGCATTTTGAAATGTGCATCTATACCAGGGTATATGGCTGTTGTGCTGCCCAGGGCACAGGTGGCCTTAAGAGCTTGGCGCATTCCCAAGAGGGACTCAAAGAAAAGCCTCTGCCTCAAAGAGACTTTATAAAGAGACTTTATAAAGAACACTCCACACACGGGGCAGTGCAGGGTCACTCATCTGTCCTACCCTGTCCTCAGAGAGTGACCTCCCAGGACCGTGGCTCTCAGCTGTAGCACCTCAGACTCCATTTGCTTTAAAGGTGCGGGAAACACACTTCCGGATGGAGCCTCTGCCATAAATTTACTCTGGCTTTGGTACAAAGGCCCTAGAACCTCTCGTCCACAGCTCTGTTTAAACAGGAGGTAATATTAAAACAACCTAAGGGAAAAGGCCATGGTCCCAGTCCCAGAGAAGTGTTAGCTTTCCTGTAGTCTCATCTTTGGCCAAGATGGAAGACATGGGAATTCTCCATCATATGCAGTAAATGGGAAAAGAGTCACTTGATCTCTGTAATCACCCAGCTCTGGACCCAGACCAGTGGTTCTCAAATTGTGGTCCCCAGATGAGTTCCAGTAGCAGCAGCTGCTTCCAGGTGATTCTGAGGCTGAAGTTCAAGAACCACTGGTCTGGAGCAGAGCTTCTCCTACTTTCATGTGGATGTAAAGCCCTGCAGTCTTATCAACATGCAGTTCCAATGGGAGAGTGGGGGTCAAGAATTTGCATTTTTAACAAGTTCCCAGGTGATACAGATACGGCTAGTCTGCAGCCCACACTTACGGTAGCCAGGCTCTAAAGGTAATACTGGCTGGTGATGTTAAGAGTTTAGTCTCAAAGGTCAGAATTCTTCAGGCTATTGTCCCTGGGGTCCAACTAAATAGGGGACACTCTAGGATTCTGGACAGGATAGAGGCTAGATACAAAATAGCTGAGTATTTATAGATGGAAAGAAAGCTTCCATTGTGTATTTAGGCATGGGAAGTAGTGCTGCTGGAGGTCGGAGTCACAGAGCTAGTTCTGTGGGATTTATCATAGACCCAAAGAACTTCAAGTCTCCTCCTACAGAGGTACACACAGTTGCTGATTATGATATAACATTATAACTTCTTTGGATTGTTGCACTGATGGTTCTCTAAGTCCCTCTTTTGTTTTGTTTTCCCTGGATCAGCGATCTTAAACGTTAAATTTTAATCTGAGCAAAAAATAAATCTTGATGTGGTCTCTAATGGAAAAGAAAACTTCTCCTTTGATTTACAATTTACATATTATGAAACATTTTAAAGTTCATTGGTTCATTTACTCCAACCTGGTACCAAAAGACATTTTCTATTTATAAATAACATGGGGGTTCATTTTTCCCTCAATTCCTAACTTCTTTGAGGGTTTAAGGGCAGAAAAGACCAGCAGTCAAATTTTCTCTGCATCCCTCAGAAGTAATGTCTGCTAAGCTGCCCCAGTTGCCCATGTGGCCAGGATCTGATCAGATCTGGAGATGGAAACTGGAACGAGCACAGTTTTATTTGGTCAGTTATGTGGTCATGGCAGCTGCCTTCTTTCACTGAACGAAGTGCATTTGTGCTCTAGGGAAATATGGCACTCCTCCCTCCCCATTCTGGATTTTTGTTAAGGTCTCATACTGTTCAAATTTCACCCCCTCTCTGAGTTCAGAACTCATGAACTGATATACAATGGTCTCCAACATATACTGTTAAGCAAAACGAATGAGGTGCAGACCAGTGTAATAATATGCTAGCATTTGTTTTTTGTTTTTTTTTAAAGAGAGAATAAAAGAACAGCTATAAATTCCCTTGTATATGCATTAAACATCTATGGAAGGATGCATAAGAAGGTGGTAACCAAGAGTTCCTGCAGTGGGGCAGTGAGTTAATGATCTGGCTTGTCCCTGTGGAGCTACCAGTTGGATCCCCAGCCAGGCACAGTGGGTTAAGGTTGCTGCAGCTGTGGTGTAGGTCGCAGTTCTGGGCTCAGAGTCTATCCCTGGTCTGGAAACTTCCATATGCCACAGGTGCAGCTGAAAAAAGGAAAGGGAAAAAAAGAAAAGAAAGGAAAGTGATAAATTTAGTTGCCTACAGGAAAAGGAATGGTGAAGCTTGGGCCGAGATATGAGTGAAAGGCAGGCTCCTCATTATATACTCTTTTATATTTTTGAATTTTGAACTATAAGAATGTATTAACTTTACCCCAAATTTTTTAATTAAAAAATCCAATTCAACAAATACTCATTGCAAACCTGCTCTTATCTAGCACTAGGTGCTAGGTGTTTATATCATCTCCATCATTATGCCGTGAGCTCTTTAGGGACACTGAGGACAGTACTATCGCATTCATCTAGAATAGCCTTGAAAACACAACCACTTGAAACGTCTTGCTGAACAGGAGATTGGTCATCACTTTCCATATGGGATTTCAGTGCTCCATGGAGATCTGGGTCTTTCAAAGAAAACACTTTCTATGTCTCAGGCAACACATGAGGTGCTTTTTTTCCCCTCTTTTAACAGCATTCTCTATTCTATAATTATAGCCAACCCATGAAAGAGGTAAAAGTCCCCATTTTGAGAATGTGAAAGCTGATTCTCAGAGAGGTTAGGTAAGTTGCTCAACAACACACAGCTAGTAAATGCCAGAGTTGGGATCCAAACCTGCATGACTCCAAAGTCCATGCTTTTTTCATGGTACCACACTGAGGAGGAATAGAAAAAGCCCCAACCTACACCTGCCTGACTCAAACCCTCCTGTTCAGGAGGGCAGGTCCCATGAATTGGTGGCCACATATGGAGGCACTACTTAAGGAAAGCTGTTTGGTGCCTTGCTCCAGACTATCCAAATGCCTGAAATTCCACCTCTGCAGTTCCTGCTTTATGATGGTGATGGCTTTTAGGGGTTCAACACCTAGTAGTTAAACACCTATTTTTAAATTTCTTTTGAAAAAGTTATAGAAGCAATATACATTAAGAAAAGAAAAATGAAAAACACTTCCTGACTTCAAGCCATACTATAGAGCTACAGTAAACAAAACAGTATGGTACTTGCATAAAAACAGATAGAGGAGTTCCCGTCGTGGCTCAGCAGAAATGAAGCTAACTAGTATCCATGAGAATGCAGGTTCAATCCCTGGCCTCGATCAGTGGGTTAAGGATTTGGCATTGCCTTAAGCTGTGATGTAGGTCACAGATGTAGCTCAGATCCTGAGTTGCTGTGGCTGTGGTGCAGGCCAGCAGCTACAATTCCAATTTGACCCCTAGCCTAGGAACTTCCATATGCCATGGGTTTGGCCCTAAAAAGACAGACAAACAAACCAATCCAGACAAAGAGAGCAATGAAAAAAAATCAAGAGCCCAGGAGTTCCCTTGTGGCACAAGGGGTTAAGGACTGCTATCACTCTGATACCTGCTGTGGCACAGGTTTGATTCCTGGATGGGGAACTTATGCATGCTGTGAGTATGGCCAGAAAAAAAAAAATCAAGAGTCCAGATATAAACCCAAGAATATGTAGTCAATCGTATTTGATAAGGAAGCCAGGAATTCCCAATGGAGAAAAGGCAGTCTGGAAAACTGGTGCTGGGAAAATTGAATATTCACACATAAAAGAATAAAACCAAATCTGTATCATATACTCTCATAATTATTAACTTGAAATGGATTAAAGACTTAAATATGACCATGGAACTCCTAGATGAAGGCATAGGAAAAAAATCCTTGACATGGGTCTTGGCAATGATTACAACAAAATAAAAAACAAACAGGCAGGACTATATCAACAAAAAGGCTTCTGCACAGCAAAAGAAACAATCAACAAAGTGAAAAGACAACCTATGGAATGGGAAAAAATATTTGCAAACCATGTATCTGATAAGAGGGTTAATATCCAAAATATATAAAGAATTCATTCAACCCATTAGGAAAAAAACAAATAATCCAATTTAAAAATGGGCAAAAGATCTGAATAGATTCTTTCCAAAGAAGATAAACAAAGGACCAACAGGTACATACAAAGATGTTCAACATCACTTGTCATCAGGAAAATACAAATCAAAACCACAATGAGATATCACCTCATGCCTGTTAGATCATCAGAAAGTTAAGAGATAACAAATGCTGGGTGAGGATGTGGAAAAAAGGGAACCCTTGTACACTGTTAGTGGGATTATAATCTGGTGTAGCCACTATGTAAAACAATATGGATCCTTGAAGAATTTAAAATAAAACTGCTCTATGATCAGCAATTACACATCTGGGAATATATACAAAAGAAACAAAACCACTAACTTGAAAAGATATCTGCACCTCCATGTACATAGCAACATTATTTACAACAGTCAAGACACAGAAATAACACGTGTCCATCAACAGATGAGTTGGTAAAGAAATTGTGGCATTGGTATACAAATGAATAATAGTCAGCCATAAAAAATAAGGAAATCCTGCCATTTTCAACAAGACAGATGGAACTTAAGGCACTATGCTAAATGAAATAAGTCAGACAAAGACAAATACTGTACGACTTCACTACAGGTTGAATTAAAAAAAAATTGAAATTCATAGAAAAAGAGATCAGATTTTTGGTTACCAGAGGTGGGGATGGGAGAGGTGGGGAGCAGGAACTGGAGAAAAGCAGTCAAAAGTTACAAACTTTTGGTTACAAGATAAAGTACTAGAGCAATAATATACAGCATGATGATTATAGTTACTGTTATACATTAGATGTGAAAATTGCTAAGAGAGTAAATCCTGAGTTCTCATTACAAAGAAATTTTTTTCTTTCTCTTTTTATTGTATCTATATGAGTTGATAGATGCTAACTAAACTTATTATGGAAATCACTTCACAATATATGTCAGACCATTATGCTATACACCTTAAACTTATACAGTGAAGTATGTTAATTATATGTCAATAAAACTGGAGGAAAAAGAGTAGAAAATACACAAAAATGAAGAGGAGAGTGACTGTCTCCCTTTTATACCGCCCTTCCCAATACCCTAAATGATAAAAAAGACAAATACTGAAAAGTTAATGGCATGTTTTTGCTTTTCTATAGTCTTAATTTTGCTTTTCTGAATTTTCTGACTAGGTCACAGCTCAGATTTGATCCCTGGCCTTAGAATGTCCATATGCCGCAGGTGGAGCCAAAAGTTTTGGAGTACTGTGGCACAGCAGGTTAAGCATCCGGTGTTGTCACTGCAGCAGCTTGTGTCACGGCTGTGGCATGGATTAATTCCCTGGTCCAGAAACTTGAACATGCCACTTGCACAGACAAAAAATTAAAAAAATAAATAAATAAACAAACAAGTTTCCAGAGGACCTTCTAAAGTGAGTGATGCAATTTCTTTTTTTAATTTAATTTTTATTTTATATTGGAATGTAATCAATTTACAACGTTATGTTGGTTTCAGGTGTACAGCAAAATGATTCAGTTATACATATACATACATCCATTCTTTTTCAGATTCTTTTTCCATATAGGTGATTATAGAATATTGAATAGAGTTCCCTGTGCTATCCAGTAGGTCTTTGTGGATTATCTATTTATATATAGTAGTGTGTATATGTTAATCCCAAGCTCCTAATTTATCCCTCCCCCCACCTTTCCCCAAGGCAATTTTTATATGTTTGCTGAAGTCCTTTCTAGTGACTCTGTGAGGTAGAAGTATTTGTCTGCCTAACCTGCTGGCCTGGTGTGGCCATAGACTAGCTCTGCTCCACTGCTGGGCAAGGCTCCTGATGGCAGACTGCATCCCGAAGTGTCCTCCCCTCCTCACTTCCAGGGTCTCAGATGCCAAGTCAAATCTGCTCTTTCCTGGAGAAGTGCCCAGGTCTTCCTTTGGTTCATACCTGGACCCATCCCAGCTGAGCCCTTAAGTCTCTGCTATCAATACACCCACTCCCTCTGAATGACAATGATTCTCCTATCAAAACAGATGTACTGAGGATCTATACAGCCCAAGGGCCAACAAGGTGAATAAGACCTTTGCCCTCAAGAAGCCAAGAACAATTACTGTGCACGTAACTATGGGCCAGCTCCAGAGGTCTACACTTTCATGCATTATTTGTCCCCAATGCAATCCTCACAACCACTTTCTGAGGAAGGTATTTACCCTTGTTTTATAAATGAGGAAACTGAAGCTCATAGGTATTAAGTAACTTGGCTAGTATGAAAAGATCAAGCAAAATATGTTAAGGGTCCTCGAGAGGCACAAAAATTTGATAGAAGTTCTAAAAAGATTACACAATGACGGGGAAGTCAGGCAGAGCTCTCAAGTGTTGAAAAAGAACAGGAAATTGTGTGCATTACAGAGCTGACAATATGACAATACAAAAGAGACCTCAGAGAGGGCTGAGGCAGGACCCTCACCCCAGGGCCTCACGATGTGGTGAGATCAGTGGATAAAGAAGGACCTATGAAAATCAACTATCCTTCAAAAAAACTTAAAAAAAGACATATGAGGCTATGCAATAAGAACTCTGACACTGGTTCCTAGGGGTGATTTGAGGTGCTATGTATAATATGATACAACACGATGCAACATTAATGGTGATACATGCAGAAAACTCAGGTAAGCTTCTGGTGCATAATAAGCACTTTGTAAATAAACATCACCCACTTTCGGATGGAGCTGGAGCAGGGAATGGTATAAACCAGGTGGGAAGACATGAAATAATGTGGTGAATTCCAGGAATGCTGACTAGCCTAGTCCGGTGAAAGAGGAGGTAAATTCAGGTAAATTGGGGGCACTGCCAGATAGATCTTTGTAAAACACTATGATAAAGCTCCCCTACTCCAACACATTCATTATTCAAACCAGGCAGCAGGGGTAACCCTGGAATTCTTCCCTTCAAGGGACCAGACCATTGAGAAAGGTGGTGGTGGTGGGGTGTTGATAATATGAAGGAAAAGACTTGCCACAATCATATCACTCCAACAAGAAAAAAAAAAAACAGTGTCCCATCAGGGTCAGTGTGGAGGATGAACGGGGTTCGTGGGACGGCTCACTCTTTCAGCTACATCCTAAAATTTCTTTGAGGAAGGCAAGTGCCTTTCTGATTCAGAAATGAAAGGCTGGTTGTGGGCAGTGAAACATCACCAGTTAATGAGCAAGTGGAAACAGCCTGGGGGGGACTGTCACAGGGGCCTCTGGGGTGTGCTTTTGGTTTGGGGGAGGGGATGCTTGTGACCACGAGGAAGGGTGGAGCCCCAGTAGAGAAAACCAGTGGGGTGTGATGAGGCTACACCAAGAACAAACCTAAGGAGAGCTCCCCTGCACCCTGCCCCCACCCCCCCACGGCCTTGGCCTTAGAAGCTGGTCCTGTTAACCTTGTGCACAGGAGCTGTGCAGAAATTTCCTCTTTGCTGAGAGAATGTCCATTTTGTCCCTTGCTGAAAATGGATGCTGCTAGGCTTTGCCTAATTTATGTAGACTTTTTCGGCTCCTCCTTCCTACTGTCTGATTTGATTCTCAGGGGAGTTGTGGGGCAGACATCACTCACTTCGGAAGGCTGCTTGTGGCTGCCAGAAAGATCCTTCAGTCATGTCCCAGAACACTCCCAGGTCCAGCTGTGAGCTTCAGTTTCCTTCTCAGTGCCAAAAAATTGTTCAAATCCTCAATTTAACTTCACAAAGACCATAGTCAGCTTGGGTCAACTGATCAAGATTTTATTTCCTAGACTAGCTGCCCCTCTCTTTCTTGCCACCTGCTCCTTGAGGTGCTATGGATGGAGGCTCTCCTGCAGCAATGGATAAAGAGGATGGCTACATCTGCCTCCAGAGAGAGTCCCAGAAGGAGAAGGGATGGTTTTTCGCAGGTTAATGAGAGAGAAACAGGGAAATGCAACCAGTTCCTTGAATTGTATGCTTCACTAACAACAATCATCTTAAGAATGAGAACAATGTGAATTTTTTTCTTGTCTGAGTGTGTCGAGGACACATTTTTTTTTTTTTTTTTGCACACCTTAGTAGGTGGTCATGAGATGCACTAACCAAATGCCAGGTGAGGTTTCATGCTTAATGATCATTATTCATTTAAGTCTCACAATTCTGAGATATAGACTTTACTATTCCTGTTTTAAAGATGGAAAACTAAGATAAGGTTGGATAGCTTGTCCAAACCTCTAGTGGCAAAGCTGGGGTGCAATGATAAGTCTGTCTGAATTCAAGTCCATGTTCTTTCCAGTACTTTGTATAGGCATAACCTCCACACCAGGGGAACCCAGGCACAGACCAGAAAGCACCAGAAAGTGGAGGTGACATGTCTAAGAGCAACTTGATGAGAGAGGAGGACATGAATTAAGAAACCTGGGTTCTAGTCCTGACTCCAGGTACTAGATTGGAGACCTTTGAGGAGAGTAACTGTTCTCTTTGAATTGCCCCCCCAGGCATCTCTCAGGTCTTAGGTGCTGGGAACACAGCAGTTAAAGCAACAGGAACCAGTTCTACGTCCTTGAGCAAAAAACAGCTACTCCCAGCCTCAGACTTTCATCTGCACTGGGTTCAAGTTCTGGATCTAGATGATTGCTATGTTCCTTCCAGGTCTAATATCCTGTGACCTGTGAACTTCCTGGATGAAGCTGGGGAGCAGATAGACTAGAAATTAGGAAGGCAGACCTGACTTCTACCTACAGCCTTCAGGTCCTCACTCCTACTTGTTCTAGGGCAAACCATTAGTGTTATTTTTTTGTTAGTTTTGGTTTTGTTCCCCGCCCACTGACCCATCTGCATGGATTTTGTTTTTAAGTACGGTTGACTTATAATGTTGTGTTAGTTTCAGGTGTATAACACAGTGATTCAGTTATACACACACACATATATATCTTTTACATATTTGTATAACTGTGTATATAACATTATATATATTTATATATATTCTTTGTATATATAGTCTTTATATATATACATATTCTTTCTCAGACTCTTTTCCCATATAGGTTACTACAGAATATTGAGTAGATTTCCCTGAACTATACAGCAGGTCCTTGTTGGTCATCTATTTTTAAGTACAGTAGTCTGTATATATTAATCCCAAACTCCTAATTCATCCCTCCCCCCACCTCTCCCCTTTGGTAACCACAATTTGTTTTCTATGTCCGTGGGTCTGTTTGTTTTTGTTTCTTATTTGTATTGTTAATGACTGCCTAACTTGCCTCACCCATATGAACAGAAATTTGTGTTAAATAAATATAAACTTCAATCTCGGGAGGTTTACACGTATCTCCTTTGGTATGGCTGGACTCCTATTAACCTCAGCGCTATTTTTATTATTATACAGGCTGAAGTCCTCCAGGGACTTGGCTTGAAATGGTGCGGAGTTCATCTGAAGGTCCCCCAGACCGACGGGACCATGCCCTGAGAGCGAGAAATACCTTCTCTTGCTTATTGTACCTTCTGGTTTCCCAGGAGGCTCAGCTTCCTAATGGTTTCCAGACCTATGGCACCGTGGGTTCTTTTCCTTTCTGTATTTTGCGAATGAAAGATAGGGAACATTTAGAAAAAACAACTTCATCGTTGGCCTGCTAGCCTAAGCGAAGAACAGCCAGGTAGTGCTTATCGGCTCCTCCCTGCACAGCCCCCTCCCAGCATCCTTTCATTTCCTGCCCAATATTCCTGAGCCACAGGCAGCCATTGTTTCCAGAACCGCTTTGCTTGGAAGCCTGGGTACCTCGGCCTCCCAGAGCTTCCTGTTGTTACAAGGCCTCTCTTTCCTGCTGAAAACAACGGCACTTCCCTGCATATGTAACCCTTTTGGGGCAACACATTTCTTCCATGAAGTTGTTCAGTGATTGCAAATACTGGATGCTCATTAAATTTGTCTTATTTAACAGCTCTTCTTTTTCTTATTATACAAGTACTGCAAGTAGAAAAAGTTTTATTTCTTTATTTTGGGGGCTGTGCCCAAAGCATGGGGAAGCTCTCACTTCTGGGGAAACTGTGAAAGAGATCCTCTCTTAAAAGTTTATTTAAAGATTTTGGCAGGAGCGCTTGGAGCGAGTGAACATGAAGGGGTTAGGGAGGTGGCAAAGAGGTGACATTGCTGGGATTTTTAGGACTAGGAGTCTCCTCAATCCATCTCCCTGCTGGCTGTCAGAATGTGCTTTCAAAGATAGAGATGTGAGGAGTTCCCTTTGTGGTGTAGCGGAAACGAACTAGGAACCATGAGGTTGTAGGTTCGATTCCTGGCCTCACTCAGTGGGTTGAGGATCCGGTGTTGCCCTGAGCTGTGGTGTAGGATGCAGAAGAGGCTCAGATGTGGTGTTGCTGTGGCTGTGGCATAGGCTGGTGGCTACAGCTCCGATTAGACCCCTAGCCTGGGAACTTCCATATGCTGCTAGTGTGGCCCTAAAAAGAAAAAAAAAAAAAAAGACAGAGATGTGATTGTGTTTGTCCCTAGCGAAGAGGGAAGAGTGAGAAGCACAGCCAGCAGGGCACACTCTGTTCTTGGTGACCCCTCCCCCAACACTACCCTCTCCAGTCACATTAACCTCCCCCACTGTTCCCTGCACCCCACTCCCCAGGCCTTTGCACTTTCCTCCCTCTGACTGAGATGCGCCCCCACCCAGATGCCCCAGCGTCCCTCAGAACACTTCTGTAGAGCCTTCCCTGTAACCTCAAATAGAATAAATGGACAAGAGCAGGGCACCAAAGCTCTGCTGTATCATCTAGAATTCTGGACACTATTTTATGATGCAAGTCAAGATAGTTTGATTTCTAAGACTTTCTGCTTTGGGGCCTCCGGGAACATAGTTGAGGGAGAGGATGTATTTTGGAGACTAACACTCCTCCCTTCTTCAACTTTCTCTCTAAATGTCTGACATCCCCCGCAAAAGACAAGCTTTTGCAGGGACCATGCCTTTACCTTTACAGGAAGTGTATTTTCTTTTCTTTCCTTTTTAGGGCCGCACCTGTGGCATGTGGAGAGGTTCCCAGGCTAGGGCTCCAGTCAGAGCTGCAGCTACTAGCCATAGCCACGCTGGATCTGAGCCACGTCTGCAACCCACACCACAGCTCATGGCAACGCCGGACCTTAACCCACTGAGCAAGGCCAGGGATCGAACCCACAACCTCATGGTTCCTAGTCGGATTCTTTACTGCTGCGCCAGGATGGGAACTCCGGGAGTGTATTAACCTTTACGTAAAATCAGGCAAAATTGGTAGCGATCTGCAGTTTGTTAAAACAACGAGGGATGGTATTATCCTGAGATTCTGCAGCCCATGATTTACTCAATATTCTCTGAATGTCTCCTACAAAGAACCAGCTTCATTTAGAGGCCAGATACTGTAATCCCTAGAACCTGGTCACTCCTCTCCTTACTCACCACCATTAGAACCCGCGTCTCGTTCTGTCTTTAGAAGTGAGACTCACCAGACACGTTTAGGACTAAGGCTAAATGATGAAAATGGCACAAAGGCTTACTGCCAAATTTCCGGGCACTTTCTTAGAGGAGGAGGCAATGATAAATAACATCCAAAGAATGTAGATAACTAGCGTTCCCACTGTGGCCCAGTGGGTTAAGAATCTGACTGCAGACGCTTGGATCACTACAGATGTGCGGGTTCCATTCCCGGCCTGCCGCAATGGGTTAAAGGATCACGCAATGCCACAGTTGTGGGTCAGATTCAGTCTCGGGCCCCAGGGACTCCCATGTGCCTTGGGTGTGGAAAAAAAAAAAAAAAGAGAGAGAGAGAGAGAAAAGAACATAGATAACTAGTAAAGAAAATGCTAGTTTACCACATAGACACCATTATTTCTAGAGTTAGACCAGTCAGGTATCAAACAGCTCTCTACGATTTTAACTTTTAACTTTTGTTCTCCTCACCTTTTCCTTTACAGCCTCAGAACTGGAACTTTCTGTTGGTTGCTTTTTGCTATAGAAAATGCCAGTGGTCAGATCCGATACAAGGGTAGCCTAAGAATGGGCAGCTTTTAAATGTAAAGGTTTGGATTCTGATCCCTTTTCTTGGGTACACAGAAGGGGTCAGGAAAGGAGTCAGGGATACCCCCAGGGTTTTCTAGGCACCAGAGCCCATGCTGGGAGTTACAGCCTAGAATGGAGATGGATCCTCTACCCAAACTTGCACACAAAGAAGCCACTGTAAACCTTCCACGAAGAAAATAATGGCAAGAAATTGGTGTTTTAAAAGATCTGTGAGTATCAGTACAGTGAGGAGAATCTAAAGGCAGGGAAAACTTCTAGGAGACAAGCCAGGAACAGGGTGACTCACCTCCAGGTCACCTCCTCTGGGAAGCCATCCCTGATGCCCAAAAGGAATGAGTTCTTTTTACATAGTCTTAGAGTAACCTGTACAACACAATTCACACCTGATTGAGTAGATTTTGTTTTTGTACGTCTGCTTGTTTTCTTTTTTTTTTTCTTTTAGGGCCTCACCCTTGGCATATGGAAGTTCCCAGGCTAGGGGTTGAATTGGAGCTTCAGCTGCAGGCCACAGCCACAGTCACGGCCACACCGGATCCGACATACGCCTTTGACCTACACCACAGCTCATGGCAATGCTGGATCCTTAGCCCACTGAGAGTGGCCAGGGATTGAACCCGAGTCCTCATGGATGCTAGTGGGGTTCATTACTGCTGAGCTACGAAAGGAACTCCCTAACCATCTGCTTCTTTTCTATCCCATAAATTCCAAGACAAGCTATGTCTCTGACCCAGCTTATAAGAGCCACCCATGATCTCAGCTTTCAGTCTAGTAACTGTCCTCAAGCAGCACACAGAACAAGGCAGAGCACACGCTTGTACAGATGATGAAGAGAAAGGCTGGGCCAGGTGTGTGAGCATCAGCTGGACCTTATGCAGGCCATGGCGAGATGACATTTTCCTAGCAAGGATCAGACTGGATGTCAAGCACACAGTGGTCCCAGGGCTTTTTTCCTTTCTTTTTTTTCTTTTTTTTTGTCTTTTTGCTATTTCTTGGGCCACTCCCTCGGCATATGGAGGTTCCCAGGCTAGGGGTCAAATCGGAGCTGTGGCCACTGGCCTGCGCCAGAGCCACAGCAACGCGGGATCCGAGCCGCGTCTGCAACCTACACCACAGCTCACGGCAATGCCGGATCGTTAACCCACTGAGCAAGCGCAGGGATCGAACCCGCAACCTCATGGTTCCTAGTCGGATTCGTTAACCACTGCGCCACGACGGGAACTCCCTTTTTTCCTTTCTAACTCTGCACTTATTTTCTCCTTCCCAGCCATCCCATCTCCCTCTGCTCCATACTCCATTCCTGCTTTCCACCGGTTGGTCAATGGGAAGCCTGGAACTTTGGAAGGTCAGAGCTGGAAGGGACCTTAAGATCATCTGGTTGAACCTGCCTGCCAGGAACCTGAGGCTCTAGGAAGTTTGGGGACTTATCCAAGGTCACTCAGCTGGATAGCGGTAAAACCTTAGAGTTAGAAGGAGACTGAGAAAAGGGTACGGGAGTGTTGAAAAGTGATTAGGGGAGTTCCCGTCGTGGCGCAGTGGTTAACAAATCCAACTAGGAACCATGAGATTGCAGGTTCGGTCCCTGCCCTTGCTCAGTGGGTTAACGATCCGGCATTGCCGTGAGCTGTGGTGTAGATTGCAGACACGGCTCGGATCTTGCGTTGCTATGGCTCTGGCGTAGGCAGGTGGCTACAGCTCTGATTCATCCTCTAGCCTGGGAACCTCCATATGCCGTGGGAGCGGCCCAAAGAAATAGCAAAAAGACAAAAAAAAAAAAAAAAAAGAAAAGTGATTAGGATTTCCTTTCTTTCCAGTTTTGAGGATTAGGGTTTAAGAGCCTGATAGGCCTCTCCCTGGCCCAGACTAACACTTTGGTGTCAGGAGTAATTTAGGGTATTTAAGCCTCAGCATACCCTTAGCAGTCAAGTCAAATTAAGTATGTTTACTGCATCTGCATGTGTAAAACACAGTGCCAGATTTGGGGGGTTCAAAGAAGTGTCTTATACTTAAAAGATGCTGCCCATGACCTCAGCTTACAGTCCAGTTAGCTCAATTACATGCAGTTAAATTGTGGGTAGAACAAAAATGTCAGGAAGAGCCCTTTCTTGTTCATTCTCCAAACGACTCCAGGCAGAGTCAGTTGGGTTTAATGATATCTTTCTGGAGAGAGAGGAAAGGGAGTCGACTGCCAGAGGCTGTCTTTCCTCTTCTATACCTTTGCTTTCTCTTCTTACAAAAGTTAAGTAGCTGATCCTCCCCCTCAGAGGAGGGGTTTGTTTATTGTTTTTAAAACTCCCTGATTTCTGTTTAAAGAGGGAGGGTGTGGGTTTGCGATGGCTTAACTTCCCCGAAGAGAGATGGAATAGCAGGCTTGGAGGGTGCACTCGGAGCAGTGTGGCAGGTGTGGCCTGGGGACACAGAGCAAAGCAAGCCTGAGCTGGTTGGGGAGATGGGGCACCTGACTGGGAGGATCGGCTCCACATGCAGGATGGAGCAGCCCGGGAGCCACAGGCCCAGGTCCTCCTGGGTGAATGGAGCTTTCCTGCCAGGGCTGTTTCACTCCTCTCTGGACCCCTTGAACCCTCACCAGGCCCTGCAAGGTGAAGATTCTGACTCCATGTGCTGTCAAATGGATTGGGCCAAGGCCTATACTAGGTTGCACCTGCACAACAGCAGATTGGTGGCCTGTCCAGAGATGCTGCTATCTATCTGGTCCCAGACAGAAGCAGAGGAAAGTGAAGGATATTCTCCTAAGTCCCCTTCTGAGTTGCCAGAGAAAATACAGACCATCTGGTTAAATCTGAATTTCAGATAAACAACGAATCGTTTATTAGTGCAACTTTGTCCCTAGTATTGCATGGGACATATATTAAAACATGATTTGCGATTTACCTGACATTCAAATTTAGTAGAGTGTCTTGTATGTTTATTTGCTAAATAGGGCATCTTTCTTCTTTTTTTTTTTAAACAAAATTTTAGAATCTTTAATTCTAGGGCCTTGGGAAAGGGTATTGTTAGCTGCTTATTCCAGTGGATTTTGTATCTTCCATTGCGAACCCAGGACTGTGAAATGACTTCTATTCTGTTGGGTTATTAAGACAGAAAATGAAATAATAGCACACACACACACAAAACCAAGATGTAAAGCTACTAAGTTAATTGTTCGCTGCAAAAAAAAAAAAAGAAAAGAAAGAAAAGGAAAACAATTTTTTTTTTAACCCACACTTGGCCTTTGTGTAAGCTTTTTTTTTTTTGTCTTTTTAGGGTCACATCTGTAGCATATGGAGGTTCTGAGGCTAGGGCTCCAATCAAGAGCTGCAGCAGCTGGCTTACACCACAGCCACAGCAACGCTGGATCTGAGCTGTGTCTTCGACCTACACCACAGCTCACAGCAATGCCAGATCCTTAACCCACTGAGTGAGTCCAGGGATTGAACCTGCGTCCTCATGGATACTAGTCAGATTCGTTTCCACTGAGCCATGACGGGAACGCCTCTGCAACCTTATTTCTGAGTTCATCTCCTACTCTTGCTGTACTTTCCCCTACAGCAGTGTTCCCTTTAAGCTTCATCCTCATAAAGCCACACCCACAAATCATCCCAGGCTCCTATTCACCCTATTGACCAACATCAGGCCTACCCATGAGACACCTGATTCAGCTCCCTCCAACAGGAGGAGGAACTGAGAGAGGAGTGGGGCAGTCCCAGGTATGCATGTGTCAGGACGTCAGACCCCTTTCTGGGCCAGAGGCATCTGGATGTCCAGAAGCACCCAGGGGCTTCTAAGACTGCCTCTGCATGGTCCCACCTTTTAGGAACCAAGAAGTTCCTTCTCCCTGGCTACCAAGTCTGTTTCTAATTGTACCAGTGTGAAGATGGGTGAGGACATTTTTGCAGCACTCTTAGATAAGGATGGAGCAAAATACTAAGGTATTTCTGAGTTTAGGAACTATGAATTTTTGGAAGGCTGCCTCCCTCATTTCTCCTTTTTCCTTAGAATATTTTTTAAGGACTTAGTATCCCCTAGGTATTACTTAATTTAATCCATACAACCCTCTAAGGCACGTACAACTACCCTCACTTTACAGATGAAAAATCAGGGGCTGAGAGTTTACTCCCTTGCTGAACATCATTCGGTGTACAGGTGGTGGAGCCAGTATTTAAGATGAGTCTCTCTGACTCTGAACCCTGCTCTTAAATAGCTTACTACTGGAGTTCCCTTGTGGTGCAGTGGGTTAAAATTCCCACATCATCACTGCAGCAGCTTGGGTCGCTGATGTGGTGCAGATTCGATTCCGGGTCTGGGAACTTCTGCATGCTGTGGGCAAGGCCAAAAAAAAAAAGGCCTACTGCTATGTTGTTGTTGTTTTTGGAATATACCCTGGCACTAACTTAGTGCTCAATCACTATTTGCCCAAGGAACGCTTGACTGAATATCTAAATGAACATACCTAGAGCTGATGAGCCACACTTATCTCTGTAGACTCACCGGACAGTGATCATCAGGAGAATGATTTGTCCTGATGTATCTCTACATTTTTGATTTTGAAAATTCATCAGAGTATAATTTGTGATGAAGTATTTCATGATTACTAATCTCATTACAATATTTGGTGTATTTGTTTTGAGGATGTTTTGTTTGTGGGTCCAGAGTTCCACAGACCTTGATGCTCCTAGTTATAGTTTGCATTTATTACAGTGTTTGGGGGGAACATAATCCCAGTGTAATTCAGGAGGTGGCTGGCTTTTTGAGAAATCATCCTTGTGGGATCCTCAAATCATAGCCTCTGGCTCGTCACTGCCTTTTTAAGAACTTTACTAAAACATGCTCTGACCTTCAATTTTATGTGAACCAGCAGTAACCAATGGTCTCTGCATAGCTCTGAGTATTCTATTGAGAAATTTATTTTTTCTTTTGATCTTGATGTACATTTGGTATTAATTTTTTTCTTGGTATGTTTCCATTTACACACGAATGACCTCAGTCTGTTTTTAGCAGAGCATTGTTACAGCTGGATGAAGATACAGGGCTTATTAACAGAAAAAAAAAAATCCTTGAAGCTGCTGGCCTAGGATAGAACCACTTTTTAGTCATAGCACACATTGTTACACACACACACACACACACACACTGAGTCATAGGACATCAGGCTGTGAAACTTAGAGGGACCTTCTTTTGAGGAATGTGACAATGCATCTAGAAAAGTAAAACAACCATCATCATAAGAAAAAAAAGTGGTGGGGACCTAGTCGGGTAGAAGCTGTGATATGCAGTCTGGTATGGTTTAGATCAACATTCCAGGAGTGCCTAGAACTTCTAAGTCTTATGTTAGAAAATGAAAGCACATCTGGGAGACCCCTCAGTGGTAGCAGGAATGTCTTGTGCACAGATTTCTGGTTGTTACATAACATCAGTGATGGGTTTTTCTTTTTTCTTTTTTTTGTCTTTTTGCTATTTCTTTGGGCCGCTTCTGCGGCATATGGAGGTTCCCAGGCTAGGGGTCCAATCGGAGCTGTAGCCGCCAGCCTATGCCAGAGCCACAGCAACGCGGGATCCGAGTCGCATCTGCAACCTACACCACAGCTCACGGCAACGCCGGATCGTTAACCTACTGAGCAAGGCCAGGGACCGAACCTGCAACCTCATGGTTCCTAGTCGGATTCGTTAACCACTGCACCACGACGGGAACTCCCAGTGATGGGTTTTTCAATCAAGATATGTGCTTGGAAAAGCATTAGCATACTTAAGAGAAGAGCAAGATAGAATAATAAATATGGTGTTGTCTCAGATATTCTTGGCCATATGGTCAACAGAATTAAACTGCAGAAAGAGAGTCACCTAAACTTCTCCTGGAGACTGCAGCCTTAGCTTGTGTGTGAGAACACCCACACTTACACTGAGAACTTGGCTGGATACCTCATGTCTGTGGGTTTTGATTTGACCCTCATGACACCCTGAAGGTGAGAATCATCATTCTCATTTCCACAGGAGGAAACTGAGTATCCAAGAAAGAGGTCCCTTGTCACATCACATAGCTGGTAAGTGGCCCAGACTCTGTCCAGTCCACGTAGCTGTTGGTATTCACCTGTTGACGAGGTCAAATGGTACCAGTTTTTTTTTTTTCTTTTGTATTTTTTTTTTTTAGGGCTGCACTCGCAGCATATGGAGGTACCCAGGCTAGGGGTCTAATCAGAGCTACAGCTGCCAGCCTGTGCCACAGCCACAGCCACGCCAGATCCAAGCCTCGTCTGTGACCTACACCACAGCTCATGGCAGTGCCGGATCCTTAACCCCCTGAGTGAGGTCTGGGATCAAACCCGAAACCTTATGGTTCTTAATCAGATTCATTTCCACTGAGCCATGACAGGAACTCTGGTGCCAGTTTTTATAGACACTTGAGTTACCCCTACGTTAAGCAGTCACTAAATCCTACTGGAATTATATGCCGCATTTGGGATAGATATCTCTGGAGACCTTTGTGGAGTTCCAAATTTGGAGATACCATTAGAGTACTGAATTTATATGATAAAATGAGAATAACTTCCAATAGCATGTGGAAGTTCCTGGGCCAGGGATTGAACCTGCACCACAGCAGTAACCAGAGCCACAGCAGTGACAAGGTTGGATCCTCTCCTGTGCTTTTTTTTTTCCCCTTTTTTCATCAATTTTTTTCTTTTTCTTTTTTTTTTAGGGCTGTCCCCGTGCATATGGAGGTTCCCAGGCTAGGGGTCGAATCAGAGCTACAGCTGCTGGCCTACACCACAGCCACAGCAACTCGGGATCGGAACCACATCTGCTTATGCATCTGTCCATCCTCTTCAATGAAATGTCTGCTCATGTCTCTGGTATATATTCTAATTGGATTGTTCGGGGTTTTTTTTCAATTGCCAAAGTTTGAAAGTTCTTTATATATTCTATATACTCATCCTTTGCTGGGTACATGACTTGAAAATATTTTCTCCTCCCCTGTAGCTTGTTTTTACTTCTTAACTATGATCTTTTGTAGATCAAAAGTTTTAAATTTTGATGAGGTCCAATTTGTTGATTTTTACCTTTCATGGCTCTTGCTTTTGGTGTGACGCCTAAGAACTCTTTGCCTAGTCTCAGATCCCAAAGAGTTGATTTTTTTTCCCCAAAAGTTTCATAGTTTTGCATTTTATGTGTAAGTCCATGATCCTTTTTGAGCTAACTTTTGTGAAAGGTTTAGATAGAGGCTCATTTTTTGGCCAGTGGATATCCAATTGCTCCAGCACCATTTTCTGCATTGCCTTTGCACCTTTGTCAAAAATCAGTTGGGTATAATCATGTGGGGCTATTACTGGGTTCTCTCTTCTGTTCTGTTAGTCTCTGTGTCTATCCCTTTGCTCATGTCCCACTCCCTTTATACTATAGCTATGTGCTAGGCCTTATTGTCTTCCCATTTTCCTCTGCTTTTTCAAGATTTGTCTTGCTGTGTTAGGGACTACGTCATTCCATATAAATTTTAGAATAATCTTGTCTTTGTCTATTTAAAAAAAACCTTGCTGGGATTTTGAAACGAAATGCATGAATCCTATAGATCAATGTAGGGAGAAATTAATATGTTTCCTATGGTGATTTTATAAGAACCTTTTGATTTGTTACTTCTCCATTCCTGTAACCACCACCCACAGGAGGATGTCATTACTTCATGCTTGAATTACTTGACCAGCCTTATAACCCTCCTTTGGATTGTGGTCCTCTGTTGTCCCCATTCATACTGCATCTTGCTCCTGAGGTAATAGACCTCAAGCTTTCCTTCACAAAGTTCTTGTCTGAGAGTCTCAAATGGCTTTCTACTCAAGACCCAGGCCTAGGTTTACCCTCTCTGCAAACTCCCCAAACTTCCATCTCATTCATTCTTGATATATCCGGTAATTCTTGACTCTGCCCCTTTCCCTATTCCTAGAACTTAGCCAGGAATTCCTTCCACACTGCCAAGCTTATCTGTTTCCATTTTCTTCCACCAATTCAAGCTTACTCCACCAAGAAACAGTCCCTAAATAACTTGGTCATCTTGTGTGTCACATCCAGCACGTCGAATATCCAGAGCAGATCATTTTTTTTTTTTTTTTCGCCACACCTGCGTGGAAATTCCCAGGCTGGGATCAAACCCACACCACAGCAGTGACCCAAGATACTGCAGTGACAATGCTGTATCCTTAACCCACTGTGCCAGAAGAGAACTCCAAGAACAGATCATTTTTAATGCCATCTTCCTTTATATAATGGAAAATTATTTTCAGTCATAAGCCTGTATTAGTAATATAGCTATTATTGCTATTTTCTTATTTTGTTCTCCAGTTTTATTTTTAAAAATTTTTAATTTTGTTTTTTTATTAAAGTATAGTTGATTTACAATGTTTCTTCACTTTCTGTTGTACAGCAAAGTGACCCAATCACACACAGTTCCCTGTGATGTACAGTAGGACCCAATTGCCCGTCCATTCCAAATGTAACAGTTTGCATCCACCAATTCCAAACTCCCTATCCATCCCACTTACTCCCCCCTCCTCCTTTGTTCTTTAGCTTAAACTAATTTACTTGAAAAGGAAAATAATATTTCTATATAAAGATATTTAAATTCAATAAAATATTTCATGCATGAATTAAAATTTTCACTTATGAAACAAAAACATTATACCTTGCAGTTTATACTCTATTTCAGTATTTAAAATTTTGACCACAATTAAAAACCTCATGCTCATACAAATGACTTAAGTTTTGTTTCCTCCTATTTGCAATCATTGTGCTATTGTTGTTTATTTGACATCTACTGTTTAAATGCACAGGGGGAGGGAGACACAAATTGCACCTGAAACAAGCTCAAACTATTCAAACCAATATGAACTATTAAAATGAACACTTGTAGTTGAGTCCGCATGTTTAAGGGGATGGCTGTACAAGTGGGAGGTCTCCAAGGCAATACCCAGGGAGAATACAATGTTTATTAAAGGATAAGTATTAACAATGTATTAACATACTACATACTTTTTACATATATATTATTAAACTCAGAGTCCCTCAAAATGTCAAATGTAGAATGACCACATGACCCAGCAATTCTACTCCAAAGTATATATACCCAAGAGAAATCAAAACATACATCTGCACAAAACCTTGTACATGAATGTTCACAGCACCATTATTCCTGGTAGCCAAAAAAGTGGAAACAATCCAAACATCCATTAGCTGATGGATAGATAAATACATGGTGGCACGTCCACACAAAGGAATAGTATTGACAATAAAAAGGAATGAAGTACTAGTTAGTACATGCTACAACAGGCATGGACCTTGAAAACATTCAGTTAAAAATTAAATAAACCTTTATATAGTTAAGTGAGTCTTCTGTAGACTTTTTGCTCAGAAATCACTGTTTTTAAACTCAATCCCAGGATCTAGAGTCCCTGTGCAGTTGACCAACACAACGCACCCTTGACGGATGAACCATGAACAATCAATAGATATAAACATTGGCTGCTATTTCCAAACCCCAAAGTAGTAAGAGCCCCTGTTCCCCTGGCTTTGGAGACTGGCCCTGAGGTCCTCTCACCCCCTGGCCATGGCTCAACGCCTCTGCTCCTCAGCATCTGGATCCCCAGGCAGCATGGCAACCACATACAGCCCTTCTCCTGACTGAGCCCCCAAACCATGTGGGAGCCTGTGTGTTCTCCTCCAGCCCCCTTTCCTCCTGGATTCCTCTTCTTCCACTCACAGTGCCACCAGCTCCTCCTCAGGAAGACACATTTCCCCAGAGGCTCCTGGACCTGCCCACTACTCAACCTGGCTCTAAAGAATTCTTGTCTCCACTTTGAAGGTCAGAGTTAGGGTTCTTGGAAACCTGACTTGCCCCCTGGCAGTGTCATAAGTGGTGGTCAGTCCTTATCGTATTATAAGTACTATTTTTAAAGGACTTTCACCTACATTGTCTCCTGTGATTCTTGTGGGTTTTGGAGGCTGTACATTTTCTAGCCCCTAGAACAATTCCTAGACATTTTCTCAATTTTGATGATAAAACAGAGGCTCACAGAGGTTAAGAAACTTGTCTCAAATCACACAGCCAGTAAGTGAAGTAACTATGATAGAAACTTATGGTTTCTGCTTCCTATTCCAGTTCAGTATTACATAGAGAAGTAAACCACAATGAAATTACAGTCTACATAGACTTTTGTTAGTTGGTCTTGGAGCCTGACCATCATTTTAGACCTTTTTTTTTTTTCATGAGAAAATGCAAATTCCAAGCACTCAAGGTACAAATGTTTCTCTGGAACATAACTCATTTTTAATTTGGGGGCTGACTCTGTCATCCCTCAGCCAAAGTTCCATTTTTATTGATTCCATTATTACACTGGTAAGGACCCAAAGGGAGGAATTAAGAAGAAAGTCTTTAAGGTCAGGCTAGGATCCACACTTATTAAATATCACCTCAAGCAAATTATTTAGCCTTTTTGAGCTTCAGTTTCCCTCTCTGTAAAATGAAGGTAACATCACACACAAGGGATTATCATAAGAATTAAGTGAATAGGCAGGCATGTAAAGTGTCTGGTGCGGGGCCTGGCACAGAACCCATCTGCAATAAAAGCGTAATGTTGTTTTAAGGGGGGAGTCAGCCTGACTATAACCTGGGATATGTCCCCGTTGGCCAGGGGGGCCCTTGTTCACCTGTTGTGCAGGTGAAATTATTAATGGCGCCCCCTTCCATTCTTTTTTTCTTTTTAGGGCCACGCACATGGCTTAAGGAGGTTCCCAGTCTGGGGTCAAATCAGAGCTGTAGCCACTGGCCTATGCCATAGCCACAGCAACGGAGGATCTGAGCCCGTCTGCAACCTACACCATAGCTCACGGCAACTCCAGATCCTTAACCCATGAAGCAAGGCCAGGGATCGAACCTGCATCCTCATGGATGCTAGTCAGATTCCTTAACCGCTGAGCCACGACAGGAACTCCCCTCTTCCACTCTTAAGTTATTCCAATATGGATGATAAATTATTTGGTCACCTTACCTGCAAATGGCTGGCTGGCAGGGCACAGGAATGGTGACTTTAGGGGATCACACAGACCTCAGGCTGCAGCTCCCTAATTATAGGAAAATCTGGCCTTTGTCAAGAACATCTCACTAGGGAGCTGAGAGCTACTGTTTGGATATTTCCAGAAGCAGAGTTGAGGGTCTGAAGCCAGGAAGAGAGCTTGCAGGGATTAGGGAGCCCAGCCAAAGGAACTGACACTCATGCAGTGTCTGGTCAGTCAGGAGTCCTGCCAAGGAGCCAGGTCACAGGGCAGGGTGGGGGCTGGAGATTGGGCCAAACAGGAGGTGAGGGTGAGCCAGGAGACAAAGTGTCAGGGACACCAGTCAGGGAGGTCAGCAAGGTGCCGGAAGGGCGATGGGTCTTGTTGAGCACAGGAGGGGGGTGCCTGGGCATCAGTGCCCCATGGCATCTGGTTCCGTACTTCCTCATCTTTAAAGAGCTTGAGGAGCTGTCTATGGTACATCCGGGTTGTACCGGCCATGATGCCGCACATGCGCCAGGTTTGATCACTGACTCCGAGAAAACTGCTGGTGATAACAAGGACCAAATATAATGTAGGTAGTGCCATTTAAACCTTTTTTTTTTTTTTTTAATCTTTTTAGGGCAGCGCCTGAAGCATATGGAAGTTCCCAGGCTAGGGGTTGAATGGAGCTGCAGCCACCTACTTACACCACAGCCACAGCAACATGGGATCTGAGCCGCATCTGCAATCTACACCACAGCTCACACTGAATCCTTAACCCACTGAATGAGGCCAGGGATTGAACCCGCATCCTCATGGATACTGGTCGGGTTCATTACCGCTGAGCCACAATAGGAACTCCTCCTCTGTTTGTGTCAATTTGCCACCTTCCATAAATAGAATTGACAACTTATTTCTGTTTCACCTGAGTCCTGACTTCTCACAAACTAGCTGTCTCATAAATGAGATGTAATATCGGAAGCCCTATGAATCAAGAGGCAAGCTTGAATGGAAAGAAAGGAATAATGTGGTGGGAATCAGAATCAGGTTCTATCCTGGTTCTGCTTCTTTGTGACTCTGATTCTTGAGATGAGTCACTGCACCTCCTGGTCTCACTTTCCCCAACTGTCAATGAAGAAATAATTGTGAAGGTAAACAGAGAGAATGGGGATGCAAGCATGACAGACTGCAGAGTGCTATACAAATACAGTCCAGACATAGCTCCAATATAATGCGGCAGTATTTTCTAAAACAAACACTTAAAATTTGTATTAAGAAAGAAGCTCAGGAGTTCCTATTGTGGCTCAGTGGTTAACAAATCCGACTAGGAACCATAAGGTTGAGGGTTCGATCCCTGGCCTTGCTCAGTGGGTTAAGGATCCAGTGTTACCATGAGCTGTGGTGTAGGTCACAGACACAGCTCGGATCTGGCGTAGCTGTGGCTCTGGCGTAGGCCGGCAGCTACAGCTCCGATTAGACCCCTAGCCTGGGAACCTCCATATGCTGCGGGCGTGGCTCTAGAAAAAGACAAAAAAAAAAAAAAAAGGGAAAGCAGCTCAGGGAGTTCCCGTTGTGGCTCAGTGGTAATGAACCCAACTAGGACCCATGAGGATGCGGGGTTGATCCCTGCCCTCTCTCAGTGGGTCAGGGATCTGGCATTGCCGATAGAAAGAAGCTCAGAAAAGGAACATTTAGAAAATAATATTGCTAAGATAGATGTCATGAACAGATTCTAGGATATTAGAAGTGGGGCAACTTCAAACACTAAAGAAATACTCCTTGAGTACGTTAGTGCAGTTGCTAACCTCACTGACAACTAGAAACATGTAACAGAAAACATAAATGTCTCTGCCCAAAGTTGGGATAGATAAAGGGATGATAGGCCCATACTAGAATATTAATACTAATGGAAATTTGGAGTCCCCTTTAGATGAAGTAAGGACAACATTTTCTTTCCAACAAACACTCCTGGTTCGAACCAGAATGATGAGTTGATCTGTTTTGGTCCAATGTTGCCAACTGATGGAACAAACAGCACTTTTGATCAAGGCAGCGTAGTGGTATAGAAAATGTGTGGGCTCTGGAATCTGACGAGCCTGGGCTCCTGTCCAAGCCAGTTCTGACTGCTTCTCTATGACTGCAGGCAAGTTATTCAATCTCCCGAGCCCTGGGTGCCCTCACCTGTAAAATGGAATTGGCAGTAGCTACCTAATCCAGTTGCTCTGAGGGCTGAATTAAATAACATCTAGCATACTTCAAGTATAGCGCCTGGCACAGAAGAGGCGACTCATTGCCACCATGAAAGCACCTTGACCTCTGCCTTGAACTACCGGGAAGCCAGGGACAAAGACCATGGCAATTGTCTGCTACTAGTCAGTGTGAGTGAACAGTGAGATGAGGCTGCCAAAAAAGCTAACTCACTCCAGACCTTGTGAATGGAAACATAGGGGTTGGAACGTGTGTGTGTGTGTGTGTGTGTGTGTGTGTGTGTGTGTGTGTGAGAGAGAGAGAGAGAGAGAGTGAGTGAGAGAGAGAGAGAGAGAGAGAGTGAGCGAGAGACAGAGACAGAGAGAGAGAGACAGAGACAGAGACAGAGAAAGGGAGAAAGGGAGAGCCATGTAGTCTGCTCCAGTTAGACCACATCCCACATCTGGAACTCTGGGTGCAGCTTGTGGAAGCCCATCTTAAAATACAGGGCAACCAGAGGAAGGTGAGGAGGAGTCCAGAGGCCTGAACACTAACTCGTTTGGAGAGTGGTTCAAAGAGCTGGGGGGTGGGAGGCGGCGGTTGAATCTGGAAAAGGAAGTCTTAGGACAAAGTGAGAACTGTTTCCAAATAGGTGAAGGGTTTCATGCAGCAGTAGCTGAAGATATATTTTTTTGTGGCTCTGGAAAGCAAATTAGGATCCAGAGATCAAAATGACAGAAGCATAGTGTGGCTCAAACGCAGGAAGGACTGGGATCAAGAAGAGCTCTTCACCTGGGCAACGTCACCCAGGCAACCCCTGGGGTCCAGGATTTCTGCCCTGGGCTGGGTGGATGTTAGCTGCCCTGTGAGGGACTTTCCGAGTCAAATGGTCCTTAACAGAGAGAGCCCTGCTTCTTATAATCCTGTTACAATGTTTTGGTCCTTACTAAATCATATTTTATAAATCTCACATTTTCCAAAATGGTTGATTGAGGTGATTGTGGAGACATGTTAAAAGCCAAAGGAAATAATGAATATGTTAGAGCTGTTTTCCTTTGGCTACTAGATTCAGAATATTTTGATGATTTCCATTCCAGTTAGGAATTAAAGAATATCTTCTCAAGTTCCCAGGATGCCATACTTCCCTAACTCCTCCCCACTCAAAATCCATCCTGGGGTCAGAGCCCTGTTTATTACTGCTTTATCCAGAAGTTAAATTATTTTCAAATTTAAAATCTAAAAATAGTTTATATCACTTTCCTTAAGCCCTTCCATTTTTATTCTTTTCTCTCAAATTGTTCTAAAGTTCAGAACATATTTATGCAGAAATAGTATACACACACATAGAAGGAAACTGATTAAAGAGTGAGTTTTGATCCTCTTTTTCCTCCAAATACAACCATGTAAATGATATATTTTTAAAAATCTCATCTCAAGCATGGAGTGCTACAGCCATGTGATTCAGTGCTCATACAATGTTCAATTATTTAGTGTGGGACCCTGGGGCTAAAGGAGATCTGGGCACCCTAAAGTCTCAGCCAAGCACTCCTTGAACTCATTCGAGCAAGGGCACACCATCAGAAGTGGACATTTGAAACATGTCAGCAGTTCCAGAGGAGCGCCCGATGACATTTTAATCTGAAAAATTATAAACAACCCCACTCCCACCACCAGCGCTGCCACCTCCTGAGGAATGTGCAGCGGGGCGGATCTGAAGGAACCATTGATAAGCAGAGCAGCTCTAAAGTGCCCTGGGGAGGCCAGAGTTTGACCGTGGAAATGATTTCTGATGCTTTCAGAAGCACACACCTTATGAATGTATCACACATATATTGGCCTAGGTCTATTTCTATGCATCATGTACATCTATGACTATTTAAATGTATTTCAAAGCTCATTTAGTCATGGCTTCTCCTAAGTGCTGCGGGGTAAGAGATAAAGAGTTTTAAAGAGGGCCAGGTCTTTCCCCAAAGAACCACATTATGTCCTATCTGCCAGCTACCTCTGCACCTTCTCCATCTTCCTCCTTTGACAGATGAGGAAACTGGGATTCCAAGAGGGGAGGTAATTTGCTTTAAGGGTTGTCAGAAAGTTAGGCCTGGGCCCAGGCTTCTTGCTTCCAAGACCAGTTTACTATGTGATGGTGGAAAAAAAATAATCTCATTGTAAATCGCAAAGCAATGCCAAAACCCAGCAAAGGCACTGGGGGCCGGGAGCCCTGCTTTTCATCCCAGCAAAGGAAGGCACACCCTGCCCCATTTTTTTGGCAGCTGCAACACAGACCACGGGGTTCTCACCCCCGGGTCACAGAACAGTCATGCCGCTGGCATGCAGTACAAGACGGCGAGTCTTTCCTATGAAGCCAGCAGGCTGAGTTGCTGGCATCACCCTGTCTGCAGACAGTAGAACTAGCCATGCCATGTTCCACCCACGGGGGATCCCTGGGTTCTCTGTGACTGCTGTTTCCATCCACTTTGGATAGGAAGAGGCAAGCGGGAAAAGACACAAACCCCATCTCCTACATTTCTCCAACATGCAGCTCTTGCCTTTCAGCCTGGTTTGCTCCTTTCCTGAAGGCCTGAACTACGATACTGACTGATTCTAAGTGGGGCGATTAGATCAGTGCAAACATCATTCAACAGAGTGGAAATATCTACCACACCAGTTGGCTTTATGAAGTAACTGGTGGAGTTGCTGAGGACAGTGGAAAAGGCTCTCGCCTTCGACACAGCCTCATTCTCTTCTCCACTGTGACTCCCTCTGTCTATTTACCCAGATGGGGTCTTCGTTTATACCGGTTTCTCAGCACCAGCAGGGACCCACATGATGAGGGTTGGGGACACTGCGGTGGGGACGCTGCAGACGCCAGTCTCAGAACAGTCATTCCTTTCACTGGCCGCTGTGGGATGAGCAGGCCGGCAAGCGGGCATGCAGGGCATCCTCTCTTGCCGGCCAAGTCCGGTTTCCAAGTTCCCCATGGTAACCTTGGCTACGGCTGGTTGGGGTGGCAAGGCCCTGAGAGGGGCCTTTGTTTGTCACTGAAGGCTCCTTGGAAGGAGGGTGTGGATAGCTGGGTTCTGGGCCTGGCCAAGAAGGAGGGGAAAGAATGGGAAAGAGGGAACAGAGCTACTGGAGGCCCACAGAGAAAGGTCCCCGGCCGGGACAGGAGCACCGCAATGAGCTCTTCAGGTCTCCAGCTCCCCTTCAGGACCACTTGTGTGTTTCCTTTTAGCTGTGAGGATTTTAACCCAGGAAGTGTGGGAGCCTGTGGGGTTCATAAGGCGCATGTGTGCGGTTTGGGCACCGCACTGGCATGGTTAGGCCACCCCCAGGGGACTCCAGCAGGTTGTGCTGACATGTGGCTCCAGAAACTAAGCAGTAGAGAAAGATGAGCTGGGTGACCATCTGCCAGCATGCTCTAAAAGGAACTTAAATAGCAGGGACCCCCTAAAATCCCTAGTTCAGGGTAGCCCTTGGGGACTCCACACCCTGGGCTCCTGTTCTCAGACAAGACTTTCTTGCCATTGGATTGCTAGGTTCCTTCCAAGGTACCAGAGGTGCTATGTGATCATATCATGAAGTCCCATCATGGGTGATTTAATTGTCCAATAGATACTTCTTGGAATAATAACAATGATTATTATTTTTCCAGGAGCTATCATTTCAAGCTTCTTTATATGACAGACATCTACATACACTACATATATGATTTCATTTCCTCTCCCCAACCATCCTTGAATGTGGGTTTTATTATCCTCTTTACTAAATGAGAACATTGAGGTTCAGAGGTCAAGGCTGCACAACTAAGAAGTGGCAGAGGTAGCTTGTCTGACCCCAAAGCTTGTATATTTATAATAATAATCATGGATGAGAAAGTAATAAGCAAATGCCACATTCAATTTTAACCCATTAAAACACACACACACAAGTATTTGTGCTTTTTTTTTTAAGGACGCACCTTCGGCACATGGAGGTTCCCAGGCTAGGGGTCAAATCAGGGCTGTAGCTGCTGGCTTACACCACAGCCACAGCAATGTGGGATCCCAGCTACATCTGTGACCTACATTGCAGCTGACAGCAACACTGGATCCCCAACCCACTGAGCCAGGCCAGGGATCAAACCCACATCCTCACGGATACTAGTAGGATTCGTTTCTGCTGAGCCACAACAGGAACTCCTATAATTATTTTTATTGCCATGTAATGCGTATTCAATCTTGAGTATCGCTTTTTCATTTTCAAGGGCACAACTTACTGTCCTGCTGCTTATATCACCCAGGGAGCAATGAGGTTCAAAATCTAATGTTGCTGCGAAGGACACTGCAATTTCTCAGGCTGTATTACTAGAGGTATACAGTCTAGAAAGAGGGAAAACACCACTCTGCACTTCTCAACTGACATCTGGCACATCACCTCTTGGGAAAACACAGTAAAAGAGGGGCATAAGTGAGCAGGGCCAGGTTCAAAAAAGGATGTCCTTGAAGGTAAGTGGACCCTAAACAATGTCCTGTGCAGATGAATGGAGGAACTGAGGTTATTTGGCTTGGAAAAAAGTTGGAATTTTAGCAACTTGCAGGAGTTGGGGTGGTGGGGAGAAGGGATACAGTAGATATCTTCCAACTTTGCAATGCTGTCCAGAAGAACATCTCCAGTGTGGTGGTAGCGAGCAGTTAGTTCTATATACTTGTAAAACTACGTAAGAATGTTGCCAACTGCTCAAAGAAGGAAGGGTTTCTGATGTGTGGAACTGTTCACAGATGGAGATGTCTGCTTTGTGAGGAAGGAAGGAAGTTTACCATCACTGGAAAAGCAAGCATCAGGACTCTATGACCTTTAAAGTCTCTTCTAACCCCTCAAGCACACTTTTTTTTTTTTTTGTCTTTCAAGGGCTGTACCCGTGGCACATGGAGGTTCCCAGGGGTCCACTGGGAGCTGTAGCCACTAGCTTACACCACAGCCTCAGCAACTCTGGATCCAAGCCTTGTCTGCGAACTACACCACAGCTCATGGCAACACCAGGTCCTCAACCCACTGAGTGAGGCCAAGGGATTGAACCTGTGTCCTCATAGATACTAGTCTGATTTGTTAACTGCTGAGCAACAATGGGAACTCCCCTAAGCCCCACAATTAATTCACCAGTAAATTCACCCTCAAAAAATATCTCAGATTACATATTTCTCCTTCCTAATATCTCATTTGCATTTAATCTATTACACTTTTTGGCCTTTTTCCTTTCACGTGAATTAATTTTTATTTTTAAATACTTCAATAATAAATCAATAATTGATGGTTTTAGGGGGTATTCTTAAGAAATTTTTTTTAGATACTTGACCTTTTTGATCAGCCAAACATTTAATCCTAGATTTCTAATACAGGACCTCTAAAGCAGATCTCTCATCTCTCAGGGAAGGCAATTTATCTTTGTGAACACATCATTCCAAATTTCCCTACCTAGTGACCAAATACTGTCACCATTTCTCCTAAAATGGAACAGTAGTAGCAAGATCAATTCCTTTGGTTTCTTCTGTCCCAGATGTTGAATTTACTTGTGTTGGCAACGGCATTGTAAACGCATTCAATTCAGTCCATTCATTCATTCAATAAATATTTGTGGAGTGTCTAATATTATTCTAAGCACTGGGGAAACAGGAGTGAACAACACAGATAAAATTCTCTGCTCCTGTGGAGCTGCCTTTTAGTGGAGGAGACATATAGTAAGCAAGATTAAAAAAGTAAATATATACAAGATAAACCAAATATATATTAGATGGTTCTCTTTAGATTGTACTAGAGTAAAAAATAGAGCAGGAAGAAACGTGTGTGTGTGTTGGGGGAGGGGTAAAAAAAGAGGATATTTCAATTTAAATAGAACAGCTAAGTCCTTTTACCTATTGTTTAAATAGTAGGAGCCCACTAAGGAAGGTGACAGTTGAGTTTAAAGTCTCAGAGGAAGTGAGCCAGTGAGCAGGGACATTCCAAGCAGAGGGAACAGCAAGCCCAGATGCAAACCTTTAGTCATGTTCTGGGCACCTGCTGAGTATTTAGCATCATATGCGACAAAAAGAAGTAAAATACAGTTCTCTGTACAGGATCTTGAAAAGGAAAGAACACACCTGCACCTAAAACAATAGGCAGTCAACTGCCAAGGGCTAAACTGTGTAGATTTGTTCACTGAAAAACTTCTCTTTAGTTACACTGGACTAGTCATTGTCTCCCAAAGCATACCTTGCATGCTTCTACCTGCAGGCTTCTGATTGTCCACCATGCAGGCCAGAATGCTCTTTCCACACTTCTGATTTAGATCTTTTATTTTTCCTTTTTCTTTCTTTCTTTTTTTTTTAGAGCCACACGCACGGTATATGGAGGTTCCCAGGCTAGAGGTCGAATTGGAGCTACAGCTGCCTGCAGCCTACCCCACAACCACAGCAACGCAAGACCTGAGCCTCATCTGTGACCTACACCACATCTCATGGCAACGCTGGATCCTTAACCCACTGAGCAAGGCCAAGGATCGAACCTGTTTCCTTGGGGATGCTAGTAAGATCTGCTTCCATTGAGCCACAATGTGAACTCCTGCTTTAGATCTTATGCAACCTGCCAAGCTCAGCCCAAACTTGTCCTTCTCCATGGAGCTCTTCCTGACCATTGGATTGTCTGACTCTAAACAGCAGAAGGCCTCGCCCTCCACCCAACTGTGGAAAGTAACATAATGTCTTTTCTATCAAAGGAAATCTTAGTTACTCCATTTTGCTCCAGTTTCGCCTTCCTGCGACCCCCCCCACCCCTCCCCTTTCCCTCTTCTCCCAGTAACAATTTGTTTCAAATTAGCCAACCAAGAAGAATGTGCGCTCTGACCTGACCTATAGGAAGGGGGCAGGTAAACCACCTGCATTAGGGATAAATAGGGGAGGGTCCTTTGTTGGGCGCTTGCGCTTTTTGGAGTACCTGCGCCCTTCTGCAGAAGTAAAGAGCCTTGTGGAGATCTCCCCGTGTTCATGTGTCTCATTTTTTGACACTGACGATCCCAGCCATGTCCCTAACACGTTGGATCAGGACCCACATCTTCACAAGATCCACAAGCAATTGGTGTGCACATTACAGGCTCAGCTGTAAGTCACATATTTTCAAATGTGGCCGCACAAAGTAAAACCCTGGGGAGCTTCTCAAAATACCAAAGTCTAGTTCCACCTTCAGAGATGCTGATTTAATCAGCATGGGGGGGTGAGAGCTGGGTATTGAGTTTTTAAAACTTCCCAGGTGATTCTAATATGCTGTAAAGTTTGAGAATTACTGGTAGCTTTTCTCTGTTTCCATCAAAGTCCTCTCCCCACTGTTTTTCCCTGGCTGTCAAACAGCCTGCCCTCAGGCTTGGCCATTTTTTCTTGAGGAGGATTCTGAGGCAAGTGGCACGAGAAGTGGCTCCTCCTCTACCCTTTGTCCTCTGGCTCAAGGAAGGGCCCTGTGCTTGCCTTAAGGAGCGAAGATAACAGCAGAAAGAGGCAGGAGGGCAGTGGGAGGAGGCAAACAATGAGTAGACTCCCTACCCAGTAATGTGGTCTTGGGCAAACTGCTTAAATTCCTTCTCTGTAAAGAGGGAGCAACAATACTTCTCCAGTCTGCCTCATGGAGTCACAGGGTCTTGGGGAAGATCAACAAAGGTCATGTGTGAAAGTGTTTTTTAAATAGCAGGGTACTAATGTGCATGAGAGCTAGCATGGCTTGCTGGCCAGTAGTCCTCATGTTAATTTCAAACTTAAAAAGCCGCCTTTTCCCTACTTCCCAAATCTAAGCAAAAAAAATTTTAGCAAAATTTTATCTTAGTATCCAAAAGGGATCATATATCACTGTGTAGTGTCTGTACGGATGTGCGTAGGTGCAATTCAACAGTTAGACCTCACTGTACCATCAGTTACCAGAAGGCAGTGATTCTGCAGCTTAAGAATGTTTTGATTAGCACCGAACACCCTGAGTGTTCAATAAATATTAGCCACTGAAGTGGAATTTAAGATGGTAGAACATAAGACCACAGCATGCCACTACTGAAGAGTACGGCTTATCGCTCACCTAATTTTCACCTTTTAAGGAAAAGTATAGCATTTTCATTAGCCATTCTGCTACTGTCCAAACCGAAAGACCAAAAGACCCTGGCACAATCAAAATACATTCTGTTTTACTAAAAGGAGTGATCTATTGAAAGTCACGAAATTTCTAAATGCCGGAAGTTAAGAACAGATGCAACTGCACTGCCTTTCACTAGACCAAGTGCTGGCTGTCAAGAGTGTAGAAAGGCCTCTTTACCCAAATATATTTTCCTCATATCTCTCCTTAGAAATTTTTTGAGGTTCTTTCTGGCAGTTGCTTTGATAGAATCAAATGCCCTTGGGAGGAGCAACAAGAAAGCCCTAACATCTTGGCGTTAACCAGATGTTGAACAGAATAATGATGCCCAGGATTTCATGAACCAGTTTTAAAAGATTTTGGAGGACTCCCGCAGGTTTACTGATTTTTAAAAAATTTTCTGAGGGAGGACATCAACTAAAAACAATGCAAACCATTATTATTTCATAGAAGAATGGACAATTCAAAATAAATAAAGTTATAAAGAACATAATTACAGAATAAACAACTGTTGTTTTCAAGAAGGGACAGCTGAACTCTTACAATTGCGATGACACATACAGATAAATATATTACATGATGTTGACTTTCCCTATGGCTCTGCATTTGAGCAAGGAGAATTTCAAGTGAACTGAGAATATTTAGTATCCTGAAGATGGCTGGGGGCTAAAGAAGGTGGCATGTTCTAAAAAGGTGGAAAGAAAGAAGAGAGGAAAGCTCTATAGCAGTCATTTTGCCTCGGAATAAATGCAGATAGCGTTATCAAAGTTCTACCATGTTGGACCTGCAGGGAACTTCATCCCTTGGTCAAAAAGCTGGGATGGCAGGTAGCTCACATATTGTACATGTAGAAAGAATGCTCACAGTGGCAGAACATCCCTGGTGCCAACTTTTCTTTTTCACTCATGCATGTACCTGCTCTGTCCTCTTGGGAGACCCACTTGGAGGGAAGGGCAAGGATGAAGGAGGGGAAACATGGAAACAGCATCAAGAGTCTGAACCTACATTAGCATGTAACTGAAATGCAAGGTGGGGAGAGGAAAAGGAATTCTCTCATTATAGCTGAAGACTTTCACAACGAAGTCTTTGAAGGTAAGGATATGAGCCACAAAAGTGATAGAAACATTTTCTGGTAAAGATTCGCTCCATTTTGCCAGAGACCCTGAAGCTCAGACCACCTGCCCAAGACCCTCCAGCTGGTGAGATCCAGGCCTGGACCCCGCCCCGCCCCGCCCTAGATGGCCAGGCCCTGAGCTAGCCCCCACTGGTGTTTCCACCAGCTTCCCTCTCTTAATGATAGTATGTCCCATGAGGCAATTAAAACAATTTTCTAAAGTTCTAATGTATCCTTTCTGTTTCTTCCTTTCCTGTTATCTGACAGGTTTCCCTTTTTCCTGGATGTAAGAAAACAAACAAACAAAAAACTCATGTTTGATGTTCAGGGCGCCCCTCCTCCCTCCGTTCCTGCCCGGTGTGCGGGTCTGCACCCCGGCCCTGGGCTGTGAGGACCCCACCCTTTGCGGAGGCCGTACAGAGCCGAGCTGCGGGGGTGAATACGGCCTCTGGTTGCTCGGGGATTCCCGCACCCAGGAAAGGGGCGGGCGCGAGTGGTGCGGGCTGTGCCTCGGGGTCTGCGGGGCGACGGGTGACTCAATCTAGTCCCAGGCATTTGGGGAAGCGGCTGGAGGCGCGCGGGGGCGCAGGGCTTTCCCGGCAGCCGCAGGGGATCGGGTTCCCAACACCAAAAGGGGATCAGAAACCCGTGGGTGAAGCGGCCGGAGAGGAAGCCGAAGCACAGGGAACAGAGAAGCCAGCCAGCCTCGTGGGTTTTTTGTTTTGTTTTTTGTTTTTTTTTTCTTTCCCCCGAGAGGGATCCGAGGGAACGTGGCCTTGACGTCAGTAAAGCTAAAGATGCCTTCCAGAAGGGGCAGAGAGCTGCTCCAAGGGCAACTTAGGCAAGATTCCGCGCCTCCCCATTTGGCCGGTGGGGTGGGGGGAAAGGGTGCAGGGTTGAGGCTGGGGATTGGAGGAGGAGGAGGCAGTGAGTGGCAGAGGGAGGTGGGGGCGAGGAAGGGGTCACAGGACCTGGCCGCTTGTCTCACCCCTGACTTTGGAGCCCAGTGCGGTCTGGCCTGAATCCAGGTCAGCAAGCAAATGACAGAGGATCAGGCAAAGAGGGAAACGGGGTGAAGAAAGGGTTGCGCGAAAGAAAACCCCGCCCACCTCCCCTTCTGTGCGGGTCTTTCCCGGATGAGCTGGTTCTCCTTCAGAGATTCCTTTGTTTTCCACGTTGGCTGCTCTGCACTGTGGTGGGCTGCTGGGGTGGGAGATGGTTGGAGAGGGACGTGGAAGTGGAGACAAAGGTGGGGGTGTGAGGTTCAGGAGCTGCCTGGACTGCACGAGGGAGACAGCCAAGTGACACAGACGGCTCGCAAGGAGAAAAGGCGACAGGAGGAGTGATGGGTGAAAAGCTCAACCACCAAGCAAGACAAGTTCATAACAAAATCTTGCCTCTAAAAACAAGATGCAAGATGATGTGTGGGTTAGGCATTTGAGTTGCTTTATCTCTGTTTTCCCTTATCTCTGATTCCAAAATCGGAAAGCTACAATTCCAGTCTCAGGTCCTAGCTTCCTGAAGCCAGCAGCCCCAACCCCACCCCATTGCCTTTGCCCAGGTTTGCACATGTGAATCCATAACCACCAGCTCCTTTTTTTCTCATGTAGTTTGAGTTTCTTCACTCCCAACCAAAAAAAGTCCTGACTAATAATACATCTTTCAATCCAGTAATTTTACTTCTGGAAATCTCTTTTAAAGAAATGTTATAACATAAGAGACATATGCCTCAAAATATTCACTGTGGCCTTCTTTATAGTATTAAAAAACATAATCTAAACATCCAGTAATGGAGAGGGGTAAATAAACTGGTACAATTATATGATAAAATATTACAGGGCCTTAAAGGAATGTCAAAAGTAGGGTTTGATAACGAGAATAAAGATGTAGATTATAATGCTAAGGGAGAAAGTGAGACACAACATTAGATATATACAGTATAATCACAATTATGTGGAAGATATATGTAGAAAAAAAAAAATCCTGGAAGTAAATTATATCTTTGTGGGGTAGAATTAACCCAAGCACTTTTTTCTTTCTAATGCATCTATGTGTTTTCCAATTTCTATACAATGAGGATAAGCATGTATCATTAATTAAAATACTGAAAAATTTATTTCAAAACTTTACATATATATGGAGTTCCCGTCGTGGCTCAGTGGTTAACGAATCCGACTAGGAACCATGAGGTTGCTGGTTCAATCCCTGGCCTTGCTCAGTGGGTTGAGGATCTGGCGTTGCCGTGAGCTGTGGTGTAGGTTGCAGATGCGGCTCAGATCCGCCGTTGCTGTGGCTCTGGCATAGGCCAGTGGCTTCAGCTCTGATTAGACCCCTTGCCTGGGAACCTCCATATGCCGCGGGAGTGGCCCTAGAAAAGACAAAAAAAAAAAAACAACTTTACATATATTATGTATATTTTATGAAACTGTATTATATATATGTATATATAATTCAATATATATATATATGAATGAAATCACTGCTGAATAAGATACCACTAGGTCTGGATGAAAGAACCTAAGAGACACCTGAGCAATTCTTCCATTAACTGAGAGATTTCCCATAATTTTAAAGGTATGTGGAAGTTAAAGCAGATGGGCATTAATGAAAGGAAAGAGCATGCCTTCAGTGGGCCAGAGGAAGGACAAACCTGAGTGTCCGAATACACAAAAAATGATGAAATCACAGCTGATTCCTGATTAGCAAAAACATGCTGATTCAAGGGCAGAAGGGAACAAGATTGGAAAAGGACTTTTAATAACAAAGGAAAGAATACATTCATAAACATAATTGCTTAGGAAAGGAGATAAAGGAGTAAATGGTAAAGTAATGGCACCATGAAAAGTTTCTTTCACAATAAATGTATTTATCAGGAGAATATTTTCTAATCATGAAGATTACATGTACAAAATGCACTCAGCCTGTTCAAGTTTGGTTCAAGGCTGTTGATGGCAGTATTTTGTATCTCAACTCAGCAGATGATTTATGCTCATTTTTGGATCAGGAAATGCTTAACAATGAAGCGGCCCCTTATTGCATTCCTTTTCTACGGGAAAGGGGAATGGGAGAAACCCAAGAAAGCTTCATATCTACATGCTATGTGAGCCTGAGATCCTTAAGTAGCAGTGAAAATATACACTAATTAATACAAGCAGGTTTCCTTTGGTTTTGTTTGAGGATCTGGCAGACTGAAGAATACAGCAGTATCCTTCAAGTAATCTAACACTAGATACTGTATGAAAACAACTGATGGAGCTGGAATTATGTTGAGAAACTATGTTATGGTAGAAGGCCAAGCTCTTGCTCTGGTCTTGAAATCTAGGATTCCCTGGGTGGTGAACATGGGATTTACCAGACCATACACAGAGCGCTCTCTGTCTGGGCAAAATGATGTCTTGGTGATTCCAATTCCCCTCCCTTGATTCTTCCCCTGCCAGGGGAGATCCCCTGTTGATCTCACCTCTCTTGCCGAGCTCATCATTTGTGAACTATTTAATATCTGCCCCCCTACCATGAGGTGGGAGGACCCACTCATCTGAGGGCTAAAACCTGGACCTTTGTAGATTTTTTTTTTTGTCTTTTTTACTTTAGGACTGTACCCACAACATATGGAGGTATGGAGGTTCCCAGGCTAGGGGTCAAATTGGAGTTGTAGCTGCTGGCCTACACCACAGCCTCAGCAATGGTGGATCCTTAACCCACTGAGCGAGGCTTGGGATCGAACCTGTGTCCTCATGGATGCTAGTCAGATTTGTTTCTGCTGAGCCCCGATGGGAATTCCTGGACCTTCGTAGATTAACTGCCTTCCCCTAACAACACTCTAGCCTTCCCACCATCATCACCCTCCAGGCTCCCTAACTTTATCACTCTATTTCTAATCACTGGAGTATATTATGGGAGGCAGGAGGAGTCAATCATGGTTCTTTTCAGACTTTTAAAATTAAAGGCTATCCAGAGCCAGGATATAGGACATTTCAGCACTAGGACAATGCTAGGATTTCTACAAATACTTGGTTAAATGAAGAAATTGGGAGCATGATGTTTGGGTTCATGTGACTTTGTATCTACATGGAAGATGGGAACTGTTTGCTTGATATCCTGCAACTCATGAACTGCAATGAACTTATCCTAAAAAGTCTTATGCTACAGTGTGCAGTTATTTCTACTATCTTCCATCAAAAAAGCTGCAGAGAAATCACCTTATTTAAAAATTATAGTAGCAGAAAGCATTTCTATTACTTCGCCTAAAATCCAAACACCAAATTTAACCATTTGTATGATACTTGGGTTCACAAAAATGGGATAACTTTCTGGCACTGTCCTAAAACAAACAAATAAGCAAAAAACCCTCTAGAGATTGTTTTATAAAAATATGTGATGAAATCCAGAAAGTGCTTTTATCTCATAACATCCATACCAGAAGATTAATCTCTGTGGTTGGTGTCTTGTTCTTGTGGGGAATATGTTTGAACCCAGCTTTGGAATCTTCTTCAGTTGAAACATCTGTTCCACAGTTGTTAATGTTTGTTTGGTATTGCCCAAAAGAAGGCAGCAGAAGGGAAGGATTTTTTAACAAAGAGTCCCAAGATAGACTAGATCAGCAGCATTGCTTATTTTGAAAAGGCATTTTGGGGGGAGCAATGTGACCTGTACGTTAAAAAAAAAAAAAAAAAAAAAAAAAAGGGCATGTCATTGGACCAAGAGATGGATGTCCATTGAATACTGGAATGTAGTTTAGCTTGTTTTCATCGCTTCTCAATTTTTTTCCCAGAAATATTTGCTCATTGAATTATTACTACATTCCACACTAGCTGAGCTTAGTGTTTAAATTTTTTGATAGATATTTGAATGTTTAATTCAAAGTAAATCATAAATGAGAGACTAAGTCTACAGTATTCAATCAGGAGTATGCAAGTATTAAAAAAGTTCTAGCTGTCTTAGGAAGTCTAAATAAAACATGTAAGTAGTCTATAGCATTTGGAAATTTGCTACATTAGCCAAGAAAAGAGGAAACTGTCATTTCTTTAGACTCTGTGAAACTGGATCAAATTAGTTGACAAGTGAAATATCTCATTTTTCTAAATAATGTGAGCATGAAAAATCAAGCTGACCTGCATTTACAGAGTGGAAGAATTATATTCAATGCAAAATTCAGATGATCAGATATTTTTTAAAAGATCAGAGTACAACGCACTGTCAACAGTCTTATCTTAAATTATTCTTATCTCAAGAGCTATTATTTGAGAGTTTCAATAGACGTAGTTTATATCAATTCTAAATTTTACCTGGTGAAAAGCCATTGAGACTTAGCATTTGAAAACTGTAGAAACAGCTGGGTTTAGTTTCAAAGCTCCAAAATTAAATTGAAAGAGGGAAAGACCCTAATCCTTCAAACCATCTGTTCAAAGAACAGTGAAAAAAAAAAAAAAATGACAGAGCCTTCAGCTGGGGAACAACAGTGGCCTCTTAACTGAAATCTGAAAGTCCCCTTCCTGCTCATGGTTTCAACTGATTCACAACATCCCTATGAGGTCTATAAAGTAAATATTTTTATCCTCACATAACATATATATGTTACTCCATGTGACATACGGAGTACTTACTTTATGTCACACAAAACATCACTAGTAGCAGAGGCAGGGCTTCAACCTAGGTTGGTCTCTTTAAAAATTCTAAAGTTTGGGAGTTCTCATCATGGCTCAGTGGTTAACGAACCCAACTAGCATCCATGAGGATGCAGGTTGGATCCCCGGCCTCGCACAGTGGGTTAAGGATCCAGTGTTGCCGTGATCTGTGGTGTAGGTCGCAAAAGTGGCTTAGATCTGGTGTTGCTGTCACTCTGGCAGAGGCCAGCGGCTACAGCTCTGATTGGACCCCTCACCTGGGAACCTCCTTATACTGAGGGTGTGGCCCTAAAAAGACAAAAAAAAAAAAAATTTTCTAATTACTTTTCTGTACCAGCTTCCAATTCCATTCTTCCCTCCTATCCCCTTTCCTTTCTCTTTCCCTCTCTTTTCTTCTTTCTCCTCTTTGATCAAACATTAATTGGAATGCATCTGTAAGTGCCAGAAAGTATTCTCTGTTGCCAGTATTCACATAAGAAATATTTCTACCCTCAATGGCAAAAAAGGCCAAGAACTATTCATAGAAATTTAGAGAAGTGGCATTAAAGCCAGCCCTTCATCTCTGCCTCATTTCTTTACTGTTCCCACTGAAAACGGAAACTTCTCACATCACCTAAAACATAAAACTACACATTACATATCAGAGCTGACTCCCTCCACCCCCTCCAAGAACTGACTATACATGTGTATTCTGCAGGCTCTGTGAAATGTCTTCTCCCCAGAGAAAACAAGACAAAACACAACACCTGGACTGCCCGGAGGAAAGGATCCAGGGCAGACTTAAGGGTAACAGATCTCAGTGAGGTGGGGAGGCAGGGCATGGGAGATAAATGGTTGACTGGGTGGGTGACCATGAGACAAAAAAAGTTTGCTGAATTGCAGATTTATGTAGTACTTGTTTTAGACTTTTGTTGTTGTTAAGCCAGAAGTTCTCTGTTCAGATAAATTTCACCCAGAAGCATGAAAGAGCACTAAAGAAAGCAGAGTGTTACATCTTAAGCAGGGTGGGGGACCCCAGAACCCTCCCTCCAGGCCTCTCTAGTGGCCCCTGCTAGGAAGAGCAAAGCACAAGAGTTCCTACTGTGGGTGAAGAATCTGACTGCAGCTGCCCCAGTCATTGCGGAGGTGTGGGTTTGATTCCTGGCTGAGCCCATTGGATCTAAAGGATGCAGTGTTGCTGCAGCTGTGGCTCAGATTTGATCCTTGGTCCAGTAACTTCCATATGCCATGGGCGCAGCCATAATATTAAACAAACAAAACTGGAAAAGCATAGCACAGATTTAAAGTACTTAAATACCCCTCAAAAAAATCAGGCAAGGAGACAGCTGGTCAGGGATGCCTCTCTTTCCTGGAAAACTGATTACTTATCTTAAAAGCTGAGAATCTACCCGAAGCAGGACAGGGGGTATGAAAATGGAAGGTTTGGGTTCCTAGGGAGCTGGCTGAGGAGTATTGGATTGTTGTGGGCTATATTAAGTTTATCCAATCTTAAATAACAATTCCATTTGGCAAAAGTTACTCTCAAACACATATCCCTCAGTACCAACCAGGAAATTAATCATACTTCATAATGCTTTAGAAATTCACTGTTCTCAATGCACACTATTTTCATGCCCATTGTCTTGTCAGATCCCCACTCCATGAGGCAAGCTGGACAGGTATTATTATCCCCATTTTAGAGATGAGGAAGTTGAGTTCAGAAAGATGAAGGGAATCCCACAAGGTCACATAACAAATACCTAGGTCTTCTGATTCCCAGTCCAGAGCTTTAAACCTGTTTGCCACATAAATCTTGCATCCCAGTAAGTGGTAAGTAAAGGTCGCAGATTTGGCATTACTAGTTTTGTGTCCTTGGGGGAACATCAGTATCCTCATTGTACAGTAGGTATGATAATGACCTGCTTCCTCTAACTCATAATTCTGTGAAGAACAGAAGAGATGATTTGGTGTAAGCTCTTTGTAAGGTGCCATCTAAGGGTTAGTTACTCCCAACCCCCACTCCACTACAATCTTGGCCGGTTCTCTGTCCTAATAGGTTGGACCTCACTTTTGCAAACAAACAAAAATTATCTTACACTCCACTGGTATCGTGCAAGTCTCTCAAGAGCATCAGCCAGTGGCCAGAGAGGCCAGCCAGCCATGCTTCTGCACAACCTCAAACTAACCTTCTCTCTCTCTCCCCATGACAGAGATTCTGGGATGTGCTGCCTAAAGTTTCCAAGACTGCTTTACGTGAACCTCAAGCATAAGGACCGTGGGTCCAGCTGATATTTAGGGAAGACTAACATCAAGGGGTCTGTTCATGGGAGAAGCTGGGCCTCTGTGGAGTCATCACAGGTGGGGGCTTTGTCTTCTGGGCAGAATCAGAACCTAAATGTGGCACGTTCATCTGAGGGTGATCTGTTCTCTATAACCAAGTTCTGAGGGGACGACTTTGTAAGTTCAAATGGCAGTTTCATCATTTCCTATAAGAATTCACAAGTGGGTCTAGGCGCTGTATAGATGAGGGCCTTACACAGGAGGGCAAGCTGCAGATGACAAAAGATGTCTGATGAAAATAAAATCAGAATAAAGAAAGTTGGAGTGATTTAGGGAATGTGTATGCTTTTACAAAAATGAAAACACCTTAGTGTTTTTTCAAAGTATAAATATTGTACCTGCTCATCATTTAAAAAAATATGCAGACAACACTGCAACACAGCAAAGCATGCAGAAGAGACAGAAAAGGATCCATCCAGAGAAAGCCATTAGTAATGTTTTATGCATATTCCTCCAGAATTTTTAAATACATATTATTACCAAAATGGAATTGTGTATACTTTATATGCTGTTTTGTAAAGTTCTCTACTTAAGTACTATTGGGCATCTTTCCATGCCAGTACATACATGTCATCCTTTTAACCAGCTCTATAATAAAGGATGGATATTACCCTCAAGCTCTGCGATCACCTTATCAATTCTCCTTCTCTCCTAAAGTCATCATCATCTGAGGCTCTCCCCCATATTTCAGGGATCCCTGATAATGGGTGGCTCTGAGAAACATCCTAACCTGTGATTTCTGGCCAATACCAATAAGCAGCCAAAAAACATCACTGAGCCAGCTGCATCTTTTCAGGCAAACGACTGTCTTCTCTGGGGCCCCAGGTTCTGTGTGTGTTAAATGAGAGGTCTGGATAGTGATTTCCTAAGATTCTTTCAGCTTGAACATGACACATTAGCTTCTGGCTCACTTATCTCTGTGTTTGCCTCAGTACAGGATGATCCTGGTGCTGGGCGAATGGGGTGCCACAGGAGCCCTGGCTGCCCACTGCATGATGTACTAAAAGGTCCTGGAGAACCTCTTCTGTAAGCGGACAGTTGAAGCTGGCAGGGCTGGGGGAAGCACGAGGGTGTGCGGGAGGGTCACGCAAGAGAAACGGTGCTTCTGATTTCCTTCCAATATAGCAGAGGGTGGTGTCTGCAAGGACGCCTCTGATTCCCAGCATATCAGGAAATACAGCCTTTGAGGCCATTCAGCCCTTTCCCAGCACCAGTGTCTAAACTCCAAGTTAACTATGGTATTTGCTTTCCATTTTATTTATGTATTTATTTTTTGCTTTTTTTTTTTTAAGGCCACACCCACGGCATATGGAGGTTCCCAGGCTAGGGGTCAAATCGGAGCTGTAGCTGCTGGCCTATACCATAGCCAGAGAAACACTGTGGGATCCAAGCTGCGTCTTCGACCTACACCACAGTTCATGACAATGATGGATCCTTAACCCACTGAGCAAGGCCAGGGATCAAACCCTCAACTTTATGGCTCCTGGTCGGATTTGTTTCCGCTGCACCACAATGGCAACTCCTCCTTTCCATTTTAAAAGCCACTTTGCATATATTATCTCATCTAATTCTCATTCCTGTCTTTTAGAGTAGGAAATTGAGATTCAGGCAGTGTGATGACTTGCCCTAAACCAGATGACAACAATTTGCTGAATGAAGACTCAACCCTAAGCTTCACCAGAGCTTCACCAACTCCTCCTCCACCTCCATAGTCTCCACATGGATACACAGACACATGATGGATGCACACACGTGGGCAAGATACTCATGGAGGACACATCCTCCATCCCCACTCCACTGCCACGCAGACCCAAGACAGCACTGCCCTTCCCTGAATCCATCCATTCCTTCAATACATATTTATAAGGATCATGCTAGGCGCTGGTGATAAAATGATGAACCAGGAGATGTGGTTCCTGACCGCCCAGTGTTGATCCAGGGTCAGTTAGACTCTAGAATGAGGCAGGGAGAAGGTGGGGGTGAGAGTGGTACATGCAGTGTGGTAAGAGCAGTGCTGGGGCATACAGGGTGCAAGGGAGCACATAGGAGGGACCCCTGACCCTTCCTCAGAGGGATCAGGAAAGGATGAGACATCCAAGCTGAGACCCAATAGATGGGTTGGAGTTGGCAAGACTGAGATAGAGCTTATAAGAGAGATAAAGTGAGGGTTCTACACAGAGGGTGGAGCACGTTCAAACACCTGGAACAAAAACAGCACAGCAGGGAGTTCCCATTATGGCGCAGCAAAAACGAATCCGACTAGGAACCATGAGGTTGCAGGTTCCATCCCTGGTTTCCCTCAGTGGGTTAAGGATCTAGTGTTTCTGTGGGCTGTGGTGTAGGTCACAGATGTGGCTCGGATCCTGAGTTGCTGTGGTTATGATGCAGGCCGACAGCTGCAGCTCCGATTTGACCCCTAGCCTGAGAAGCAACACATGCCGCAGGTACAGCCTCCCCCCCCCCCCCCCCGCCAAAAAAAGGAACAGCACAGCAGTTTTGAGGAGCCACAAGAAGTACAATGTGGCCAGGGGATCTGCTCAGGTGGGAGGTGGTGTCCATTGAGGCTGCAGAAGATGCAGGTGTCTGAGTGTGATGGCTGGTAACCTTGTTCTTTTCTATGGAGTTGACATTTGTCTTGAGGGCAATAGGAAGCCATTGAAGGAGGGTTTAGTGAGGGATGATGGTGATAAGTTCTCATCAAAACAGTCTCCTTTCTCCCATTGTAAGAATCTGTGGTCATAACTAATTTCAATCCTATTTTAAGATATACTCTGGCTTTAGTTCCTGCAAAAATATAGCTGATCAACTTTAGGACACTTTCCTATTAAGGCTGTCACCTCCGTTTCATCTGCTTTTGCCATGCTTTCTGGGTCTCTGTGGCCTGTGCCAGGTTGGCTCAGATAACCAGAGCACAGCCACCAAGATGCCACAGATATGTCAGCAAACAGCATCTCACTGTTCCCTGCTCCCTGCCTCAGCCTTGACCTGGGGCCTGGACTCCAAACTGACGGAATATGGACTGACCCACCAACATCCCTCAGGAATACTGGAAGACACATTCAAAGTATAATGAGAAATAAGTGAGCTAGGAAATTCTACCCTCATCGTAAGCAAAGGGAAGCAGTATTAATATTCAAAAGTTATAGATAATAGAAATTGTCAGTGAAAATGATGCAAGGTCCATACAACCTATTCAATAAATACTAAATCAATCAGTACTTAGACACTAAGAGAACCCTTATAACAACTTGTAAAAATAGAAAGGTTTCTATACGAAGAAATGGTTAATTACAGTATCTTATAAAAAGTATATATATATTTGCTTGTACATGCACAGAATATTTATAGAAAGATTTCCAAGAAAATTAATACCAGTTGCTTCTCAGGTGAGGAACAGGGAGGCCGAGGAAAGGAATGAGGAGAGATTTTTTGCTATACCCTTTAAATACTTTTATATTTTGAACAACAGGAATGTGATACCTGATTTTAAAAATAAAATTAACATTATTATTTGTTTATGTATTTGTCTTTTTTGGGCCACACCTGAAGCATATGGAAGTTCCCAGGCTAGGGGTTGAATTGGAGCTACAGATGCTGGCCTACACCACAGCCACAGCAACACAGGATTTGAGCTGTGTCTGTGACCTACACCACAGCTCATGGCAACGCTGGGTCCTTAACCCACTGAGCGAGGGCAAGGATTAAACCCGAGACCTCATGGATACTAGTCGGGTTCATTACTGCTGAGCCACAATGGGAATTCCCAAAAATTAGCTTTAAAAACCATCCACTCAGCAGAATTCCATGCAGTGACTAAGAAGAGTGAGATTGAGCCATAATTACAAAAATGGATAGTTCTTCAAGATCTACTGTTTTTTAAAACAGCGTATTTCCAAACATATGTATGTTGTAACTTTATCTCTGTGGAAAAAAAAACAAAATCATTCAATGTGTGTATTTTTTTGTACGTACACAGAGAAAGGTCTCTGTGCTATTTGATATAGTAGTCATGAGCCACATGTATGTAAATTTAAATTAATTAAAAGTTAAGGTCCTGGGTGGCACTAGCCACAGTCAAGCTCTAGCAGCTGGATGGGGCCAGGGGCTGCCCTATGGGACAATGTAGATGGAGTGCATTTCCTTCGTGAGAAAGTTCTCCAGACAGAACTGGCCTAGGTGAATCCAGCCCAGACTGTGAACTGAAGAATGGCACTTCCAGGATGTGAGAAGGGACTTTGTACTTTATAAATCTCTGTATTGTTTAATTTTTTTTTACAATTAGTCTCTAACTTTACAAGAGAAGAGGCTGGCTTGTGTCTGCGGCAGATATTTATTCCTCATTAAAAAACTGCATTTTTTCTGGAGTTCTTTTGTGGCTTAGCAGTTTGAGGATCCGGCGTTGTCACTGCGGTGGCTCAGGTTCTATCCCTGGCCCAGGAACTGCCCCGGACTGTACTAGGGGTATGGCCAAAAAAATTTGCATTTCTCCCTGACTCCTGCCAGTCCACTCAGCACTCAGGAACCAAGGGATGGCAGTGCACACTAGAAGAGTTACTTGGCAAAGAAGGAATGGAGATGCCCACTGCCTACAGGGAACATAGTTCTGGGAGGGGCACCTCAGGCAGCGGCTGACCATCCTGCCAGCCAGTCTCGCTCCCCTCTGGGTCTCTCTTTTTGGTCACAAGGGGCAAAACCAGTTTCAGTGCCTGCCCCTGGGAGAAGCAAAGGCTGAAGTATTTTTAGTTTTTAGAGTTCTGGAATCTGGCAAGAGCGAGGCGGGCACTGGGCAGGGAGGCCCATCTCCCAGGAACCCTGTGGTCTCCTTTGAGAAGGGGGCCTAGGAGGGTAGGGGAGGACACGGCTCTGGGGTGGGGGCCAGCTATCCCAAGGTGGGAGGGGTACAAGCTCAAGGGAGAACCTGCGTGTACAACCGGCAAGAATGACAGATCTGACACCTGCTCTGTGGTTTCCTAAATTGGGGGAATGACAAGGATGACTTGGGAGCAAACAGAGATGGGATGGAGTAGAAGTGAGACTGGCAGACAGATGGGAAGGGATGTTACATTTTCCACCTCAAATAAACTTGGATTTGAAGGGTTAAACATCACTCTGGTTCTCATCCACAGGACAGAGAGAAATGAAATTTCCTAAGATGGAAAATAAATGGCTGAAATAAACTCTGAAACTTGGAGTTACAGCTGTTCGGGCACCTCAATTTTCCTCCACCTGGAGGAGGTTTATTCTCAGACTGGGGTCCAATTTTTTCTCAATAGCAACAACAGCAAAAAGAATACAGTTGCTTTAAATGTGGCTTCTTCCTTTCTCAATCTGGAATTTAAAAAGGCACATCTGTCCTCATCACTCTTTTCTTCTCTGAACAATGGAAACTGGTCATTGAAGAAGCCATCTGCTCCTGTGAGCCTCGTCCAGGCAGGCAATTGGCTCCAGCTTCCACCTTGTGCTCCTTGTTCCTCTCTGGAGAGTATGGATCCTGCCATACGGTTTCCACCTTGACACCTTGGCTTGTGTTGTTCCCTCTGCCTGCACTAGCTTCCCTTTAGGCAGAGCTGATTCAGGTGCCACTCATCTTAGAAGATCTAGCTCCTCTGAGTCAGGACTAACAACATCCACTTCCTCTTGTGATTCGTGTGGGACACAGAAGAGGATGTGTCCATCTCCTGCATGGCATTGGAAGCCCCTACAGGGACAGAGCAAGCCTGTTCATCCCTGTGTCCTGGCTGACCCTGGGCCTGGTGCTGGTGAGTGCTGAGTAAGTGCCAATGTCCATCATCTCTTCCCCTCCCACAATCACCATCCTGTTCCCTTTGTTCACCTTATTATCTGATGACGCAACCATGTGCGTGTGGGGAAGACTGTGGTAGGTTGAGTAATGGTGCTCCAAAGAAGTTTGTGCCCTTATTCCTGGAATTGTAAATGTTGCCTCACATGGCTACAGGGGCTTTTGTGGAGGAGGTCAAGCTAAGGATCTTGAGATTATTTTGGATTGTTTGATATAGTGCTAAGGTCTTTATAAGAGAGAGGCAGGGAGTTCCCATTGTGGCTCAGCAGAAACGAACCAGACTAGTCCATGAGGATGCGGGTTCAACCCCTTGCCTCACTCAGTGGGTTAAGGATCCAGCGTTGCTGAAAGCTGCGGTATAGGTCGCAGACAGATTTGGTGTTTCTGTGGCTGTGGTGTAGACCGGCAGCTGCAGCCCCAATTCAGCCCCTAGCCTGAGAACTTTCATATACTGCAGGTGCAGCCCTTAAAAAAAGAGAGAGAGAGGAAGAGAGGCAGGAGATCAGACAGAAGGCCATGTGAGGGTGGAGCAGAGGGAGCAAAGGCCATGTGATGAGGACCATAAACCCAAGGATGGAGACAGCCTCTAGGACCTGGAAAAGGCAAGGAAATGAATTCTTCCTGAAAGTATCCAAGAGGAACCAGCCTTGCAGACACCTAACACATAGATGATCAGAGAATGGTTCAAGGAGCTTGTTTTCTTTCTACTCAAGGAAAGAGGCAATTTAGGAAACCATGACAGCTGTTGGAGGTGAGAGTAGGGAAGGTCCAGACTTCACCATTCTGATCACCTTCCTAAATATACCTCTGTGTATAAGCAGAGCACTTCAAATGGAACACTGAGAAATGAACAGAGTGCAGTGTGGATCCCTCAATCATACACTTTCAGCCTAAGATTCTGCTCATACAGCCTAAAATTGAGCCAGATATACACCTCATTCAGTCAACTGCCAAAATGCAACTGTGGAGCAAAGAAATAGGCATATGTGAAATGTCGCATAGGCCAGATAAAACCCTGGCCTTCCACTGTTCCATCAATGATAAAAACAGGCTCATTTTCCAGATTTATAACTCTCCTGAAATACAAATGGAAACTAGAAGGTCGGATGACTGTCGCTATGCTTATAGCCTCTTGCCATAACCTATAACCCTCACTTTTTTTCTTTTCAGTTTTGTTTTTAGGTTGTTTCCTTTTGCTGACTACTAAAGCAATATAAAACTTAGAAAGTTTACCACACTCCCACCCCAGAAATATTTATCAGCAGATAAAAATCTTAAAAGTAGCATTTTTACACATTCAACCAAAGAAAATAATTATGTGTACATAAGATAATTTTTTTAAAAAGAAGAAGCCCTTAGCGATACATGGGAGCCTTGGATTCTGTTCTTAGTTCTCAACTTCCCCATCTGTAGCATTACTCAGGAACCACATTCTGAGTAATGAGGCTGAAACAGATTTCCAATCACCAAGGAAATAAGAGCCATAGTTAACACTCGCGGAAGGTTAACTAAATTCCAGGCGGTGCACCAGTTTATGTAATCCTCCTGCGGACCCTGTGTGGTAGACACTATTATTCTCACAATCCCCACTTCATAGATGAGAAAGCTGAGGCACAGAGAGGTTCGGTGGCTTGTGCATGGTCACAAAGCTAGCATATGGTAGAGCTAGGATTTAAACCCAGGCAGACTAGCAGCATAAAAGCCATGTGCTAGCCACCTTGCTGCAAGCACCGCTTCTCAGAGTGGATAGCTGATTTCACTAAGCTGCATCTATTAAGGCAGGAAAGCAAACCAACAGACTTTACGAAGCTCCTTTTTTTTAAAAAAGAGGGATGGGAACAAAAGGGCTTTATGAAAAATTCAGCGAATCAAGACACCCCATTCCATGATACTTTCCAAGGATTTTTTTTCACCTCAATTTAAATAGTAAAACTACATGTTCACTGTTCAAATTTGGGGCAATATAGAAAGTATAACAACAACCAAAAAATCATGTGGTTTCAGTTAGCTGCTGCTTTTTACAAGCTAGTCAAAGTGAGATCAGTAGGCTGAAGATATGACAGTCACCTGGAGCTTGTCTTTATAAAGATGTGGATTCCTGCCCCCCCCACCTCACAGAACTACAAGAGGAGAATCTCTTGGGGGCTGACCTCAGAATGCTGACTTGCAGTGGCCCTTTACAGTGTGTAGCCCTATAAACTGGGGAATTCATTTAGTGGGCTTGCATGTTCCCCACAGATCCAGACACTATGGGACCTATGCCCATCTGAAATTCTGTCCACTTTGTTTCAAGGAGTCCAAAAGGGAATTTAAGGAGTATTTCTAATACTCCTTATAGTGTACTAAAATTTAACCCCTATTTTGTAAATTTTGAAATTTTAAATAAAATTAAATTTCTAAAGTAAACATGATGTTTTTAGTCATCCTTCTGCCCAGTAGAGTATCATTGCCAAAGGCTTAAAAAGAGAGGTCCAGAATTCTTGGACCCAAAACTCAAAACTCATTTGATCCCCTCCTACCTGTCCCCAGAACAGTCCCCCTCCTTCTTTTCTGAATCCAAGTTGTATTTAGGGGCAGTAAAAGAAGGGGGGGCGGGGGCTGAAGAAACCAAGTTTTGTATGCGAGTCAGCCCTTGATGGGTATATTTTCTTGATTTTCAGATGCAGGCTCTGTGCCCAAGGTACAAACAGCTACACTGCAGCCCCTGAAGCCCCTGAGGTGGGGTTTGTGTCCTCAGCTTGGAGCTGCATTCAGAGCCCTGCATCTAGCTTTGCTTTTCCAGAAAGCAAAATGGCTTCTCTCCATTAACACCAGGCCCATATTCTAGCAATTAGCCAAACAAAGGATTTTCCAAATATGGACTCAAGAAAGCATGTGCACTTTGAAAGCCACAATGAAGCTTAAATAGCTACAACTTATTAAAAAGAAAGCCAACAATTGACGCCGAAAAAGCGTGAGTCCTTAAAGAACAGAACAGCAAGACAAAAGCCAGAAAGAGGAACAAAAATATGCATTGTAGGGGAGGGACCAGCAGGGAGGTGTAGATTTATATGGAAGAGTTGACATCATTGTTTCCCAGTAATACTCAGCATGCAGGAAACAGATGGGAAAGCAGTGGTAGAAGGGGCTACTTATGGTAACAGGGCATGCTCTGTTTAGAATCCTGCTTTGGAACTTAAATGTTTGACTCTGAAAAACTGGGGATGGGTACTCCATTGCTGGCGGTTTTATTAAAGTCTAGCTAAATCCTACTGAACTTATCACCTTGGCAATGCATGGTTAAATGGAGCGCTGGATATCAGACCTTGATTTACTGCCAGCATAACTCCAGCTATCTGGGTCCAGAGGAGACAAAGCTTTTGTGGTGTGGGGGTTGCCGAGGGGGAATTTAATGTTGGACAGACATGGTTTGAGTCCTGGTTCTCTCAATTCCTAGCTGTGTGATCTTCTGCAAGTTGCTTAACCTCTCTGAGTTGGTCTTCATATACACCACGGGGGGCAAAACAGAACTTTTCATACACAGTGGGGAGAGGTTGGGGTTGCACATTTAGGCCATACTGTTGGATTTAATCAAGAAACATAATTAGGGTGATTGGTTAACATCATTTTTAAAAGTTTTACCTTTTAACAGATTCTCCCCTTCCCCTTGCTCTTGGGCAGGGCACAGACAGAGTCAAGGCAACTGCTACCCTTGTTATGATCAGCTCCAGTGCCTTCTCCTGGGGGTAGGATCACTCTCCTGCCACTAAAGACAGCTTCCATCGCCCCAGCCAGGATCCACCCCCCAACAAGCCTGGACATTTACAAGTCACTCAACTACCTTTCCCACAGTTTAAACGTCTTCTCCCCCAGGGTGCAAGAGGGTTTGACCAGTTCCAAGTATCAGGCAAAACCATGTGGTTTCCTGTCTGTAGAAACCAACCACCATATCTTACCATACCTCTGACATTCCTCACGAGTCAGATGATCTTTATTGTTTTATTAATTTCCCCCCCTTACAAACAACCCACTCTGATAGTTCTCTTTCCCTCGGCTGCCTTGCATGTCGACATCCCTGGCTTGCACCTTGCCCAGAGCCCTCATTTCATTCTTTTTAGTACTTTGTGTTCTCATCTTACGTCATCCTAAAAGGCTGAGAGCAACTGCAGAGCATCTTTGTAACCCAAGAGTGTCTAGCACATGAAAGTCCCATTAAATATTTGTTGCATTGAATTGAAAGTCCATACAAGGTGGTTTCTGAATATAAACACAAAAAGAACCAGGAGAAGAAACATGCATATTTACATATTAGCTCAATTGACAAAGGCTATAGATTTATTTATAGGTTTCCAGACTCCTATTTTAAATGTCAAACTGTTTTATGCTATCTGTAACAGTAAGAGCTGGTATGTGTTGCTTTTCAGGAGGGTGACATTCATCCCTCTACCTCTGGGGGTAGGGGGCCCCCAGAAGCATTCTTGGCTAGCATCAGGCCATGGGTGTGGCACCATGGCCTGGTATGCATCAGCCAAGCTTGAACTAGAACAAAGAGTGCCTGAGACTCGATCCCAGAAACTCACTTTGGTTCTGGGGCCCCGCCAAGAATGTGGTTCATACCAAGGAGTGACTGGTGAAGCACTGGGAAAAGGCAGTGTTTCAGGGGCACCCTGTGCAAAGCCTGGGTCAGTTTCTATCTGGGAGTAGCTATGCACCCTCCTGGGGAACCTTGAACAATCTTGGATTTCTGATACTCTAGCACATCAGCAATGTCCTAGGTCCTGAGCTTCCTAGAAGGGCTCCAACTCTGGCTTCCTGGAGGAAATAGGGTCAATCAATCACTTGCTGTGTATCGGTTGCAGATAGGCCAGTGAGCCATCCAATCTGTGTGAGCTGCCCAAGGCCACCCAGCCTTCAGCAGAGCTCACTGTCCACTTGCAAACACAAAGCCGGTGAGAAACAGAATAACCACGTAGACTGAAGACCAAATTGGGTGCCTCTGACTCTAAGGCAAGGGCTGTTCCAAGAAGAAAGGAGAATTGTGGCTGCAGTGGGCAGGGAGGGGCCTGGGAGGAAAAGGTAGGGGTCTGGTTAGACTTGACAGCTGGTAGGTAGGGTGAGAGTAGGTGTGTGTGAAAAGCGCCTGGCAGAAGGTGAAGCCCTATACAAACGTTAGCTGTTATTGTTCCTATTCATGGTCTAGGCTGGGGGGAGAATAACTCGAAGGGAGAAAGGCCACTTTTTGCAGGTTTGTTCCTTTTTTTGTTTTTTTTTTTTTTGTTTTTTTTAGGGCCACACCTGCAGCATATGAAAGTTCCCAGGCTAGGGGTCGAATTAGAGCTGCAGCTGCTGGTCTACACCACAGCCACAACAACTCAGGATCCAAGCCTCGTCTGCAACCTACGCCACAGCTCATGGCAACTCCAGATCCTTATCCCACTGAGCAAGGCCAGGGATTTAACCAGAGTCCTCATGGATACTAGTGTGGTTTGTTACCATTGAGCCATAACTGGAACTCCCTCTTTTTTTTTTTTTTTTTTTAACAAAACTGTAACATAAATGCCAAATTATGAAATATGCTATTTTGGGAGATTGTGCCTAAAACTGGCCTTGTGAGTAAGACAGATCTGGATTTAAATTCTGCCTCTCTTATCACTATAATCTTGGCAAGTGATTTAACCTCTTAGATCTCAGTTTTTTTTCATCTGGAAAAGGAGAGGAAATGCCCAATTCTTACAGATTTTGAAAACATTACTTTGTATGCATCGAGTGACTGGCATATAGTAAGCAGTCAATGCAGTTTGTAGCGCTACAAATAAAAATAATAAGCAGGTGTGATCTGGGGTTCAGCTTGCATTTCTGGGTCCCTTCTCTCCTTCTGAGAGACCTTCCCTTCCTCCTCCTCCTGTTAGCCATCCTGCAGCCTAGTGTTCTCATTTCTCTACCAGAAGTTGCTCTTACAGAAAATCTAGCAATCTCTTTTGAATTGAGGTCAGCATGTTTCCTCAGGGATTCTTTATTTTAAGCCTTACCTAAAATTGCATCCTTGCGGGGGGGGGGGGGGTTGCTGATTAGAGGGACAGGGGGTGGTATCTAGACTCTTTAAAGTTCCATAAGCTGGGGCTCCACCTCAATCAGGATGCAAGGCCAACCCTTTGAGGAAGGAACACCAAAACCAGATAAACTGAAGTGTAGCATTTGTGCTGGGGCATAGAAACAGCTCAGAAAATCAGGTGGGCCATGCGCCCATAAGCCAAAAGAAAATTAATTTGAAGTATGATGATAAGTGGGAAAATGCCAGTTTGGCTTAAATACACGGCAAACAATGAGAGAGAAAGAAAACACAATAGAAAATCAAAAGAGCACATAGCCCCATGTTCCTGGGTATGAAGGAGCCACACAGAAGGACTCAGCATCCTGAGGCCCAGAGGCAGGAGGTGGGGTGCAGCTCACCCTGACCAGCCTGTCCTGGGGGAAATGAGCCCTGGGTAGTCCCAATGGGAAGGGTCTTTCACTACTTTATTCCAGAAATTTTTAGCCCCATATCTAATGGAAGGGGAGTTGGGGAGCACTTCTCGTTCCCAGACTGAGTCCTGGACCTCTCAGCCCTGTCCTCTTCTCCTACCCTCTGCCACAAAACCCAGAAACTTTCTGCAGTGTGTTGATTCCTGGGGACAAACAGTCCCCAGCAAGTGCTTCAGAACTGCCTTGGTCAGTCAGCTTCTGGAATTCAGGATGTGTTCTCCCCTCATTCCCACTCCCACAGAAAAAGGTTTCCAGGCTAGCCCACAGAGGCCTACGGGATTAAGGGGGGAAAGAAAAGAACGTGCATCAAAAACTGCTTTAGGAGTTCCCGTCGTGGCACAGTGGTTAACGAATCCGACTAGGAACCATGAGGTTGCGGGTTTGGTCCCTGCCCTTGCTCAGTAGGTTAACGATCCGGCGTTGCTGTGAGCTGTGCTGTAGGTTGCAGACTCGGCTCGAATCCCGCGCGTGCTGTGGCTCTGGCGTAGGCTGGCAGCTACAGCTCCGATTAGACCCCTAGCCTGGGAACCTCCATATGCCATGGGAGCGGCCCAAAGAAATAACAAAAAGACAAAAAAAAACAAAAAAAAAACTGCTTTAGTGGCATGGGGAGCTTATCCACCATGTACAGCATCATCTGTGGGAAGATATGTTCCTAGTTTCCACGCTTCCCTCTGGCCCAGCAGACGGTCTGCTGGGCTCCAGGGTGGGTCTGGAGCGACAGGGCCGAGGGCTTCCTTAGCAGTCCCAACGCCTGGGCCTCCTGAGGCAGGAAGGCATCTGGGTGGCTGCCAGTGGGGGTGGTAGGGGTGGAGGTAGGGCGAGGTTATGCTTGTGGTCAAGGGGCTCTTGGCAGAGGTCTAGAGAGTGGGCAGGAGGGAGGGATGTGTGTGGGTGGAATGGCTGATTCCATCCTCAGTTTGGGTTTGCCATATCCAGACCATACAGAGTAAGTTGCAGTTCGGCTTCATGCTATCAGTTTGCTGTAGGTTTAAAGCCTTAATTGTCCTTTTTTAGTTCTTTTGGTTTCACTGTGGGAGCCCAGATTCGGGGATTCCCACTCTAAACTCTAGCCTATGAGGTGGCTGTTCTGTTTCCACAAACTCCACCTCCAGGACCCGACTTCTCTTTCAGTTCTCTGTGGGTCCAAGAGTAGCTGGGTATCTTTCTTTAAGGTCTTTTAATTTCAGGTTGACATTCTGCTCTCCCAGTGGCTCTGGGAAATCCCTGTGTGAACCCTCCATCCAATGGGGCAAGCAGTCAGCTTCCTGTCCCCTTTGGTGAGTGAGTAACCCATCGACCATATCATTTAGTCGTTTCATTGCAGCCCTCATTCATTCAGTCCTGGACAGTATGTGGTTATGCCAGGGCAAGTCCAGGGTGTTATGATAACAACAGCTACATTTAGACCTTACCTTGTGCATGGCCTCTGCCAAGTGCTTTGCCCACAGTCACTCATTTCTCTTCACATCAGTCCTCTTAGGCCCATTTCACAAATGAGGAAACTGAGACCCAGAGGGGGTAAGTAACTTGCTCCAGGGTCACTCAGCGGGGAACAGGCAAAGTCAGGATTCTATCCCAGGCAGTAGGCTTCCAGAATTCCTAATGGGAAGGTAGCTGACTAAAGAGGGTGAGGGAAAGTTTCCAGAAGCTGCTGAGACCCAAAGGATAAGAATTAGGTGGAGTTCCTGTCATGGCTTGGTGGTTAACAAATCCGACTAAGAACGATGAGGTTGTGGGTTCGATCCCTGGCCTTGCTCAGTGGGTTAAGGATCTGGCATTGCCGTGAGCTGTGGTGTAGGTCACAGACTCGGCTCGGATCCCAAGTTGCTGTGGCTGTGGCTGGCATAGGCTGGTGGCTACAGCTCCTATTCGACCCCTAGCCTGGGAACTTCCATATGCCTCGAGAGCGGCCCTAGAAAAGGCAAAAAGACAAAACAAAACAAACAAACAAAAAAAGGTAGAGAAAGTGCCAGGCAAGACATTGGGGAGGAAACAACTAAGCCAAAGGGAATCCCTCTGTCCTGGTTCTCCATCATTGTTAAATTTTCTCTGGAACAGAAAAATATTCACCTTCCTTGCTAAGACTTAGCTCCTGTTTATGTTTAGGTGTCTTGTCTATTTAATTGAAGATAAAAGCTTTCATATTTTCTCCTGTGGTTATGGCAGCTAACTTCAGGACTCAGTTCACATCCCTCAGACTGTAAATTTCTTGAGTCTGGGGTGCCTGCTTCCTTCTTGCCCAGTGACTATTTGTGAAATGAACAAATAAAGTGAAAGAATGAGTTAGCTTCAGAAATGTAGAAAAGTGACATCTCAAAGTTCTCACTACCTTATCATTGTTCTTTGAAATCCTGGAGACATCTTATTATCTTCAAGCTTAAAATTCTATTTTGTAATGGGTGTTTATTTATTTGTTAGGAAACTTTTGTAATCCCTCAAATCAAATATGCACACACACATATTTCTTTTCAACCTTTTAAGAAACAGAAAAAACCTCAGGAATAATATCCTTATCAAACATTCAGACAGTACATTCTGAATAGTCAAGTCTGCTTATCTAGGGAGAAAATAATCTATGAATAATCATGATAAGCAGAGGTTCTCAACTCTGCCTACATATCAGAATCATCTCGGAAGATTTTAAAACATACCCATGCCTGGTCATCAAGACATCCTGACTTTTTTTTTTTTTTTTTGGCTTTTTAGGGCTGAACCTGAGGCATACGGAGGTTCCCAGGCTAGGGATGGAATCAGTGCTGTAGCTGCTGGCCTACACCACAGTCACAGCAAAGCCAGATCTGAGCCACATCTGCGACCTACACCACAGCTCACAGCAACAACACTGGATCCTTAGCCCACTGAGGTCAGGGATCGAACCCACATCCTCATGGATACGAGTCGGATTCATTTCTGCTGAGCCACGAAAGGAACTTCCTTGATTCTGACTTAATTGTTTGAAAAGGGACCTGAGGATCAGCCTTTTTTAAAGCTCCTCAGGTGATCCTAATGTGCCACCATCAAGCAAACTACCATGCCAATAATGATCACTTTTTACCAGGGAGTGAGTCAAAAGGCTGAGATTGTTGGGAAGGGTGAGGAAGTCCTCAGCCCTTAGAGTGGGACCAGCATGGAGGCAGAGACAGCTTTCCTGTAATGCTCTCTTTCTGGTCTCTTGACTCCTGGCCCCAGCATTTCCAAGCACTGTGGGAAGATCCAGAGCACTCGGCTCAGAGGGGAGAGGTAGGAAATGCTCATGGATGCACTCTGGCCTCACAGGGCTTCACCCACAGTCTTCCAACCGCAGGCGACACAATGATGTGGTTTTCATTACATAGCTCTGCAAGCAAGGGTCTTCATACTCAGTGGTCAAAAAGAAGACAAAGAAAACGGTACTATTTTCAGCATCAGCAGCTAGGAAGGGATGATCTTCTCCCGCTATTCCAGACAGGAAGAGAAAGTTATCTGGTTCCCAGGGGAGAGCTGGGGGTTGGGGCAGCAGCCACTGTGCTAGAGGGGAAGTGAAAGAAAGGCTGGCCAAGTTGGCCAGGAGCAATTTCATGCCATTCTTGGGTGATCTCACCAGCTGGAGAAGAGCGGTCAAAGAAGCAAAAAGAGGAAAATTGGCCCTTCACATCAGCCCTATGTGCAGCTGGGGATGATCAACAGCAGGGTCTGAACTTGGCATCTGTGTGGATGCCCACAGAAACTGTATACATGATTTGTGCGTGTGTGTTGGTGTGTGTTTCTAAGGGAAAGGTTTCTGGTTTTCATCAGCTTCCTAAAGATTAAGGATGACACTGGCCTCAAGCAACGTCTCCTTTAAGCTGAATATCTATTTGTCACCTACACACCCTGCCTCAGCAGCCTTATCCAACTGAAGGTAGCAGGGCTTGGCTGCAGCAAATTGCAGAAGCGAATGACACTCGTCCTCCGTGCTCGGTCCTCACATGGGGAGTGAGTATTGCTTCCCCATAATCAGGTGGGCTGAGCACAGATAACTGTCACCAGCTTTGTTCTGTACCCCAGCTCAGGGCTTTCCCTCCCTCTCCAAACTCAGCAGTTCTTTTGGCTTCCCCACATCTCTGTCCTTTCCTTCTGCCCTTCCTGCTCCCAGACCTGGATCCATTTTTCTCTGTCTCTCCTCAAGTCCGTCACCTTATCTCCGACCTCCAAAGCTGAGTAACCACAATACCAGTCTTATAAGGCCCTCCCCAGAATTCCACAACCTATTACCACGATGACTTGTCACCCTCAGGATTCTGGGCTGAACTTTCAGGTGGCAGGCAAAGGGGCACTGCCCAGGTCAGCTTTTTCTCCCTGGGGACAGAGTCCAGGCCTTGCCTATTAACCAACACGTTCCAGAAAGCTCATGAGGAGGACACATGAAAGCTCATGAGGACACAGTGTTTTAGAGAAAACCATTAGCACTGACTACTTATTGATGCTACACTATAACAAAAATAAGAGAAAAATGCCTGACTAGTTCTAAATGTGGGAAAAAGAGAAATCCTAATTACCCTCATTTATATAAGCTAGGTATTGTGCACGCCAATTCCCACGTGGCACAATAACGGTGTCTGGATCATTAAGTGGGTCAATTTCCTTCTGTTTCAAAGCTGAACTTTCTTCAGGTATGTCAGTCTTGAAAGTTCGCTGATTCTGGGGCAGGACTGTCTGCTTTCAATTTAGGGGGAGAAAAAAAAAGCATTAGAGGAGAATGTTGGCCTAGACAAGGAAGCCAGGGAAGGGAAAGGAGCCTAGTGGGCCAGAGCCCTCTGCCTCCTTCATGACTGACGATATAAGGCAAGTCAGTTTACCTCTTTGCACTGCCTCCTCCCTTCCCAGGGTAGGTAGCACTGGGTACTGGTTTCCATTTTTTTCCCCTTTCAGCAGTAGTCCCTTTTCTTTTTCTTTTTTTCCAAATGAAACATATATGAAAACCCAAAATACAAAGCAGGTGAAAGAGGGATTGTCTAAGGCTGCCTTTGAAGTGTCTTTACAGAACCCTGGGATTGCTGGCTCATCCTATGACCTGTGACATTGTAAGAAGGGGCAGGATTGATAAGCACCTCCACGCAACTCTAAACTTTGGGGTGAGGGCCCAGAAGAACACCTGCATGGTAGGAGGTGGTATCCACAAGCATTCATTAAGTGAACCTGGATGTGAACCTGAAGGCCCCCCTTTGCAAAAACAGGTGGAGGAAAACATTTCATTGCGAACTTCTGAGGGTAATGGTTAAGCTGCATACTTGGCGTTCTCTCACACTCAAAAAAACTCAACCCGTGCGATGTTATTTCAAATCTACCTCTCCAGATTGTTGGAGAGGATTAAATGAATTGACTCTGCTGTGTCCCAGTTGCAAAAGAGGCAGTTTTGAAATGTGTGGTCCCCCAAGCTGTAAAATACCAAGCTATTTGTCCTAATGACACAGCAGACTCTGAACTCAAGAATTCCGCAGGAATATCACACCACTGCAAATTACTAGGTGGTGCTGAGTCTTTGAAAAAAATGAAATAGAAACAAAAGCATTGCTCTGTTTTTGAGATGCACATTTGATATGAGCTAATCAAATAGTTTTTGAGATTATTTTCCTGGAGGCAGAATTATTCTGCATAGTTAGCCCTTCAGTTTCCCCCCTTTCTTGTATCTATGTATGTATAAACACAAGGCCCATATAGTAGACTTTTTTCTCTCTCACTGAAGTTTCTGAAGACAAGGCCTTTTTGTCACAGATAAGTACAGGGCCAGTCAACCTTACAAAAGGAGTCATTTAATGCTCAATTTCTCCAACGTTCCTATGATTAAAAACTTCTAACCTCAAATGCTGTTATTGTGTTCTGGATTGTTTTCTTTCGCCCTCCCCCTAACAAATGTTTAAATTGTCTCTACTCTGGAGGATCGGCTTTTTTTTCCAATCTGACCTTGAAAGCAGAGATTCTCTCCTTAAGAAACGCTCTCCTAAACTATTTTCAAGTCAAGGCCCTCTGACCTTTTTACAACACTCTTCTTGTCTGACACACCAAACGCTAATCTGAAAGCCAAGAGGAGGTAAAGGGTCTGAGGGGTTGGGAAGGGGAGGGAGGGAGGTACTATATATTTGGCATCAGTTCAGAAATTCAGAAAATGTTTGTGCAACCACTCCCCCAGCCAGGATCCACCGCACCCCCTGCCTTCCAGCACATTAATAAAAAAAGATGTGAGCTGATGAAACTGGAGAAGCCGGGAGGGACACCTAAGGCGGTCATAATTATGTACCCAGAGAAGCCCAGTGAATACCATCCCACAGGTCCAGTCCTCATCCCTCCTCTCCCACATCCAAAGTTGGGGATCGGGATCTCTCCAGCCCCCACCCCAGGTCCCCAGGGGTAGCCGCTTAAACTTGCAGCAGCACCGCCCATTAACGGCTTGTGTGACACAAACGGAAGGACTGACACAGCCTCTACACCTCGGGGTGGCAGCGCTATGCACCTCAAGAATTGTGTATGTTCTTCAAAAAGAAAAAAAAAAGTAGAAGGAGCGCACAGGCCTGGAATACATTAACTTGTGAATTGAATGTAACACACCCTCGGAGAGTCCCTCTTTCTCTCAAACAAAAAGAAGGGGGGAGGGGGGTAGGCGAAGGCACTTTACCATCCTGTCCTGAGCTTTCCAGATACTCCGTGAGGTCACAGCCAAAGGCGCTGGCGGCTCCCTTTCGTTTCAGCTTCTGCTTGGCACCCTTGTTCTTCATGAGTTAGTCCCAAAGAGGTTGCCCTCCGTCTCCCCCTCCCCTCTGCTTGGCACCGCGCCGACGGTGGTCTCCGGGGTGGGGGTTAGATCAGTGGCTGCGGCGCGGCGCTGTGGGGCCGCATGGGCGTCGGGAAGAGTTTGGGCCCGGGGCAGAGCGCATGGAGCCCGCGGGGCGCTGAGCCCGGCGCGGGCGCGGAGCCTGAAATCCACCGCGCGCTCCTCCAGGGCCGCGGTGCCGCAGGCCGTGCGGAGCTGGCAGCGGCGGGCCGGCTCGCTGGGAGTGTCACTTCCTCACTTGGAGTCCCAGGGACTTTCACAGGTTCCCGCGGTGTCTTCGGTTGTCTTCCTCCTCTTTGGAGGGAGGGCGAGCTCTCCGGTCCGTCTTCTCGAAGCCCGGGAGTGGCCGAGGGCGCGGGGAAGCCGGCGGCGGGCGGGGAGACGGCCCAGGGACTGCGTGGGTCCTCTGCCCGGCGCGCGCTGTCTTGCCTTCAGACGGCTTTGGTAGAACGAAAAACAAGCATCCTGTCTCTCTCGCCCGCCCTCACGCCTTCCTTTTTTTCCTGTCTTACAAATCCTAGGATCATCCAGCTCAGGAAATGCTGGAAGGAAGTTAGCTAGGGAGGGGGGCGGAGGGTGGAAATTTTTGGCAGCTCTGTGCTCATGTGTGTATGGAGCCGGAGGAAGTAGGTGGGTGGGTTGAGGAGTACGGGGTTGGGGAGAGAACGCGCTCTTCGCAGAGCTGCTCGGTGACTCTAGAGATAACTGGCCCGCCCGGGAGGAAATCGCCGCTCTCCTAGGAGCACCCACAGCCCGAGCCACCAGCTTCCTGCCCCATCGACGGCTCTTTGAAGACGGCGGGAGGAGGCGCGCTGGCACTCTGGATGGAGGGGGCTAGGTGGGACTGAAAAAAAAAGTCCTGCCTTGTATTTTATCTTCATTGTCATCATCTCTTTGACACTTTCTATTTCGGTGCCTGTCTGCTCCTACACAAACACTTTAAGAGTAATGACAGAAACAAAGACAGGGATTCCAGCGGAGAAACCTAACGGGGAGCAGTTTTCGCCAGCCACTCCCATTATACTCTCCCGCGCCCCAGTACCCCCAACCCAGCTAAGTCCCCTCCAAAGCTGAGGGAGGGATGGAGGCTGCCACTTTGTAACCACTGCCCTGGAAATCAGATTTCTGATTAGAGATTCAAGTTACACACACACACACACACACACACACACACACACACACACACACACACACACAGGCATTACTACAAAGTTTGCTAAATGGAAGTGATGCGGGGGGTGGGAGTGAGGGGACCAGGACTTAAGGTGACTCTGATATTCTAACATAATCTGAAGAAAGCAGTCTCTCAGGTTATTTCATAATTTGTCTCAAGTTTTCAGGAGGGCATGTTTTTTCTCCAGTGAGATTTGAAATTCTTTGACTTCTGTGTACTCAGCACACAGTAAGCACTCAAATTCTGGTGATTTCACCATTTGAGGATTAGATTAAACTTCCTGTATAAATTCAAATCCATATATAGGCTTAAAGGGTAGAGACAGTCATAGAGCTCAGAATGCTGGAAAAAGCTTTAAGTATAGTATTTTAGTTACTGAATCCCAACACAGTCTCTTATCTCCCTATGTATCACCAAGACAGTGTATGAACTTTGACCCTTGACCTTCTCTCTTTGTGAGTACTCACAATTGATAGCTTGCCTGCTGAATCTGGCTCACAGATGTGTTTGGTTTGTTTGCCATTTTAAATATTAAAAAAAAAAATTTTTGCCTTTTTAGGGCCGCACCCATGGCATATGGAGGTTCCCAGGCTATGGGTCTAGGTGTCAAATCAGAGCTGTAGTCTCTGGCCTATGCTACAGCCACAGCAATGCCAGATCCAAGCTGTGTCTGTGACCTACATCACAGCTCACTCATGGCAATGCTGGATCCCCTACCCACAGAGTGAGGCCAGGGATCAAACTTGTATCCTCATGTCCTCGTGGATCCTAGTCAGATTTGTTTCCACTGAGCCACGATGGGAACTCCTTAAATATTTAAGTATTAAATATTTAAAATTTTAAATATTAACTGCCAACATTAAAGAGTTAACATTTTTAACTTAAAAGATCTGGATTTCTAGCTTTTCTTACAAAAATAGAAGATGTGGTGACACTGAAAGTGCATTTCCACGTGTCAAGGGCCTCTGATGCTGAGTTGTAGAAGCTCCATGGTGGTACCACCCTCTTTAGAGAGATGAGTCCTCCAGTTTTGCAGCTCTACTTCCTGTTTTCCCTCCTTCCCTCCTTCCCTGCCTGGCCTTTGGAGCCACTGGAGTTTTTGGCCCAAGCTCTGTATATGGTCTCTCCTTCCTTCTATTTGCCATCTGTCTCTTAGTGACACCAGCATTGCCCTAGTCATCTTGGCGAGACATCTTCAAGTAACCACTGACTCATTTCTCTCTTTCCGCCCCCACCCCCAGCCTAGTTCTGCCTGGCCAGACGGATGAGTCCTTCAAAATGCCTCTCCTCTGGGCTTCTTCCTTCCAGGCCCATTCAGTGAGGACCATTCACTCCTGAATTATTAGAATAACTCCTAGTGGGATTTGGTAAGTCCAGTCTTTTCCCACTTCATCCTATGCCCTAACGGCCTGTTGAATCTTCCTAAAATATTGCTGTTGTTATATGCCTGCTTTGCTCAAAATCCTGTCAATGACTCCCTGTTTCCTACTGCCAGGACAGCAGTTTCTAAGCATCTTAAAAGCTACTTGGGGACCATTTGGTAGGGTATTTAATATAATGGCTTGTTCCGTCCTTTATTTATAGAGAAGCATCTCCATATGAGACTATAATTATTACTATTAACTCTTGCTTAGGAGTTTACTGTAACAAAGACTTTCGTATTCATTATTTCATCTGACCTACAATGGATTTCATCATTTTGGCAGCAAAGGAGAGAGGCTGAAGGGTTGCTCTTTTCCTGGGTCAAGGTCCCCAGGCACAAATTATGGATAAGTTGTCAAGCACTGTGAATTACCTTTCTAAAGGTTTAAAAAACATTCTTTTAACTATTTATGTTGAAATAATTTCAGCTTATAAAAATTTTACCAGAAAAATAAAAAAATTTAAAAGAAGAAAAAAAAATTTGCAGGAAAATAATCAGAATTCCCATATACCCTTCAACCAGCTTTCCCAAGTATTAATGTCTTATATAACCAGAGTACAATTATTGAAAGTAGGACATTTATATTAATATAATAATACTAACTAATCATCAGACTTTATTCAAATACTATTTTTTAATTATATAACATTTTATTAAATATGGTATGTCTCACAAGTTGACCAGCTAAAAAACAGTAACTCACAACTATTTCTCAACACACTTCACATTATAACCTTAGCTATGAACCAGATCCCCTTAATCACCATCAAACCCAGCAAGTGTAGGCTGTCACAAAACAGGACTGCCCAGATGAACTATAAAGCTAGTGAGTGATTCAGCCTGAAGATTCTTCTATGCTTTACCAAGAATTCCCCAAAGGGACTCCACAATCATAGAATTTTTATTCTGGAACAGCCCGAGGCCTTTCCACTCCTGCTTCATGATAAGCTGGATTCAAGTTGTTTAGGGTTCAGGGGCAAGGTAATACTGAACAATGGACAAGGTGACCATTATGCCTGGGCTGACTGAACACAACTTATTTGAAATGTGTATGTTGTGGTTCTTTTGTCTCTGCTTGATAGTTCTCAATTATCTCCTCATGGTGGGAAGAACTCACAGTTTATCAAGCTAGATAACGAAGCCCTATGGGAATAGCCTGACCCAGGGAGCTAGAAAGTGAGTCTCTCCCCAAATGCTCCCTGCCCCCTCGCATTGCTGAGTAAACCCTGTGATAGGTGCTGAATTTAAATCTTATTCTAGGAGTTCCCGTCGTGGCGCAGTGGTTAACGAATCCGACTAGGAACCATGAGGTTGCGGGTTCGGTCCCTGCCCTTGCTCAGTGGGTTAACGATCCGGCGTTGCCGTGAGCTGTGGTGTAGGTTGCAGACGTGGCTCGGATCCCGCGTTGCTGTGGCTCCGGCGTAGGCCAGTGGCTACAGCTCCAATTCAACCCCTAGCCTGGGAACCTCCATATGCCGCGGGAGCAGCCCAAGAAATAGCAACAACAAAAAAGACAAAAGACAAAAAAAAATCTTATTCTAGACACCCTCTTGGTTTTTTGATTTTTTGGTTTGTTTCTGTTTTTTTTGGCCCCACCTGCAGCATGTGGACGTTCCGAGGATTGAACCCACGCCACACCAGCAACTGGAGCAGTGACACCACCGGATCCTTAACCTGCTGTGCCACAAAAGAACTCATATATATGCTCTTTCTATTTTTCTTTCTCTTCCCATTTTTCTTTTTCTCATTGCTTAGTCTAAAATGTATACCTTTTCCTGGGTCTCTGGCAGGAAGTCAGGTTTGGGTTCCAATAGGTTTTTCCGTTGGGCTGAGGATTGCCCAGGAAGCAGGTTACGTGGAGATGGTGTAGGAATGTCAACAGAAGGACTAATTAAGCTATTTGGTGATAACATAAATTATGTCTTTAGCAGATTATGATGGTACAAAAAGAACTTCACTCCCATGGAGCTCCTACAGAAGGGTTCTGTCCTTGCCTGTGATTTATCTTCAGTTGGTGAAGACTGATGCTTGTCAACGTGGGCCATCTGCTTCCTTTAGTCATGAAGGCTGGTAGCAATCTACTCTGCTATAAATAAACAGACTTGGGAGATTTTGATGTCACCTATGATTTAGCCTTTTCTTCCACCCAGTTTGCCCCTAAGACTAGAGATTAGAAATCAGCATTTATTTTTTATTTTGCTTTTTAGGGCTGCACCCGGGGCATATGGAACTCCCCAGGCTAAGGGGTGAGTTGGAGCTGCAGCTGCCTGCCTACACCACAGGAACAGCGATGCCAAATCTGAGCCACATCTGCAACCTACACCACAGCTCATGGCAATGCCAGATCCTTAACCCACTGAGCGAGGCCAGGGATCAAACCCACATCCTCACGGATCCTAGTTGTGTTCATTAACCACTGAGCCACGAAGGGAACTCCCAAATCAACAACTTTAGAGTTCTCCCTCCTCTGCTCATGCCCAGTTAAATTCTCACACATGATTCCTTGTCCATGGACTGTGGTTAAGATGTTCTGAATTCTTCATTCTGGGGTATGAGGATTAGCTCCTCCTCCTGCTAGGTTCATTTCCTCTCCCTCTTCTTTTCTTCTTTTCCAATTTTAAGACACCACTGTTGTCACTGATCGTTGGGTGTGATGGGCCAAATTGTGCCCGCACCCTCACCCTGACTCCACGTTCATATGTTGAAGCCCCAATCCCCAATCCCTCAGAATTTGACTGTATTTGGAAATAAGACTTTTAAAGACAGGGTTAAGTTAATATGAAGCTATTAGATTTGGCCCTAATCCAATCTGACTGGTGTCCTTGTGAGAAGCATTTAGGACACAGAGTGACAACAGGGATGTGTACCACAGAGAAAACACCATGTGAGGACACAGTGAGAAGGTGCCGCCATCTGCAAGGTAAGGAGAGAGGCCTCAGGAGAAACTTTTCTTTTTTTTTTGCTTTGTTTTTAGGGCCGCTCCCACAGCATATGGAAATTCCCAGGCTAGGGGTCTAATTGAAATGACAGCTGCTGTCCTATGCCAGAGCCACAGCAACGCAGGATCAGAGCTGCGTCTGCGACCTACACCACAGCTCATGGCAACGCTGGATCCTTAACCCATTGAGCAAGGCCAGGGCTTGAACCCGAATCCTCATGGATACTAGTCAGATTCGTTTCTGCTGCACCACAGCTGAAACTCCCTCAGGAGAAGCTTTGATCTTAGATGTTCAGCCTTCAGAACTGTGAGAAAATAAAGGTCAGCTGTTTAAGTCACCTGCTCTATGTTATTTTGTTATGGCATCCCTAGAAGGCTGATATACTGGGTGAGGCTCTTCCATGAGAGAGGTCTTGTGCCCCATCTGAGCCCAGCCACTGGTGCCCTGAGGGTCTGAGGCCAGCAGAGGATGAGGATGGCTAGAGCAAAAAGGCTTCTAGAACTTTATGTATCCCAAACTCCACTATTGTAGTTCCCTAGGCTGTCGGTTCCCAGATGTATGTTATAATGCAAATTGTTGCTTTTAAGTGTCCCAGTGAGACTGGATAAGCATCCTTAGTAGAATTAAGGGAAGTTCACGTTACCAATCCGTAATCAAACAGAACAGAGTGGAGGTGAGATCAACTCCATGGGAGGGAAGGTACAAGAATCAGGATCAGTCTCCCCATCCTAGAAGCAGGGGTCACCTCTAGCCTGCTGTTGGTACATTCTGAAATGTAGCATGTGACCTCCTACTGCTCCATCACCTCTGCAACCAGGAAAGTCACTTTTGTTTCTAAATAGGCTTCTAAGAGCAAGCAGGTGTGGTGATGATAACAGAAGGCTTTAAATGGTCCTACTCCCAGCTTAAAAGTTGAAAGACAGACATCATTATCATTACAAATGCTATTCTCTCTCTCTTGGTCTCTGAAGCACTGTGTATTTTATTTCCCATTCGGTTCCTAGAGTTGCAAAACTGTATCACTCAGGGTAAAAAATACATATATAAATGAAAAAGCATTGGGAAACACAGCTTTACAGCCTTACTTTCCCAGCTGCACGTGCGATTCTGTTGTTTCCCCATTAACTCATGGCATTTTGGAGTAGAAAGGGTGGCAGGTGAGGAAATAATGAGAAAGAAAAAGACTTGGTTACAAAAAAGGATGCCTTACTAACTTTTGATAAGATATCATTGATTGGTGCCCTGCTAATTCAGAACTTCAGACTCTTATTGAAAAGATTAGATGTGGGAGGGAGTGAAGTCCAAGATGACCCCAAGTTTATCAGACTGAGGGCTGGTGAGGGTAAATGCTATTTTTTGGAGAAGGGTAAATAAAACACACCTGTCAAGGGCCATTTCAGTGCTTTAGGGAGGAAAAGCCCTTTGCTAGCGTAAAATGCAGGACTCGGTAGACGTTGAGAGGTTAGGACTAGAGATTGGATGAGACCTCTGCACACAGTGTTTGAAATTATTTGAGAAATAAGTTTCCTCCTTTAATATTCTCGCTATGTTATAATTTCTTTGCATTGAATGTTGTTCAAAAACAGGAGGTTTGGAGATCTTTTGGGTCCTGCAGAGTGCTTTAAAAACCACAGCCGCATTTGATCCATAATACACAGCGTAGCACTCAATGAATCTTCAGTGTTTCAGAAATGATGAGCAAACCAGGCAGCACAAGACCCTCTTGTCCCATTCCACATTGGCACTGGACGTTGCCAAACAGCAGCGGGAAACTTCCTTCCTAGAAGGAAGAGAAGAGACTTCACAAGGCCAGAGGGAGAGTCAAGTGCTATTGAATGGCTATTATACCAACATCGGTATCCGTGCAGGGTCTGGCCTTAGTTTCTAAGTCTGAATTTGGATCCATTTCGATGGAGGCGTCTGTTCCATGACCAGAGGTGCCAGAAGCAGCAGCACCTACCCTCCCCTGAGGCCTACCTGAGTCTGTCCTGAGGGTCTAGCAATAGGCTTTGGGGTCCCTCTCAGCCAGTGAGTTTCAGATCATCTCTGTCACTCCCATTTTGTATCTTGGGAGTCCCTAAACTGCACAGAGACTTTGGGAAGAAAAAAGCTGGATTCCTCATAGAATGCGGGAGTCCTCAGGATAGGGGATAACTTGGCTATCTGATGTCATTTTTCTTGGTGTCTTGTTTGTTTTATTTTGCTTCCTCTTATTCTGCTTCTGCTTCCCATTTTACTCTATTCCACACCCCTTGGGAAAGCTGCCTTCTTTCTGGCTCTGATAAAGCCAATGAAAAGAGCAGAGACGTGGCTCCAAGCTCCATCTGTCTCCCCCAGGGTCTCTGAGTACTGGAGAAAGAGATTTTCTTAGGTGGGTGGGGATCTGTCTCCGCCCCGTTCATTGTGTTCCAGAGTTTCCTGTGCATTGCCTGTAACCCTTTACCAATCTGCCAGGAGCCTTTTAACACAAAAGGGAGGAGATGGGGGGAGGAGGGAGTACTGAGGAAAAACATCCCTATAAATAGCCCTCTTGAACAAAATTGTTTTCCCAATACACAGTTGTTGTTAGGCCTTGATGCCCTGCAATCTACCTCTGCACGGTCCTCCTGTCTATTCCAGCCTTCCTCAACATGCCTGCTGTTCCTACCCATCCTCTCTGGATGGGGCTGTTCTAGAGGCACTGGATAGAAGCTTCCAGCCCCCCACAAGCCCCTCACCAGCTCTGGGTGCCTGGGCTGTGGGCCAAGGCTGACCTGGGTTCCATGCCTGCTTCTGCCACTTACTGGCTCCATGGCCTTGGTTGGACAAACTAATCTCTTTGAGCCTCAGTTTCCCTACCTGTTGAATCAAGATGATAATAACTACCTTGTAGGGTTGTTGTGAGGATTTAATAAGTAAGTAGCCTAGCATTTGGCCTGTAACTAAGCCGATTTTTTTTATCTCCTCACTGAGCAATACTGCTTTTTCCTCCATCATTATACAGTTGCTTGGGATTTTCCCCCCATTTCCCCATCCTGGTCCCTTGTCCCATATAAAACACATTTTTAAGACTTCAAGTTTATTTTTCATCTATTTATTTATATATCTCTCCCAGTTCCAACATGGTTTGTGATGATTTATTTTACCTTGAAGTGTTTAGAGCCTGGAAATATTTTCAGAAAGGGTAAGACTGCCTCTTGTTAAATAGTTTTCTAACACGGAAGATATATTGCCTTTTGTGAGCCATTTGGGAAGCAGCACTTTCTTACCTCTCTGGTGTCCCCAGACCTGTTTTTCCTCCTCTCTTGAGAGCACAGTATGCAGAAGGAAATTTGAGGACAGAGATGATAATAGGTTTCAGATATAAGTTACTCTCAATATATAATTATATCCCCCAGATTGTAAACATTTTGTAAGTTGGACATTATATTCTTATTGTTTTTCATTGTACCTTTTGTATATATGTTTCCAAGGCTGTGAGCGTTGGCATTGGAGGGGAAATGGTACCAGTTGGTAACAAAAATTATACTTGAGAAAACTTATACTGAACATTCTGCTTTTTTTCAATGCTTAGTACACAACTATTTCATTCTCCACGCTGATCCTGAAAAGACCTAGTCAAATGTACACAAATCTCATTTACTTGTGTATTTTTTCCAAGATAAAGTGTGTGTGTGTCTTTGTGTGTATCTCCATCATCTATTTATCTAACATTAATTTGATTTCATGGGAAGTCTTCTCAGATTTCATGGGATCTGATTGATTGATTGAATGATTATTTATTTATTTATTTTGCTTTTTAGGGCCTCACCTGCAGCAAATGGAAGTTCCCAGGATAGGGGTTGAATCGGCGCTGCAGCTGTAGGCCTATGCTACAGCCACAGCAATGTGGGATCATTGCATCTGTGACCTACACCATGGCTCCTGGCAACACTGGATCCTTAACCCACTGAGCAGGGCCAGGGGTCGAACCTGCATCCTCTTGGATGCTAGTCCAGTTTGTTTCTGCTGAGCCACAGTGGGAAGTCCTGGGACCTGATTATTTAAAGCAGCCACAGGTTCCTGCTCTAATCCTATGTATTTAGAAGAACTTTTTCAAATGGATAGCTACATCATGGTGTTTAAAAACCTTTCAGATTAACATTAACATGCCTGGATTTACTCTCAAAATATCCTCCCTAGGAATTTCCCTTGTGGCACAGTGACTGCAGAGTGGGTTCCATCCCTGGCTGGGAACTTCCACATGCTCTGGGTGCTACGAAGGCCAAAGGATATGTACTTGTTTTTTGCTTTAGAAAATATGGTCAATGTTTTCTTTGAATTACATCCCCTTCATCTCCCCACCCCCCAAATTCATGTTGAAATTCTAGGTTCCAGAACCTCAGAATGTGATCTTCCTTTGGAAGGAGGGTGGTTGTGATATAATGAATTAGAATGCCAGCAAACTGGAGAAAAATGAGTCCCTCATGCAGTATGAAAGGTGTCCTCACAACAGAGGGACATTTGGACACAGACAGGCACATGTGAAGACAAAGGCAGAGACTGGACTGATGCATCCACATGCCAAGGATCAGCAGGAAACCACCAGAAGCTAGGGGAGAGGCATAGAACTGATTCTTCCTCACAGCCCTTAGACGAAACCAGGCCTGCCATCACTTAGATCTTGACTTCTAGCCTCCAGGACTGTGAGACAATGAAGTCACCCAGTCTGTGGTACTCTGTTACAGCCACCTTAGGAAACTAACACAGCCGACATAGTAAAGAAGCAATGCTAGCCTCAGTGCTGTTGGAATCTGTTACTCTAATATCAGATTGGTAAGAGTCTAGGTTAACTCAGAAGTCTCTTGGTGGAAATATCTGTATCTCTAGCTGGGACTAACATTATTTTATACAATGAATTCTCATTTCAGTAAGGTGCTCCAATGGAGGTCAAGGAGAATAGCTACAAAAGTAGAAAGGGACTCACATGGTTGTAGAGGATGGGTGGGATATGGGAGGTTGAGGGGACTCCTTCTGATATAATGTTTTGAAGCTGTTGTTGGGGAACCAGAAAAATGAACTTCCATGGAGCCACAGTAATGGCCCTGTGGCCTCACTGAGTGGGCTGCTCCAGCCCCTTGCTCTTCCATCCCTTCCCACACCTCTGCAAGGGGTCCGTGAAGGAATTACCTTCCTAAAGGCTGGAATTTTTAAGAGTCTTCAAAGTCTGTTTACACTCGGCCTTTACTCATTTATGCAGCCATTCAATTTTTTTTTTTTAAAGGGGCGCACCTGAAGGCAAATGGCAGTTCCGAGGGCTAGAGGTTGAAAGGGAGTTACAGCTGCCACATCCACAGCCATGCCAGATCCAAGCTGTGTCTACAAACTACATTGCAGCTCTTGGCAATGCTAGATCCTTAACCCACTAGGGATCAAACCTGCATCCTCATGGTTACTAGTTGGGTTTATTACCGCTGAGCGACGATGGGAACTCCAAGCCATTCAAATTGAATGAGTGTTCTGGTTTTTTGTTTTTTTGGGGGGGCGGGGCTGGGGGCCACACCCTTGGCACTTGGAGGTTCCCAGGCTAGGGGTCGAATCAGAGCTACAGCTGCTGGCCTACACCACAGCCACAGCAACTCAGGATTCAAGCCACATCTGTCACCTACACCACAGCTCACAGCAATGCTGGATCCTTAATCCACTGAGTGAGGCCAGGGATCGAACCCAAAACTTCATGGTTCCTAGTCAGATTAATTTCCGCTTCACCATGATGGGAAACTTTTTTTTGCAGGGGGGTCGGGTATTTTCTAGGGCCGCACCTGCAGCATATGGAGGAGATTCCCAGGCTAGGGGTCTGATCAGAGCTGTAGCTGCCGGCCTTCGCCAGAGCCATAGCAACACCAGATCCGAGATTCATCTGTGACCTACATCACAGCTCACGGCAACGCTGGATCCTTAACCCACTGAGCAAGGCCAGGGATCAAACCTGAAACCTCATGGTTCCTAATCAGATTCGTTAACCACTGAGCCACGATGGGAACTCTGGGAACTCCTTAATGAGCATTCTTGACATGCCAGATACTGGATTTGGTGCTGAGGACACAAAGCTGAAAAGACTCCCTCCATGCCCTCCTGGAATGCTCACTCTGTGGCAAGAGGGCCAGGCACACTGGCAATTGCTGTATCAGGAGACAGACGTCATAATGGGAGCCTCGAAGTCAGAGGGTGGATTGCCTGGCTAAGTCAGGACATCTCAGAGGAGGTGACTTTGGTGGATGCCTGAGGACTGACTATTGCTCCTATAGATAATAGGGGAGAGGATTTTCAGGATAACAAGGATAGCTTTTCTAGAGACACAGACATGTGTGAGACCAGGACTCATTCAGGGAGTGGAAAGAAAGTTTGCGTGGTTGGGTGGTGGGAGAGGCATGGCTAGTTTGTGTTAGCTGCTTGTGCTAGTCCGGAGTTGATCCTGCAGTGAGAAGTCGCTAAAGGACTTGGAGCAAGGCTGTGTCAGCTAAGTCTGGCAGAGATGTGGGGGTCAAGAGAGGGACAGAGGCAAGTGTCAGACTCAGGGGAAGGGCATCAGCATCGCTCCTCGTCACTCTCACCTTTGTAAGAGTGGAGCTGCAACCAGGTTAATGCCTAGTTTCTGGAGTTAAGCTACTTGGGGTCAAATTCTGGCTGTGTCACTTGCTTTAATTCCCAGTTAGTTCATTCTGAAGATTGAAAAGGAAATCAGATGACCTAGTAAGGGAATTTAATTTATCTGCATTAATACTCTATTTTGCATGGAAAATAAGTCACAGTAGAGCATAGACTCTGTGGAGCTACATAAATATAGACTCTATCCCTGGAAATTGTGAAAACATACTCACAAGTTAATTTGCATACTCTTTAAACTATGTATAATATCATGGCCTTACAGCAATTTGGCTTGAATTATTAAAATGCCCAGAAGGGGCAGCTCACTAATCATTAACATTTGAGATGTGGGTTTGCCATCTAGTGGGCATCTTTGAGTGTGTATGCATTACAGTGCACGTACAACACACATACACACACAGATTCCATCGATGGTTCTTAATCCTTCTCCCTCACCCTCAACACTTAAAGGCTGAAAGTTATTTTGGATACATCACTATTTTTAAAAGTGTTTTAATTTACATGTGTCAGGAGTATGAGAATGTTTCCTGATGTGTGTGCTTGCACACACAGTGGGGAATAATAGCCTCGAATGGAGAATTATTTCAAACTACATGTACTAATATAGATAGACACATACATATTTGGATAACCAAGTCACTCTACTGTCCACCTGAAACTAACACAAACTTGTAAATCAACTATACTTCAAGTTAAAAAAAACCCAACAAAAAACTTTTTTTTTTTTAAAGCTACATTTACTCCTTCACATCTGCTTTTCTTGCCCTATTTGAGAATAACTGATCTAACAGAAGGCGGAATGAGTTAAGGCTCAATGAGTTAAGGATCTGGTGTTGTCACTGCTATGGCTCTAGTTACTGCTGAGGTGTAAGTTTTCTCCTTGGTCCGGGAACTTACACGTGCCTCTAGTGTGGCCCAAACAAAAAGCAAACAAAAAAAGGAAAAAGAAGAAGGCAGAAATGTAGGCATAATGACTGTCCCATAATAGATACTCAGTAAATACTAGCTTTCTTTCCATTCTTCTCCGCTATACTCTCCCATAAAAGCTATTCCAAATTACAATTCAACAGTAAAATGTGCATTTGGTGTGAAGCATCACTATGTGTGAAGCCTGTCATTGGCTCCCCAAATACAAAGATGACTAAAGCCCCACCTCTATTTTTAAGATGCTCACAATAGGGAAACATAGCTTTGTAACTAAATTCCAGCAGCCTATGTCTCAAACATTTGTTAGATTTTTGGGAACTGAGAATTTGGTTTTCTTTTAGAAAAAAATGTACATCAAATTTTTTTTTTTTTCTTTTTAGGGCTGCTCGTGTGGTATGTGGAAGTTCCCAGGCTAGGGGTCGAATCGCAGCTGCAGCTGCCAGCCCATACCATAGCCAAAGCAATTGCCAGATCTGAGCCATGTCTGCAACCTTCACCACAGCTTACGGCAACACACTGATCGAAACCAGGGATCAAACCCACATCCTCATGGATACCAGTCAGGTTTGTCACTGCTGAGCCACAGTGGGAACTCCTAGGAAGTATTTTAAATAACATTACCATAATGCCAGTTTCCTCTGATTAAGAAGAAAGACACTTTTGGTAAAAGATGAAATGGACATTAGGGGAAGGTTGATTTATATTTGAAGGAGTAAAGACTTAGAATAAGCCCAGAAAGAAAAGGGAGGGAAGTGGGGAGCAAAGCAGAGTATAGTCAGCATGGGATGTGTTTTGCTGAAGTTTGAAAAGGAGAAAGATTTGGGAGTAGCTATTACACAAAGTGAAACGTTGAGAGAGGGTCAGGGAAAGAAGATTTTAAGAGGTTTTATTCTGTATTGTAAGTGGAATCCCCCTTTGATGTTTTCATGACACTGTAGTAAAGATTTAAATTGTCTTTCTGTTATTTTTGGATATGGGTTAGTGTTTTTTTTTTGGAAAATCAGACCATGAGGAGACAGGCTGTGAAGTGGTTTAGATTTATCTGGAAAACATAAAGTTCAGACCATAAAATTTTGAAAATAGATACATTATAATTTCCTCATGTGCCTTACACCTAAAATTAAACAAAACTAAAATGATAAAATTGGGTAAGCAATATTTTTTATAAAAATAACTACACACTTTGTTAAAAAATTCAAAAGTTACAGAATGGTATTCCATGGAAAAAGAAAAAAGTATTCTGCTTCATTCCTTAAATCTCTCCCTCACCCCCATGTCTCTCTATCCAAAGGTAACCGCTTTCAACAATTTGTCTTTTTTTTTTTTTTTTTTGCTTTTTAGGGCCACACCTGCAGCATATGGAGGTTCCCAGGCTAGGGGTTGAATTGGAGCTGCAGCTGCCTGCCTATGCCACAGCCATAGCAATGAGGGATCCAAGCTGTGTCCGTGACCTACACCACAACTCACAGCAACACCAGATCCTTAACCCACTGAGCGATGCCAGGGATGGAACCCGAGTCCTCCCAGACGATAGTCAGATTTGTCCCCAGTGTGCCACAATGGGAACTTCCTGTTTTTAATTCTTTTGATGGGTAGCACTATAATTATATACTCTATGTCACTGTTTCTTGATTTATATACTTTATTCAAGTTCTGTTAACCCCAAACTGTGAATGATAATAAATGTAGTTCATTGAAACTATCTCTCCAATTCTTTTCACCTTCATGTGCTTTGTTAATGATATTTCCCATTCATCTTTTGGTTATGATTGTAAATTTATTTATTTATTTATTTATTTATTTATTTATTTTATTTTATTTTTTTTTGTCTTTTTGCTATTTCTTTGGGCCGCTCCCACAGCATGTGGAGGTTCCCAGGCTAGGGGTCGAATCGGAGCTGTAGCTGCTGGCCTACGCCAGAGCCACAGCAACGCGGGATCCAAGTCGTGTCTGTGACCTACACCACAGCTCACGGCAACACTGGATGGTTAACCTACTGAGCAAGGGCAGGGACCGAACCCGCAACCTCATGGTTCCTAGTCGGATTCGTTAACCACTGCGCCACAAAGGGAACTCCAATGATTGTAAATTTAAATACCATGCTTAACCTTTGAAGTTTTTTCCATTAATTTTTGTAGTAACTCTTTTTTTACAGAAACAATCATATCATCTATGAAAAAGTTTTTCTTCTCTCTTTACAATCTGGATTTAGTTTATTACTTTTTTAGAAATATTGCTTTATCTGATTTTTCCTTTTAGTTTGCTAATATGATGAATCACATTGATCTTTTTTGGCCATGCCCAAGGAGTGCAGAAGTTCTGATGACAGCGATTGACAACTGCAGGATCCTTAACCCACTGAGTCACCAGGGAACTCCTGAATTACACTGATTCTTAAATTACAGTGATGGATTTTTCATTCCTGGGATGAATTCCACTTCGTTACAATGTAGTATCCTTTTTTTTTTTTTTTTGGCTGCCCCTCAGCATATGGAGTTCCTGGGCCAGGCATAAGATCCCAGCCACAGTTGCAACCAACAGTGCAGCTGTGGCAAGGCCAGATCCTTTAACCCACTGTGCCAGGCTAAGGATTCAACCTGTGTCCTGGTGTGGCAGAGACGTCTCGGATCACATTACGCCACAGTGGGAACTCCTGTAGTATCCTTTTTATATTTTGTTGAATTTGACTGTTAAAATTATGTTTAGAGTTTTTGTATCTACATACAGTGTTGAATATAGGTGGTGACAGAAGACATCCCTGTATTGTTCATGATTTTAGTGGGAAAGCATTATCTTTCATCACTGAACATGTTGCTAGCTACAGATTTTTGTAAATGTCTTTTATCTGGTTGAGGATGTTCCTTCATATTCCTACTTTGCTAAGAATTTTTTTTTATCAGTAGTAGATATTGGATTTTGTCAAGTGTGGTTTTGCGTCTATTGAGATGATTATATGGTTTTTCTGCTTTGGTTTGATAATATGGTGAATTACTATTCTATTTTTGAACCTAAGGCAATCCTGCATTCTCAGGATAAACCTACCCCACTTGGTCATGTTTTATTATCCTTTTTTACTGTTGGATTCAGTTTGCTAAAATTTTGTTAAGAATTTTTGCTTCCATGTATATAGGGTAATGGTGGCCTCATAGAATAAGTTGGGAAGTATGCCAAATTTTTGAAAAAGCTTGTGTAAAATTTGTATTATTCCTTCCTTGTGTAGAATTGGAATTTGTATAAATACTAATTTGTGTAGAATTAATGCATCGTTTCTTATCCTGTGTAGAATCAGTATTATTTCTCTTAGCTAGCAATTTCTATAATTCACTAGCTATTCGGGCTTTGAGTTTTCTGTGTAGGAAGGCTTTTAAGGACAATTTCAGTTGCTTTAACAGGTACAGATCTGTTTAGGCTAGCTATTTCTACTCCTGGAGCTGTAGTAATTTATGTCTTTCAAGGCATTTGTCCACTTTAAGTTGTGAAATTTATTGGCATAAAGTTATTCATAATAATCTCTTTTTATCCTGTAGAATATATGGTGATGTCACCTCTTGGATTCCTGGTGTTGATAATTTGTGTTTTTTTTTCTTTTACTGATTAGTTTAGCCAGAGCTTAATCCATTTTATTGATCTTCTCAAAGAACCAGCCTTTGCTTAGATTCTCTCAGTTGTTTTCTTCTTTTCTATTTCATTGATTTCTGCCTTGATTTTTATTATTTTTTTCCTCTGCTTACTTTCTGCTTAATTTGCTCTTCGTTTTCTAGTTTCGTTAGGTAGAAGCCGAGACCATTGATTTAAGACATTTCTTCTTCCTCTTTTTTTTTTTTGTCTTTTCTAGGGCCTCACCCGTGGCATATGGAAGTTCCCAGGCTAGGGGTCCAATTAGAACTGTAGCCATTGGCCTACACCACACCCACAGCAACGCCAGGTCTGAGCTGTGTCAGCGACCTACACCACAGCTCACGGAACAACCAATCCTTAACCCACTGAGTGAGGTCAGGGATCGAACCTGAAACCTCATTTCAGGTCGTTAATAATTCATTAACCACTGAGCCACGATGGGAACTCCTCTTCTTTTCTAATACAGACATTTAGTAGCACGCTGAGTTTTCACTTAAGCACTGCAGTAATGGCACCTACAAACTCTGTATTTTTATTTTCATTCAGTTTAAAATACTTTTTGGGAGTTCCCATCCTGGAGCAGCAGAAATGAATCCGACTAGGAACCATGAGGTTGCAGGTTCGAACCCTGACCTCACTCAGTGGGTTAAGAATCCGGTGTTGCTGTGAGCTGTGGTGTAGATCGCAGATGTGGCTTGGATCTGGCGTTGCTGTGACTCTGGGGTAGGCCAGTGGCTACAGCTCCAATTCAACCCCTCGCCTGGGAAGCTCCATATGCCCCGGGTGTGGCCCTAAAAAAAAAAAAAAAATGCCAAAAAAAAAAATACTTTTCAATTTCTTATAGTAGCCCTACAGTGAGCACTGCTCCACCAGACCTTCTGGCTTATGTGATATTGTTGTTATGCATTTTACTTTTCATCTCTACAAGTTCAGTTTGGGCTTTTCTTTATATCATCCATGTCTCTAACTTTTGATTATATGGAATGCAGTTGAAATAACTGTCTTAATATTCTGTGTGAATTGTAACGTAACACCTGTGTCAGTTCTGAGCTGCTTTTGACTGCCCCCTATCAGTTGTGTTTTCTTGTCTCTGTATACCTGGTCATCTTTTTTGGATTTCATGCACTGTAATTTTATCTTATTCAGTGCTAGATATTTTTAAAGATCTATAAATCTTGAACTTTGTTCTCGGGGATATAAGTTATCTGAATATAGTTTGGTCCCTTTAGTGTTGTTTTTACTATATAGTAGAAAGGTCTGGAGCAGTGTTCATTGTCGGGCTACTTCTTCTCCATTATGGAGCAAGACCTTCCCGAGTACCTTCCCCAGTGTCCTGTGAATTGTGGCTTTTTCCAGCCTGGCTGATGGAAATAGGCACTATTTCCAGCACAGTGTGAGTGACTGGAACTAGTCCCTCTAATCCTTATAGATGGTTCTTTCTCTGGCTTAGGACAGTTCCCACATGTTCTTGCATTGACCATAAATACTTGAGACTCTTTGCAGATCTCCAATATTCTGTCTCTCTGCGATTCTGGCCTGTGAAATCTGGCTGCTTTGGTCTTCCTGGACTCTAGGATCTATCTCATCAACTCAGGGAATCTTCTAGGCTCTTTCCTTTCCCTCTGCCCTGCTTGAAAATTCTCTCAAAGTAGTAAGCTGGGGCAATTGTAGGGCTCATCTTGTTTGTTTCCTGTCTCTCAGGGATTATTGTCCTTTGCTGCCTGATATAGAGTATTTTGAAAATTGTTGTTTTATATATTTTTTCTTTTCTTCTTCTTCTTTTTTTAAATGGATGCTTCAGGTGGAATGGTAAGTCTGGTCTCTGTTACTTCTTCTTGGCCAAAGGGGAAAGCCTAGTCATAGTTTTTTCCACTTTGAGATTTAAGATTTAAATCTTTCTATTTTATTTAAACTTTTAAGAACATTTCAAGGCTTAGAAAAGTTGTAATAATTATCAGGAACATCTCTATACACTTTGATCACTTGTTAACATCTGTATAGATTGATCACTTGTTAACATTTTGCCGCATTTGTGGGCTCTCTCTCTCACTCTATCACAGACACAAATTTTAATTGAACCGCTAGAAAGAAATTGCAGATGTCACAATACTTCATTGTGAAGTAATTCTTAAGAATATACTTGTTCTCCTATATAATCACAATACAAGGATCAAATGTAAGAAATTTAAGATTGACAATTTTTTTTAAAATTTTTGGCTTTTTAGGGCCACACCCTCGGCATATGGAGGTTCCCAGGCTAGGGGTTGAATCAGAGCTACAGCTTCTGGCCTACATCACAGCCACAGAAATTTGGAATCCAACCACAGAGTTCCTTTCTGTGTTTGTTACTGCTGAGCTACAACAGGAACTCCTAAGACTGACAAAATATTATCATATAATATATGGTTTGCTCTGATTATCTATTGTTCTGTAACAAATGACTCCAAAACTTAAGAGGCTGAAAACAACAATGTAGTACTATCATATCTCACAATTCTGTGGGTCAGGAATCAGATACGGCACAGTGGGGAGGGCTCATCTCTGCTTTATGATAATTATGCCTCAGCTGGGGGCATCCCTGAGTGATTAGTGGTTGGAACATTTGGGAGGATGTTGGGCACCTCTTTTTCTTTTTCCACTTGGTTTCTCCATATGGCTTCGCATGGACTTTCTCATAGTATGGTGGCCTCAGGGTAGCTGGGCTACTTACATCATAGTTCAGGGTTCCAACAAAAAGTTATTCTAGAGATCACCAGTAATACAAATTGGCATCACATCTCAGAGGGGATACACAAAGGACATAAGCTCATCTTTATCATATTTCTGCCAAAAATACATAATTGGAATTTAACCATGAGGAAATAATCAGATAAGCCCAAATTAAGGAATATCCTACAAACAACTGGACTGTACACTTCAAAAATGTCAGTGTCTTGCAAGACAAGGACAGATGAGAAACTATTTCGGATTAAAGGCGACTGAATTAATTTCCTAAGGCTGCCAAAACAAAATACCAGACTGGATGGCTTAAACAACAGAAATTTATTTCCTCCCAGTTCTGGAGGCCAGAAGTCCAAGATGAAGATGTCCACAGGTTTGGTTTCTTCTGAGGTCTCTCTCCTTGGCTTGCAGGTGGCCACCTTCTAGCTGTGTCCTTGCATGGTGGTCTCCCTGTCTCTCCTAATCTCCTCTTCTTTATTAAGACATAGGTCATACTGGATTAGGGCCTACCATAACAACCCTATTTTAATTTATGGGCCTCTTTAAAGGCCTAATTTCCAAATATAGTCACATTCTGAGGCACTAGGAGTTAGGGCTTTAACATATGAATTTAGAGGGTGTGGAGTTCAATTCAGCCCATAGCAGACACTGAAATTCTGTGTGGCTTTAGATTGGAAAAAAAGTTGCTATATTATTGAGACAATTGGAAATGAATATGTACAGCATGGGAGATTAAAAATAGCCCTGACTTTTTTGACAGTCCTCTCACTAAGAAATGGGACTATATTACCCCCCCCCCCCCCCCACCGCCTTTAAATTTGGGCTGGCCTGTGACTGCTCTGACACACGGAAAAAAGTGGGAGAGGAAGTAGAAACTGCCTTTAAAAGGCTGGGCTTAGAACTGGCCTAGCTTCATTTCCACTCCCCTTCATGTGTCAAAGCGGTCACAGGCCAGCCCAGAACTAAAGGGAGGGGAAAATATTCTTATTTCTCCGTGAGAGGACTGTCAAATATTTTGAAGCTATTTTTAACACATTGTACCTACCCATTCCCAATTGTCTCAAGAATATACTTTGTGGCAATTTTTTTTTTCCCATTCCAGGAATTTAAATGTCAAATCTCTTCAGTCTCCTTTAATCTGAAACATTCCTCATCTTTCCTTGTCTTTCATGACATTGACATTTTTGAAGTGTACAGACCAGTTGTTTTGTAGAATATCCCTTAATTTGGGCTTGTCTGTTTCCTCATGGTTAAATTCCAATTATGCATTTTGGCAGGAATGCAGTAACAGTGATATCAGTTTGGTGAAATTAACTTTGAGTACTTGGTTAAGGTGGTATCTGCCAGATTTCTCCAATGGATAATATATCCTCTTTGTAACTGGTAAATAACCCCTAGGGAAATCTTTTTTTTTTTTTTTCCCCTTAATAATTTTCAAAAAGAGCTCTCCTGTATTCTGCAGCAGACAATTCCAGTGTCTGATGTCTTTGGGAGTATAAATCTCTTGGTCTTAATTCTGCCCACTGTCTTTCTTTTTCTTTTTTTTGTCTTTTTAGGGCTGCATCTGCTGGCATATGGAAGTTCAAAGGCTAGGGGCCAAATCAGACTGTAGCAGCTGGCCTATGATCTACACCACAGCTTTGGCAATGCTGGATCCTTAACCCAGCGAGGGAGGCCAGGGACCCAACCTGCATCCTCGTGGTTACTAGTCAGATTTGTTTTCACTGAGCCACAAAAAGAAGTCCCTGCCCACTGTGATTATGTGTGGCCCCTGGAGCTTGGTGATTTTTTTAAAGATTATGCATTTGTATTTGTTTGGATTCTGTGGGACTAAATGGAAGATGCACCCTATAAAGTATGTTTCCACTGCTCGGACCTCAGGAGACTGGGAAACTCAGTAGTACTCTTTCACAGTCTTGGCTGGATGCTGAAGGGGCAGGTTTGGCTCTCCTGTTTGGGTGCCAGATCACAGTGCCAGCAGAGATCTTCCGTGTGCCCTCAGCAAACCCCAGGTCTCCTGCTTAGAGCTCAATGACCCCAGGGTTGGTTCTTCCCATGGTTTGTTCCATTTGCAGTGGGGTGCTTCTTGGAAAATCTCCTATTTCTTAGAGAATCTAGTCTGCTCTCCTGCCAGCCTAAGCAGAACTTTCCATGATTTTTCACTCAAATCATCAGCATAAATATGATTCTGTCTTGGCTTTTTGTATTAATATCTGAAGAAATTTGGTTTTCTCACAACTCAATATTCTCAGTAGTTCTGTGAAATGGGGAAGTCAGTTAATTTGGCACATTGTGCAGTTGAGAAAGCTGAAACCTTTCGTCAGAGTGATGTAAGGTAAATTTATTAACTTCTAAAGCCTCAGTTTCCTACTCCGTAAAATGGGAAGGTTCATCTCTCCTTCTCAAAGTTTTGTGATTATTTACGAGAATGGAATTTGGGAAGCGTGCAGACCTTAGGGCAGTATTGGCACAAGGTTTTATTACGATCACCCAAAAGATAAGCTGGCGTTTTCCCTCCTGGTGCTTCTTCTGTTGGCCGGAGACGGTTACTGGGTCGTTCGGACTCGGCTTGCATAGGACCGCGCAGACGGCCCCGGGGGCCCGGCCTCAGCTACTTCGGGGGAGGCGGAGCCAGCCCGCAGGAGCCGCCTCCCGGGAGGCGGGGCGGTCCCGGCTGCCGCAGCTTTTGCCTCCTCCCCTGGCTCCGGGTGGTGCTCTTCGCGGCCGCGTCAGGGGTGAGTACGCTGGGCCTCGGCTCCGCCTGCGCCCGGGAAAAGCAATTCCGCGGGGAGGGCGGCGGCTGGCGCTCTATGGGCATCACCCGGTGGCGAGCGGGATCGGTCCCAGGGCCTGGGACGGCCCTCCTGCCTTCCTCCGGGCGGTGGGGCCGGGCAGGGGGCCTGCAGAGGCAGAGCCCTGAGGGAGGCACGGGCTCAGGTGCCGGGGCCACCGCGGCGCTCCCTCTGCTGCCGGAGGGATGGTAGGCGAGATGCTGCCAGGTAGGCCCTCAGGGGTCGTTCCCCCCGTCCCGAGAGCCCGCGTCAAGGTACTGGGGTCGCCACTAGCACTTCTCTCCCCTCCGGGCGCATCAGTGTGAAGAAGCTGCTTCCTCCCTGGAGCCCTATTTCACCAAGGTTTCTACTAGGAAACCCATCTGCTGATACCGACAAGGGGCCTGCAGGGGCCGAAGAGCTGGGGAGGTCGACTGGATTTTAAAGTACCGTGGATACCTGCCCTTAGTCTGGCTCTGCGTCCATCTATGTCAGTCGTATCGGTTGCTGTTCGGTCTTCCATTAGATAAGAGCCAACTCTCGGTTTGAGGGGGAAAAAAAAAAGAAGTCTATGAGGACTGAGACTGAGAAAAGGCCTTTGGTTTGGTACCCTTGGGAGAGCACTTCTCAACGGGGTGGGCGTGTGCTGGATTGCAAAGTGTTCAGAGTGGGTGAGGGTTGAGGACCTGGAGGCGGCCAGGGCACAGGGAGACCTTTCCTGTCCTTTCGTGGTGAAAGGGAGGAGGAAGAAGACAGTAATTTGAAGGTTGAGGGGCTTTTTGCTTTTTTATTTTTTAATTTCTAAATTTCTTTTAAGAAAGGCGAATCACATTGAGGATGCAAGAAAGTGAAGGAATCTTGGATAGTGATGAATAACATTCAGGGTCCAGACTGAGAAAGTGGGCTTAAAAAGAGGGGCCGAGGGCCCTTCTAGGCACCTGGGCTGAGCTGGTGGGCCAGAGGGCTGGAATGCGTTTCTCTGGCCAGAGATAACGCTAAATGCGACCACAGTTTATCGTTTTGGAATTTTATCTTCTAGAGCAGGGTTGGCTTTTCAACCACATGCAATTGCAAAATTTTAATGTGCCTGTTTGTGTTGTAGGGGAGAAAACCTTTTCTGTTTTTCCCCTCCTAGGTCCTTTAGCTGGTCTAATAATGGAATTGATGTAAAACATAAACAGGAGAAAAATTTAATTTCATACCGGTGGGATTCCATAACAGTATGAGGCTCAAAGAAGTAACCAAAGCAGACAACTTTCATATGGTTCAGACAAAGAAAAAATAAATTTGTGAAGAATTGAAAAGGCAGAAGTTAGGGCTTGGGGTAGCGAACTGATGAGGAAGTAATAAGGTTTGTTATACAGCATTCTCCACCTTGAATTCCCAGCTCTAGTAATAAGAGATGCATTATCCTGGTGCCTTCCTGGTATAGAGAGGGTGCCTTTCACCTGGAAGATTTATTTCCTGCTTTCAAGAAGAACAAAAGAGGGTGAAAGTGATCTTGCACTGACTGTTAAAGTAACTTTAATTCAAAATAATCAGTATGCCCAAGTGGCATATGTTGGCATGGCATATTTTGCCTACCTTCAGTGTTTTTTAGAGGAAGATCCTTGTTTTGGTAAGATTTCGACAGCCCTCCCCCCACCCCCAACCGTGGCCTGTGGACGCCCTCAGGCCAGGAATCAAACCTAGGACACTGCAGTGATGATGCCGGATAGTTATCCTGCTGTGCCACAAGGGAATTTCCCTTTGATCAGATTTTTTTTTTTTTTTTCCCCATCTGATTAAAAACATCTGTTAAATAGAAGTACTGAACTGTTTGGCTACATAATCTTGCAGAGGGTAATAAAACAAACTCTCTTAGTGTATTTTATGTGTCACTTGGTGGCCTAGGTATTAGTATCTACTTTAAACTGAGCAAATAGTAATTAATGCATGTTTTTCCCCAGAGGTACATGCACGACTGGAGAACTCACCATTTCTTTGAAGATCTTTAATTCAGAGTGGAAACATTCAAAGCAAGTCTGTTGTGATGGTTTTCTCCTCACTCTAAAGCCATCATAAAACAGTGATGATAATTGAAGCCTACCTGGGTTTCTATTGAAAATATTGATTCCCTGGCCCCACCCCAGGCCTTGGCAATAAAAATCTCTGGGGGTGAAGCCTAGGAATAGGAATTTTTAACAGAGACTGCAAAATTATCTGGCATTGAAAATTATTGGAAGCGTTTGAGGTTTTTCTTTGAGATTTGGGCTTGTTGAGGCCTCTTTAGAGTAGATTTCCTTAAAAGTTATATGAATGAATTGCTACTAAATTTAGGTAAATTATAATCCCCGCCTATTGTGTCATCTCTGAGTTTTTAATACATTTTAAAACTAGGTAATGATTTTATCAGAAAAAAAATTTCTGATCATAAAAACTGTGTTTTAGAAAAATGAGAAAATTGAAAAGGAACAAAATTTCTCTAATCTGTAATTAAGGGATGACCACCAGTGATTCTTTCTGGCATTTTCTATGTAAAAGGCATGCACATCACACATTTATAGCATAGTTTGGATTGTATACTCTATACATTTTTATATTCTATTTTAAAAAATTTATTTATTTTTAATTAAAAAAATTTTTTGTGTCGTTTTAGGGCTGCACCTACCACATATGGAGGTTCCCAGGCTAGGAGTTGAATCAGAGCTGTGGCTGCCAGCCTACGCCAGAGCCACAACAACGCCAGATCTGAGACTTGTCTGCGAACTACACCACAGCTCATGGCAACACTGGATCCTTAACCCACTGAGAGGGGCCAGGGATCAAACCTGTGTCCTCATGGATACTATTCAGATTTGTTTCCACTGAGCCACTCTGGGAACTCCTGTGTATTTTTTTTAACTTAGCTATCATGAGCATTTTCCCATGTAAAGTTTTTTAAGCACCATTTTAAGGAAGGTATGTGTTTCATCATATTGGTACTGTAATTAATTAAATCAGCTCCTTATTAACATTTTGATTTTTTTCAATTTTTGGTTATTTTAGTAATGTTAGTTTGAATATCATGTCTACCTGATTATTTCTTAGAATAAATTTCTAAATGATGGAGTCAAAAGCTAGTCAAATGCATTTTAATTTTTTAATTTTTTAAAAATTATATTTGATTTACAATGTTGTGCCAGTTTCTGCTATACAGCATCAAAGGCATTTTTAAAATCTGATTTTCGCATATCTCCTTACTGCTTTTCCTCACCAGAAGGAAAATGAACGTTTCTGAAGGGTCTATTACATTAAAGTCCAATCTCTTATTTCAGTGGTTCTCAAATTTTAATGTGTATAAGAATCACTTGGGGAGCTTGTTAAAAATTCATTTTCCTGCATCCCAGGCCCAGCTGTTCTGACCCATTAGCTCTGGAGTAGGGCCCAGGAATCTGCAATTTTAACAAATTTCCCTCCGTATTTGATATAGGCACTTTTGGAACCACACTTTGAAAAATGTTTTTTTAAACAAATGGCAAAATGGACTCACATTAAGGTCACTTGCCCAAAGCTATTCATGCATCTGGTTACCAGATGTGCACTTAGCTCTTTGTGATTTCAGAACCCTTGTTTGTTCATTACCTTAGACCTTCTCAAACCTTTTTGTTGATGTGCCTGTGGTGACTTTGGAAAGGGGGCTCCACCTGACCCCACTGCAGGATTCTCTGGGATAGCTGGGAATGACGCATTATATAACAAGCCTCTCTTAAAGCCCCCACCAGGACTTATGACTACTTTTATGCTGCATACATAACATGGGCTACATAAAATGATTCCAGTCTTTTGCTAGTTAAATTTATTTGTTTCATGCCAACTCTTGTAAAGTAGATTATGCAGGACTATTGGGCAACTTTTGCCCAGAGGCAGGGACACTGCTCTGGTGTGCCCTCTAGGTGGAGGGAGGAAGGGGCAGGCTAAACAGCAACTCCTCCCAGAGTCAGAAAAGAGCAGTACTGCTTTTGAAAACTCAGCAGAAGCAGCAGAAGGTGGTGGGCATGACTAAAGGAAAGTGCCATCTATTAAAGATGGGGCCCTCTACCCTTTTAGAAGAGTGTTGTTGTTGGTAAACCAAAGGGATCTTGTGTAGGGCTGAGCCTTTTTCACTCTTTAAAATCTGCTCTAAATGGAATTTTGCACACATTTAATTTTTTCCCTCCTTTATTAGTCTTTTTTTTTTCCTTCTATTTTCTCCATGTTGCATTTGTTCTATTTTTATTTATTTATTTTTGGCCGCACCCATGGCATACTAAAATTCCTGGGCCAGGGACTGATCCCATGCCATAGCAGTGACAATGCAAGGTCCTTAACCTGCTGGGCCACCAGGGAACTCCTGCATTTGTTTTAGTAGTAGCCTGGGATCATTGTGTGTCCTTATGTATTTCAACTAGTATATCCTAGAAAGTCATTCCTTATTTACCAAATTTAGTATCTTCTATATCATGTCAGTTTGAGGTACTAGGAGTACAAAAAACAGTGCTTCTCTTTGAGAATTAAGTTAATTTTACTGTCATAGGTTGACTTGGGCTATATGTAGTCTTTGACATTATAACGTTAAATTTTTAACTAATTTTAGGGAAAAATTGCAAATATTGTACAGAGAACTCACTCAACTTTCCCTAATATTAGCCCCTTCATAACCATTGTTTAGTTATCAATACTTTTAACTAAGTTATAGACTTCATTTGACTTCATCAGCTTTCCTGCTAATGAATTTTTTTCTGTTTCCATATGTGATCAAGGATCCTACCTTGCATTCAGTTATTTCACCTTAGTCTCCTCCAGTCCTAGATAGTTCCTCAGTTTTTCCTGGTTCTTCATTATTTTGACCCTTTTGAAGAATACTGATGAGTTATTTTGTAGGATGAAGTTAATTTGTAGAAAAGTACTGGCTAGTTGTTTTGTAGAGTGCGTCACTGATGCATGAGGTTGCTAGATCTTATTACTGGTAATATTAACCTTCATCGCTTGGTTATGGTGTTATCTGCTAGGTTTCTTCACTATAAAGTTACTGTCTTTCCCTTTGTGGCTAATAGTTATTTGGGGGGAGATACTTTGAGACTATGCAAATTCTGTTTCTCTTCAGATTTTTATCTACAAATGTAAGCACTCATTGGTGGGTTTTGTCTTCAACAATTATTTACAGTGGTGTTTGCCTAATGATGATTTTTTTTTTCTATCTCTTGTTTCCTTATTAATTGGAAGTTAATTTTAAGAAAAAGCTGCCCTTTCCCATTTATTTGATCATTTATATTAGTATGGACTCATGGATATTCATTTCACTCTATGGGTTAAAACACAATATCATTTTCTTCCTCCAGTGCTTCCACTTTTGTCCATTAAGAGCTCAGCCTGAGTTTAAATGACTTGTACATGTAAATGGCTGTTATCATTTCTATCCCGTCTTTGCCCCCTGCCCTGTTACCCTAAAGCAATGAACAGTAAAGCAGCCAGTTATTTCATAAAATGGGTTTATTCAGAAGCAGCAAAGAATTACAACTTGGGACATGCAACTATGGCAAGCCACATGCAGTTTTATTTTATTTTTTTTGTCTTTTTGTTGTTGCTATTTCTTGGGTCGCTCCCGCGGCATATGGAGGTTCCTAGGCTAGGGGTTGAAGCGGAGCTGTAGCCACCGGCCTAAGCCAGAGCCACAGCAACGCAGGATCCGAGCCGCGTCTGCAACCTACACCACAGCTCACAGCAACGCCGGATCGTTAACCCACTGAGCAAGGGCAGGGACCGAACCCGCAACCTCATGGTTCCTAGTCGGATTCGTTAACCACTGAGCCACGACGGGAACTCCAGCAGTTTTAGATAAAGCAAAGGAAAAGGAAACTCTTATTGAGGAGAAGGGAAAATTGGGAGGGGCTGTTATAAACCAAAAATCCATTGGAGGAAATTGGCAGTTTGAAGTATAGTGGCTTTTCATTGGCTGAACTGTGACAGTCTCTCAATGGCTGTGGTGTTGCCAGGTGAGGAGAAAATCTTCCTACCCCTGGTAGTAAAGTCCTGTTACTTCCTGCCAGAGATGCAAGGTAGGTCTCTTCCTGTTGGGGTCTGTATTGTTGTGATTTGTATCTCCCCTTCCAGCTTCCCAACTCCATTTCAGTGAAGTTGCTCTTTATTAGTTTTCACACAACCATTGCTTCTTTAGGGTCTGGGAGTAATCCCTCAGGAGCTGGGTAAAGGAGTTATAATTGGGAAAATGAATATTAGCGGTCCAAGGACAACATGTGTGCAAATACTCAGCACTCAGGAACTCTGCAGTAGTAAAAGGAGTAGCAAAATATCAGCCTTTCCACTGGTACTTCCCCAGACAGGCCCAAGAATAGGACTATGGGCCTAGGGCCAGATCTTGCCGGCTCTGAGATACCCTGTGTCTGCAGGATTATCAGACCAGATGGATTTAGAGACATTAGAATGCTGATTTTATTGCTCTTGGCTGCTGAGTGAAGACCACACCCTTTCTCTGAGGTACATAGTGCTTAGTATTTACAGAGTCCTCCCTCCCCAACCCCATCACTTTCCACCTTCCATGGTGGTGTAAAAATCTGTGCATGTAGAGATTCTTTGAGAATGCTACTTGGCATTCCTGATTTACCCTTTGTTGTAGCTTGTCTTCCATGCTCATTTTTTTTTTTAATTGGAAGTTTCAAATATACGAAAAAGTAGGGAGAAAAAGAAAATGAACCCTCAGATACCTATCACCTTGCTCAATAGTTTTCAATATTTTACCTATCTTATTTCATCTATTCCCTCATTTTCAGAGTTGGGGCTGGCATATTTGAAAACACATTGCAGACATTAAGATTTAAAGAAGGAGTTCCCATTGTGGCTAAGTGGGTTAAGAACACAACATAGTGTCCATGAGGATGCAGGTTTGATCCCTGGCCTTGCTCAGTGGGTTAAGTATCTGGTCTTGCCAAGAGCTGTGGTGTAGGCTGGCAGCTGCAGCTCTGATTCAGGTGCAGCCATAAAAAGTAAGTAAATAAATAAATAAATAAATAAATAAATAAATAAAATAAAAAAGGAAAGAAAAGATTAAAGGAGTAAGGAAGTCTTGAGTGCAAGAACTATCCCTTAATTCCCATTGTAGCCCAGTGGTGCCTCCCACCATGCCTGAAAATAGCAGGTGCTTAGAAAAGACTGGTTGCATTGGGAGGAGAAAAAACAAAATTATGAGAACATCATCATTTTGAACTAACTCTAGGGCAGACCTCGAAAGGAAAAGGGTGGTGAGTCTTGCCCTAAAATAACTTCTTTCATGTTACCTGAATTTGTTCTCTATAAGCATGTTCCCCTGTCACTTCAGGACAGCCTTAATTAGAAAACTCTTTTCAAGGAGAGTTCAGGGTCTCTCATTTATTTAAATGTTTTTCACAAATCCAGTCTGATGCCATCTTCCCAAACACCAGCTGGGAGTTACCTGCCCTAAAAAGAGCCTTCTTTAAAAAAATAATTTTTAAAAAATTATAAAAGTGGGATATACTCCCTGAAGGAAAAATAGGAAAGTACAGAGAAATAGCAAATAAAAATCATTCAATATGTATTTTTCAATATGTATTTTAATATGTAATTCCAGAGATAACATTATCTTAGTTAGCATTCTGATAAAATGTGAAGATGAATCACATTGGTAATCAGTCAATAAATATTTATTACATCCTTGTGTATGTACTGAGGGTGTTTGATGCATCATTTTGTTAAACTTCTTACATCAGTGTTGTAAGATAAGTTAATTTTTTTTGGTCTTTTTTTGTTTTTTAGGGCCACACCCATGGCAAATGGAAGTTCCCAGGCTAGGGGTCGAATTGGAGCTACAGCTGCTGGCCTACACCACAGCTCACGGAAAAGCAGGATCCTTAACCCACTGAGCCAGGCCAGGGATGGAACCTGAAACCTCATGGTTCCTAGTCGTATTTGTTTCTGCTGTGCCACGATGGGAACTAACTCCCAATAAGTTAATTTTTTTTTTAATTGTTTTATAGCTGGGAAACAGAAACATGGTGAGAGAGTTTTCCTTCAGTCCCTTAGCTGATAAGCGGGCCTGGCAGATCTCTCTTGAAAGACAGTGGGACAAAGTAATAGACCGTTCATCCTGGGGGATGTTTATTAGCAGGAACTGAGGAGACCTCTTACTTGAGCTTCCTTCATGCTGGCTCCCTGTGTAGTCAGTTTTGAGGAGGGAGTTCTTGTGGTGGCTCAGCAGGTTAACAGCCTGACTAGTATATCCATGAGGATTCCGGTTTGATCCCTGGCCTTGCTCAGTGGGTTAAGGATCTGGCGTTGCCGTGAGCTGTGGTGTAGGTCGTAGACATGGCTCAGATCCTGAGTTGTTGTGGCTGTGGCGTAGGCCAGCGGCTACAGCTCTGATTGGACCCCTAATCTGGGAACCTACATATGCCTTGGGAGCGGCCCTAGAAGAGGCAAAAAGACAAAAACAAACAAAAAACACTGTGGTGTAGATCAGCTTGAATCTGGCATTGCTGTGGCTCTGGCATAGGCCTGCAGCTGCAGCTCCAATTGGACCCATGGCTTGGGAACTTCCATGTGTTGCAGGTGTGGCCCTAAAAAGGAAGAAAAGAAAAGTTTTTTTTTTTTTTTTTGTCTTTTTGCTATTTCTTGGGCCGCTCCCGAGGCATATGGAGGTTCCCAGGCTAGGGGTTGAAGCGGAGCTGTAGCCACCAGCCTACGCCAGAGCCACAGCAACGCGGGATCCGAGCCGCGTCTGCAACCTACACCACAGCTCACGACAACGCTGGATCGTTAACCCACTGAGCAAGGGCAGGGATCGAACCTGCAACCTCATGGATCCTAGTCGGATTCGTTAACCACTGCGCCACGATGGGAACTCCAGAAAAGAAAAGTTTTGAGGAGAGCAGTAAGGCCTACGAAAATGAGGGAGTGATTAGTTGTAGGTGGATCCCACCTAGTCTCAAGAATCAAGGTTAGCAATGAAGGGCTAATTAGTAAGTACAGCTGACTATTGAACAACATGGGTTTGGAGTGTATAGGACCCCTTATATGAATGAAGTTTTTGTCGATAATTACTACAGTGCTACACAATCTGGGGTTGGTTGAATCCAAGAGTGCTGAACTGCCCATGCGAATGGCTGACTCTGGGACTTGAGCACCCAAGAATTTCGGTATCTGAGGCAGGTCCTGGAACCAGTTCCCCGAAGATACCAAGGGGTGACTTTAATCATTAAGAATGTCTCCTTGTTTTATTATAAATTTCTTATCTTTGGACAAATTCTATGGGTTGCAGTGCAGGATATTAAGTCTGTGGTTATTCCTAACTTGCTACTTGTTGGGTATGTTTTTAAATCTCGCTAAAACACAGTTCCTCTTTCTTTAGAATGAGAGGGCAGGATTTGTGTGGTTTCTGGTCCTTTCTGCTTCTAACACTGCAGTACTTCTTTGATCAGAAATCCCTTCAGCATGTGAGTCTCATTGTCAAGGGCTACTCCTCTATTATTTTTTTCTATCGAAAAACAATGTTCCCTATCTAAATTTTCCAAGATGGAGATGTTATCAAAAACAATTGCCAGTCCTAGCATTTCAGCCTCCTGTAATTAAGTCCACAAGAGGTCATCTGGCTCTAGGAGCCTGCAGACTTTCTGTTACCTGGAGGGAAGAAAACAGACTGCCAAGAAACCCTTTCAAGGACAGTCCCAAGGAAAGGAGAGGAGGAGGGAGGTAGAAGGCTACATTTTTCAAGGGTTTGTGCTGGGCATACCCAGGCATGCAGGGGAGGAAAGAGATTGAAATGTCCATGTGAAGAATGTGGCAGAAGCCCAGGCTAGGGAGCTGAGCATGTGGGCTCAGACCCTCAGCTCCATCACTTACTAGTTGTGTGGGGTTGGGCACATTCCATAATCTCTAAACTGTTATTTTCTCCTCTATAAAATTAGGAGACTCATAATTTTTATCTATAAAGTTGAAATAAGAATTAAATAAGTTAATACAAGTGATTTAGCCTCAGTGCATAGCACTGAGTAAATATACAAGTAAATCACTCTTTTGTTTTTTTGGCCACCCCAGACGTATGGACTACCTGGACCAGGGATCAGATCCCAGCCATAACTGTGACCTAAGCCATGGCAACATGGGATCCTTAACCCACGGTGCCCAGCCAGGGATCAAACATCCGTCCCAGTGCTTCCAAGACGCTGCTGATCCTGTTTTGCCATAGCAGGAATTCTAACAACCCTTCTTTTTTTTTTCTTTTTAGAGCTGCTCCCTCAGCATATGGAAGTTCCCAGTCTAGGGGTCAAGATGAATCTGTAGCTGCTGGCCTACACCACAGCCACAGCAACTCAGGCTCTGAGCCTCGTCTCGACCTACACTACAGCTCTCGGCAACGCTGGATCCTTAACCCACTGAGCGAGGCCAGGGATCGAACCCACATCCTCATGGATACTAGTTGGGCTCGTTACTGCTGAGCCACAAGGGGAGCTTCCTCACTCTTATTAGCAATTAATCTTCCAAGTAGTTTTTACGCCCTTCAGCATTTATTTGTGATACCTTCCCAAGACACTAAACGCGGGCCCTACTGTTTAATTGCTTGCTGAGTCAAATCTTCTTTTTGTGGTTTGACCCAGGAAACTAACCTCTGTTTATAACAGTGTCCAGGAATGCTTTCTAGGTTTCCTCAAGCTCACCTCAAGCTCAGTTTTGGGAATGCTATCCTTTCGTAAGTATGAGGTTATCTTGAGAGTTGCTAAGATTATTTTATTTTTTTCCACAGTAAATTACCACATCCCCACTTCTCATTTGAAAAATCAACAACTTTGTTTTCTTTACAAAAGCACAGAAGTGTATCATACAAAATTCCAAAAATGAAAGAAAGAGAAAGAAAAAAAAAAAACACCCCTAGCTAATCCCATACTCCTAATGCAATTATTGCTAGTTTTTGGCTGTATTTCTTTCTAGAGTTTTATTTCTATAGTTTTAGTGGTAATCATGCACACATGTATTTTCTGTTTTTTCTTTTTGTCCCTTAAGATTTACTCATACATGTTTTTGTATTATTTCAGCACAGAAAATATTTTGGTCTCCATTCTGTCCATTTAATTGAGACTATGTTTAGCTGTGGAGATTATCAGTGTTCTGGCCTTAGCATTTTCCATACTCTTCTGATAACACATTTGGAGGAGAGATGTGGTTTTGGTAATGCGGAAAGCATGTGGGGCCTCCCAGGTAGCCTTCATTGCCTTAGTGCATTTGTGGTCCAAGGAGGGCCCTGAGCTATGTGGCCTCAGAAACTGGATTTTTGTCCATAACTAAGAGCATAGCCCCTTCTCAGGGGTGAAGCCATACTGTCCTACTACATGCTATTGAAGCATGATTCAGAATGGCGATTCATCCACTGACAGAAATACACTGCAATAGAGTGGTGGTTCTGGCAGCCATTAGTGGGTCTGCCTGTTGGTTATCCCCAGTCTAGAGACATTCAATGTAAAATAATATAACAGTAACACTTAATAGGCGCTTACTGTGCATTAGGAGGTGGGACAACATTTTATGTATTATTAGGTCATCCAGGCCCACAGTAACCTCTCTAGGAAGGTGCTGTGTTTTTTTGTTTGAGTGTTTTATTTGTTGCCTTTTAGGGCTGCACTTGTGGCATATGGAAGTTCCCAGGCTAGGGGGTGAATTGGAGCTGTAGCCACCAGTCTACACCATAGCAACTCAGCATCTGAGCCATGTCTGTGACCTATACCACAGCTCACGGCAATGCCAGATCCTTAACCTACCGAGTGAGGCCAGGGATGGAACCCGCATCCTCATGGATTCTAGTTGGTTTGTTAACCACTGAGTCATGACAGGAATTCCTGGAAGGTGCTGTTTTTATCCCCATTTTACAGATAAGGAGACTAAGGCTCAGTGAGCCATGGGCTCTGTTTCACAGTTGACATGTAGGGGAGCTGTTGTTTCTGTCTAAACCCAAACACTGTGCTGTAGTTAATTACTGACCTCCTGTGTTAGCATTCTCTTGTGATCCTTGCCTTCTTCCCCACCTGTTGGGATGTGCCCTGTGGCAGTGCCTCATTGTGGATGTAATACTTATTACTGAAAAATCCTTGACTTTTCATTCCCTGTTGTCAAGAAACATGTAGAGGAGAAGAGCTTTTGTCTTTCCCTTTATTTTCTCTTTGGGTCAAAATACACTTTAGAACAAGATTTCTCAGGCTGTTACCTTCTCTCTCTCTCTTTTTGCCATGCCAACAGCATGTGGAAGTTCCTGGGCCAGGGATCGAACCCAAGCCATAGAGGCCACCTGAGCTGCTGCAGTGACAACACTGGATCCTTAACCTCCTGGGCTACAAAGGAACTCCCATGTTGTTACTGTCTCTTAAAACTGTTTCAGGAAGGGGCAACTAAGGGAGAGAACCATTAGGGTTGAATTTGGGGGGTGTGCCCAGCTCATTGCCCATCTCTTCTTTGCCTTCTCCTGTGTAACGTCTGGAAATGGCTTTTCTTCTGGGGTGGATGGACGTCAGCTGGGGTGACAACCCATAGAGAACCCCTGTGATGCTTAGATGGTTGGAACCTTCTACCTCATAATCTCTGGTTTTCTGATCTCCAACTGTAGTTAGAGAATTCCTGTTACTGTTAGTCAAGATCAGTTGGGGGTAGGTTTTCAGTTTGTACTGATAGGAATCATTTCAGGATAGGATTTCCATTTGAAACAGGATGTCTTTGTGATTGCATTTTAGAGACTGTTGGAGCAGAACTATCAAGCAAGAGCAGGCTTTGCACTGTCATTTGTCATCAGGTTTGCAACCAGACTGGAAAAGCTGAATTTGAAGCTTCCTGACTGCAGTGAGGCCAAGAGACACCTATTGCTCACAAAATAAGACATGAGCTTCAACGTGACTTTTCACCTTTCCTACAGATTCCGATTACTGCTGCTTTTTACCTTATGCCTGACAGTGGTTGGGTGGGCCACCAGTAACTACTTTGTGGGTGCCATTCAAGACATTCCTAAAGCAAAGGAGCTCATGGCTAATTTCAACAAGGGTATAGTTTGGGGGAAGAAAGGAACTGTGACAGATGAAGCATCTGTGAAAAAAGCAGACCTTGACAACTGCCCTTCTGTGTCTCCATACCTCAGTAAGTATTTTTTTCTTTTTTATAAGTAGTACATAAACTGTTTCTTTAACTATAACAAATGTACAGAAAAGTACAAAAACCAGATGTGTATACATCTCACTTAAGTTTCACAAAATGAACATACTTGTGTAACCAATTTGTAAATTAAGAAATGAAATCGGGTGTTACTTTTGTGGCACAGTGGGTTATGGACCTGACTGGTATTCATGAGGATGCAGGTTTGATCCCTGGCCTCCTTCAGGGGGTTAAGGATCTGGTGTGGCCATGAGCCATGCTATAGGTCTCAGATGTGGCTCAGATCTGGCATGGATGTGGCTGTGGCATAGGCTGGCACTGCAGCTCCTATTTGACCCCTAGCCTGGGAAGTTCCATGTGCCACAGGTATGGCCCTAAAAAGCCAAAAAAAAAAAAAAAAAAGGAGAGAGAGAGAAATGGAATCTTACGGAGTTCCTTGGTGGTGCAGTGGATTAAAGGTCCGGCTTTGTCATTGCTGCGGATTGGGTCCTAGCTGTGGCTCTGGTTTGATTCCCTGGCCCTAGAACTTCTGCATGCTGTGTGAACAGCTGCAAAAAAAAAAAAAAAAGAAAGAAAGACATGGAATCTTTGTAGAACTCCAGAAGTTCCCATACTTCTTTCAGTCACTGCTTTTACTTAAGATTCTAACACCAAGTGTTAGCTTTTTCCTGTTTCTGAACTTTAGATAATTGGAAACATACACTGTACATTCTTGGTGTCTGGCTTCTGTTGCTCACTATTATATTTGTGAGCTGTATCTGTATTGCTGACGTATAGTATTTATTATATAAACATCCCTAATTTTATCATCCAGCCACAGAAGTCTCAGGAGCATGTGTCAGTAGGCATGTGCAATGAGCTGGGGGTTGGTTGATCTGGGTTGATGGCTCTGCCCCGGTCCTCCTCCTGGGACCAACAGGCTGGCCTGGGCCTGTTCTCCTGGTGTTTGCAGAGCACAGCAGAGAAACACCAGCACATCCAAGCCTCTGCTTCTCTCACAGCTGTTGGCATCCCCTTGGCCCAAAGTAGGGAGTCAAGGGAAAGGATGGTACATTTTCAGTGTAGTCTTTCTTAGTTTATTTCTGTGTTTACTTCTTAAATATGTTGTATGTTTTGATTCTCCGTTGATGTCTCACCTTTCAGTTTAAATGAACAATAAACTGGTTTTGGGGAGTACTTTGATTAGGAAGGAAAAACTCTACAGCAGTGTTATATGTAACCCACAAAGGTTCTATCAGACCTCTGATTCTCCAGAACATCAAAGTGCTTATAATTCTCCAGATAATCCTGGGCCTGTCTTTCCAGAATGCTCTTCCTCAATCCATGTCTGCCTGGTGGATTTCTATTTAGTCATCAAAAATCTAGCTTAGATGACCTCTCCCAGAAAGGTTCCTGAGATGGGCCCAGAGTTAATCTTAAGTTCCCTGTGTCCTTGCCTTTTGTTCAGTTGTTGTGTTGTTCAGTGTGTTGCTTACATGTTTGCCTTTTTTCCCCCGTGCAGGCAGGATGAAGGTAGGGTGGTCCTTTCCAGTTCTGTGAAGTCCACAGCTCTTCCTTGGTCCCATGGAGGTGGCTCTCTGCATACACTTAATTATCTCTCTGTTGGGCGGCCTGGGGCTCTTTAACTGAGCAGAACCTGCAGACCCCCTTTCCTGACGGCATCACAGACTTGTATTGTGCTCATCCTTTCTTTACTCGGTAGTAGAAAAGCCAAAAAACATTATTCCTGATTGTTCGAGGGAAATTGTTCCGCTCACAAGTTACACAAGTTGAGAGAGGAAAATGAGTTACTGAAACACAGATCTGAGGGTATCACCCGCCTTGTTCAAAATCCTCTCAACATATTAAAGCCACAAACACATTCATAAAAACCACTGGGCAGTGACACAATACTGAGTATGGATCAAGAGGGTGACATAAGTAGTGATGAATTAAGATGGACCATTAGTGACCCAAGGAGGAACAAAACTTGAGAAAATAGCATGGGAGCGGAGAGTCAGTGAAAACAGGCTGCAGAAGGGTAGGCATGTAAAAAGTTATGACAGTGAGAGAGTAAGCAAGGGCCTTCGTTTCCATCAGACATGTTCTATGGGGCCCTTTCAGGGGCCAAGAATAGAGATGTGGTCAGGTTAACTCAGTTGATGAGGTTTATGAACAGATGATGCAGGAAAACATCTCAACAGCCACCCCATCAGCTCCCAGCAGCTCTGAGAGTTTGCCTTTTGTTAGAACTCCTTTTCTCACTGTTTTTAAGGCATTATTGCCTGCTGACTCTGTGTCTCATGTGAAGACCCTTCTGAAAAGTTTTTTTCTTGTAGGTTAGTTGTTTTCTCGAGGTGGCTAGAAGCAGTTATTTGCTCTTGGTGCTGTTGGGGAGAGTCTTGCAGCCACTTCACAGATATTAAAGCCTGGTCTAAGCAGCCATGCCAGAGAAGAGATGGTCACATGAAGCAAGGCACAGTGACATATATAGGAAGGGTGCACGACTGAGGGTAGTGCAGCTTGCAAGCATCTTGAGATTTTTTTACAGCTTGACCACTTTTGAAAAAGTGTGGCTGTCTTCCTAACCACAGCTCTGCCTCCTCTCTTTCCAGTCAGCGTTCCCTGTTGATTCAGATGCAAGGGGAGGGTCAGGGGCTTCAGCCTTATCTTTAAAGGCTTGCGTGAAGTTGGTTACCATGGATGGTCCTTGGGTTTCATCCAGTCAGGCTGTGTCCAGACTCACTGAGCAAAACCCCACTAGGCATTTCTTCTGGAACAATGGAGAATTCTTGCGGTATTGCACATACCTGTTACTGTTGAGTTACGGAGTGAGGCTGGTTTTGATTTCCTTTTGCTGTTTCACCTTCCGGGAGTTAGAATTGCTCTCAGGAGCTTAGGCAGGAACCTTAGGGAAAAGGGCTTTGTCCATGAGCTTGGAATGCTCATCCATGGAATGCTCCTGATTTTTAAGAGACTTCACCCTCCTTTGGAATTTTTTTTTTTTTAATGGCAACAAAAAAGTTGGGTTTATTTAACTTATTTTTCCATGGGTGAGTCTTTCTCCCCACCCCTGTTTGGAATTTTGAGAAGGAAAAGAGGGAAGAGCAAATTTGAAGTTTATCAGTCTAACCCCTGACCCCTGCTCTCTCTACTGGGGTCATCCGGACAGAGTGTGTCTCCTACATATGGATGAATCATAGAGCCAGGCTGGTTACCTGGCCACAGGGGAATTCTCAGCTATGTCCTCTGCTTGCTTTTGCAGCCAGTAACCTGAGTCATATCATTGTGTGGTTATAGTTCATGACCAATAATAATAAAAGCGAACACTCACACAGCGCTCACTGTGTGCCAGGCAGCATTCAAAGTGCCTCACAGGTACTAGCTCATGTGAGCCTATCAGCGCCTGGCGACCGAGCTCCTGTTGACGCCCATGTCCTGTTTTTGTTGTAGAAGGCCAGAACAAGCTTGTTTTCAAACCAGATCTCACTCTGGAAGAAGTACGGGCAGAAAACCCCAAAGTGCACAGAGGCCGGTACCACCCGGAGGAATGCAGGGCTGTGCAGCGGGTGGCCATCCTGATTCCTCACCGGCACAGAGAGAAGCACCTGCTGTACCTGCTGGAACACCTTCACCCCTTCCTGCAGAGGCAGCAGCTGGACTATGGCATCTACATCATCCACCAGGTGAGTGGGGGGTGGGGCACAGACCAGACTCTGCTTTCCAGACCCTCCTCTCTCTGAGGACTTGGCTGCTGGTCTGTCTTGGGTATAAAGGCATCACACTGTCATCAAGGGAGAGGTCTCCTACCTCATTTGTCCTTGACAGGAGTAAAGGAAGTTCTTGTTCTAGTATGTGGAATAATGGGATCAAGTGGTGGGAAATTTTACTGGCTCTTTAAATGAACCTCTGGAGGAAGCCTGTTTTTTTTGTGTGTGAGCCCTTCCATGTTAGCCAATGACTGCCCGAAGATAGTCCCCTGGGATTCACCTTACATTTCCTTCTGCATTTGCTATACACTACATGGTGAGATGCTGAAACTGTGTTTTATTATGGAGCCTGGATATTCCACGTGGATCTAGACTGAGGAGGCGGCAGAATACTGTGTGCTGATCACCATAGAAATCGATGACTTGTCTCCACCTTTCTGTCTTTAACTTTGCCACTCTATTATATAAAGCATTGTTTAGTTTTCACTTTTTTGATTCACTTATTTGGCTTCTAGAAGCATGATTTAGTAGAAACACAGTAAGTATAAGTTTTGGCTGCCTTTGAGAGTTTAGCTCTAAGTCAACTGGGGGATTTAAGATGCTCTATTTGGTATTAACATTTATTGGAAGAAAAATAAGGCATCAACTTAAACATCTGTGGTGAGCTTTTCAAAAGTCACCTGGGCCATTCAAATAATTCCCTCTAATGTCCTTACAAATGCTTAGAAAGCAAGCAAAAATCATTAATTGTGTGCCTAATATTGGTTGTAGCTGGTAGTATTTGTTTTAGGAAAATGTTTTTGTTTTTGTCTTTTGCCTTTTAGGGCCATACCCGAGGCATATGGAGGTTCCCAGGCTAGAGGTCTAATCAGAACTGTAGCCATTGGCCTACACCACAGCCACAGCAACGCCGGATCAGAGCTGCCCAGATCAGAGCTGCGTCTGCGACCCACAGCACAGCTCACAGCAACCCACTGAGTGAGGCCAGGGATCGAACCTTCAACCTCATGGTTCCTAGTCAAATTCGTTAACCACTGAGCCATGATGGGAACTCCCTAGGAAAACTTTTGACAGATCAGAGGATGCAGTTATGCAATGTATACTTGATAATAAGCTGGGCCTCTTGAAAACCAATGTGTATATATATAGTACATCTATGCCCATATTTTAAGGATTTGAAAGAGAATTTCACTGTTATATTGGTTTATAATTATTTCTGTTTTTAACACTATTAATCCTTCAGAGTTCTTAGGACAACGGCTCCTAGTATATAATGTTTTTATGCATAGGAAAATACATCTGCTTTGTGGTGTTCTTTTCAGGAAAGTACTGTGATCAGTTTTGAGAACTGCCTGTACTTTTGTTATGGTAAACTGTTTGTTGAACTGAAATTTATTCTTAAGAAATTCGATCCAAATAGCCCTGAAAAAAACTACTAATGTAAATTTTTTTTTCATACTATAGCTTTGATTGTATTACTGGTTGGTTTATGTTCTTGTCTTACTCAGTAACAATTCCTCTGTAAGGCCATGTTTAGGATTAGCTCTGACGTTGAGTGTGAAAACAGGATCTCTTACAGTAATTCCATGAGACTTTTTTTTTCTTTTTTTCTTTTTTGGCTGCCCCTTGCCATATGGATTTCCCAGGCTAGGGATCAGATCTGAACCATTGTGGCAACGCTGTAACCTTTAATCCACTGTGCTGAGGCAGGAATTGAACCTCTGTCCTGGGGCTGCAGAGATGCCACCAATTTTGTGGTACCACAACAGGAACTCCTTCATGGGACTTTTAAGTAGCTTAGGAATATCAGCATAAACTTCACTGTTTATAGGTTAAGATTCTTTCCTTCCTTCCTTCCTTCCTTCCTCTTTCTTTCTTCCTTCCTTCCTTCCTTCCTTCCTTCCTTCCTCCCTCCCTCCCCTCCCCTCCCCTCCCCTCCCCTCCCCTCCCCTCCCCTCCCCTCTCCTCTCCTCTCCTCTCCTCTCCTCTCCTTTCCTTTCTTTTTCTTTCCTTCCTGGTCTTTTTTGGGCCATACCTGCAGCATACGGAAATTCCCAGGTTAGGGGTCAAATCAGAGCTACAGCTGCCAGCCTACACCACAGCCACAGCAACGCAGGATCCGAGCTGTGTCTGTGACCTATACGGAAGCTCATGGCAACACTGGATCCTTAACCCACTGAGTGAGGCCAGGGTTCAAATCTGCATCCTCAAGGATCCTAATTGGTTCCTTACTGCTGAGCCACGATGGAAACTCCCTAGGTTAAGATTTCTTGATTCTTTCTGGAAAACTGCTTTTTGGAAGCTTAGTGTAAATTTGTTACCTAGGGTAAGTTTGGGATTAGCTGAGAATTGAACAATGAAGATACTAATTGGGGCGACTAGTATTTAAGGAAGGTTTTGTAGTTTTACGTGGAATAAATAAGTGTATAAATTTTTTTTGAAGTAATTTTTATTTGTATTTTAAAACTGGGTTTTTTTGGGGAGTTCCCGTCGTGGCTCAGTGGTTAACGAATCCGACTAGGAACATGAGGTTGGTTAAGGATCCTTAACCCACTCGCTCAGTGGGTTAAGGATCCAGCATTGCTGTGAGCTGTAGTGTAGGTCACAGATGTGGCCTGGATCCTGTGTTGCTGTGGCTCTGGTGTAGGCTGGTGGCTGCAGCTCCAATTCGACCCCTAGCCTGGGAACCTCCATGTGCCATGGGAGTGGCCAAAGAAGTAGCAAAAAAGACCAAACAAACAAACAAAAAACAACTATGTTTTTTTTGGAGTTCCCTGGTGGCCTAGCAGTTAGGGATCTGGAATTGTTACTGCTGTGGTGTGTGTTCGATCCCTGGCCCAGGAACTTCCACATGCTTCAAATGTGGCCAAACAAAAACAAAAACAAAATGAAACAAACAAACAAAAAAATAGGAGTTCCCACTGTGGCTCAGTAGGTTAAGAACTCAACTAGTATGTATCCGTGAGGATATGGGTTAGATCCCTGGCCTCACTCAGTAGGGTAAGGATCTGGCATTGCTGTGCTCTGTGGTGCAGGTCACCCACATGGCTTGGATATGCTACAGGTGCAGCCCTAAAAAGTAAGATGAAGAAGAAAAAAGAAGTGTTAACTATATTCATATTATTTTTATTATTATTTGTCTTTTTAGGGCTGCACCTGTGGCATATGGAAGTTCCCAGGCTAGGGACTGAATCGGAGTTGTGGCTGCTGGCCTATGCCACAGCTCAGGGCAATACCAGATCCTCAACCCACTGAGTGAGGCCAGGGGTCAAACCTGCTTCTTCGTGTATACTAGTCGTGTTTGTTACTGCTGCGCCACCAGGAAACTCCGTATATTCATGTTATTGTGCAACTGATCTCAATCTTTCATCTTGCAAAACAGAAACTTTAAACTGATACAACAAAAGCAACAAAAACACAAAGCATTTCAAAGTTGTGGCATATAAGTATGTATGAATCAGAAAGAAAATACAGTGGGGCTCTGTTCTTATTATTGCATCTTCCAAGCTTAATATCATGTGTATGGTCTTGCGTGTTAGTAAGCTCCTGCATCTGAACTGAAGACTGGCATGAAGTGAAATCTTGTCTCGGGAGCTTTTCATATTTTAATTTCCACACCCATAGGCTGGAAATAAAAAGTTTAATCGTGCCAAACTCCTGAATGTGGGCTATCTAGAAGCTCTTAAGGATGAAAACTGGGACTGCTTTATATTCCATGATGTGGACCTGGTGCCTGAGAATGACTGGAACATTTACAGGTGTGAGGATCAGCCCAAGCATCTGGTGGTTGGCAGGAACAGCACTGGGTACAGGTAAGGTGGCTCTGCTCTTGGCTTGCTTAGGTCGAGAAGCCTGGCCTGTTGTCATCAAGGCTGTGCGGACATGGTGTCCAGGATGTCTGAGGAAGATGTCAGAGAGGAAAAATGGACCATGATATATCACTTAAAATAGGAATTAGAGCAATTAGATTTTTTTCTTTTTTCTTTTTTCCCCCTTTTTGGCCACCTAGCAGCATATGGGAGTTCCCAGGCCAGGGGTCAGATCAGAGCTGTAGTCATGACCTAAGCTTCAACTGTGGCAATTTCAGGTCCTTAACCTACTGTGCTGGGCTGGGGATTGAACCCACATCCCAGTATTCCCAAGTTGCTGCTGATCCCATCGCACCACAGAGGGAACTCTTAGATTTTTTTCTTATCAGGAAAACATCCTACCACAGCCTTGGCAGGGGATCACAAAGACAAAGAGGGGAGAAAACAGGAGAGGGAAGATAATGCAGGCCTTGCAAACAGTTGCCAGCCTCAGCTGAGTGCCTGCCTGGTGGAACTTTTGTAAGTGCTCCCACACTGGGTAGAACTCAAGTAACTTATCTGAATATCCCTGCCTTTGATCTCTAGGAGGCAATAAGAGTGTGCCCCCGGGTCAGCTTTCAGGTCTCTTTTGTGAGACTGTGAAGTCTCTTTCTAGACTGTGGCATCTTTCCAGAGTTGAGAGGGAGGCTGGGGAGGGGCCCATCCATAGAGGAGTCTGCTTGGGAGCCAGGACACCCAGGGAAAATTCCTTTCTCCCAAAGCCACTGTGGGAAGAGCTCAGCACCATCACTTCTGTCTTCATTCCCCGCCCCTCTGCCCACAGGAAAGGCATAGCTGCTTTTCAGCCTTATTTAATATCAGCTCCTATATGAGAACAACTGAGGGGAAATAGCCAAGAAAATTCTTCACAGGTGAAACCGTATGTTCATTTCTCTGTGTACACACTTACCTGTCGGCTTCCTCCAAGCCCTGCCCTTCATGTGTGCTCACACCTGGGGTGCTTACTGTGCTCAGGGATGTGAGACCAGTTTGAATAAGGCCCGTGAACGTGTCCTCCCTAAAGCGCTCCCTGTTACGGGCTGGTGTGGGGAGACAGGCAGCTACCACAGAGCTGGATCACTTTCGTACTTCACTTTTGCACATTCATCTATAAGCACTTGGTAATAATGGGGAGAGTGGAGGAGAAAGGCAGAGGGAGAGAGAGAACAGCAAACTATGAAGTAATACGGGAGATTCTACCCGTGACTCGCAAGTGCGCATGAGAGGCAAACCATGGATCTCTTGATGCCTGCCTTGGTCTTTGTTTCCAAGTTGCTCTGACTGTGGGTTTGGGACTTTGGAATGTTTAAGCAATTTCCATGAGAAACCCTTACTGCAGGTGATTTTTGCCTCGGGTACAGACCTTAAACTCAATCTGTGTCAAGTATGGGATTTAAACACATATCTGGAATAAGCTACAGTGGGTGAGTGCAGTGTGTCTTTAAGAAACACCCAAGGAAAGGCTGAATGCTGTTGCACCTTTAAGCCTTCATCTTGTGGAGTCAGTGGGAGCTTCCTAGCAGGGTTCCAAGACATGGAAGCAAGAGAGAGATGGCACAGGTTTGGGAGAAAGGCGGGAAGTTCATTGGTGCTGGAGAATGAAAGTCTGGGGTGGTGGAGAGAAGAGAGGCAAGAGATAAAGTAGGCAGGGGCCAGATGATGCAGGCCCTGTTCAGTCTGGAAGGAGTGTGGCGTTCCTGTGGAAGGAATTAGGGAGCTGCTGGCACGTGGGTACGGCCAGAGAATGGCAGGGGGAAGGTCATTTTAGCTGGCCTCTAGTGTGTGAGATGGATCAGGCAGTGGAGGAGAAGTTAAGGGTGATGCCCTTTCCTGCCTCCAGGCTACCAGGCAGTGGGGCCAGAGGGCAGGGAAAGGGTCTGGAAGAGGACCCCAGGATTTTTTCCTTTGGGGAACTTAATCTTGAATCATTATCTGGAGGTTTTGCTTTCTGGTCTCTGAGCCATGTCTGCCTTGAAGAAAGCAGCATGTCATGCCTAGGTACCTCGGTATTTTCAGAAGCATGTCAACCATCTGCTTACTTATTGGTTCTGAGATGTTTCTACAACTCAGAATACCTGTGCTTCAGACCCTTGACATGGAGGATAACTTCCCACTGCCCAGTCTTTCCAAACATCTGTGGTAAGAAATTACCATTGCACAGTATTGGTTTTTTGTTTGTTTTTGGAGTGTTGATGCACAGGGTTGTTTTGTTTTTTCTTTTTCATCTTTTTAGGGCTGCACCTGTGGCATATGGAAGTTACCAGGCTAGGGGTTGAATCAGAGCCACAGCTGCCAGCCTATGCCACAGCAACACCAGATCCGAGCTGCATCTGCAACTTGCGCCACTGAGTGAGGCCAGGGATCGAACCCACGTCCTCATGGATACTAGTCAGGTTCGTTACTTCTGAGCCACAATGGGAAATCATACACAGGGTTGTTTTAAGGACAGGCTTTTTGTTGGGATTCCAGATTTTATTTTTACATTAAGCTGGACCGCAAGAAAATGAGTTCTTGGGCATTTCTGCTGGGAACCAATTTTGAGTAAAACTTTGGTGTGAGGATTATGGGTTTTATCAGATGCTACTCACTCTAAAAACAGCCCCTGTATGAATTTTGCTGTTTAAACTTGCTATTATAACTGGCCATGTGTTTCTTTTATAATTGGGTATCAGGAAGCATTTGTCTTCCTTGAGTAACTTGAAGTTTTCTTAATATGAACCAGGTGATTGAATGTGTCTCCTCTTTTGTTCAGGATGCAGGAAGCTGGAAGCCAAATCCATGACCTTTTAGAAGCGGAAAAGAATCTTATTTGCATATCAGAGTTCTTTTCTGCTTTTGTTTTTGGCCATGCTCATGGCATATGGAAATTCCTGGGCCAGGGATCAAACTCATGCCACAGCAATGACCCAAGCCACTGTAGTGACAATGCCAGATCCTTAATCCAATGCACCACGGGAGAACTGCATATCAGAGTTCTGTTTCCCATTCTAATCATCTGTCTCATTGACGTTTTCCTCTGGTCCTGGTTAATCATTTATATTTTTCTACTTTATTATATGTAGCATGTAAACTGCCTCCTCATCTTCTGTGGCCTGGGGGAAGTTTTCATGGCTAATGTAGGGGGTGTCTTTACTTCCTTTACTTCTTTCCTTTCCTCCTTTGAGCAAAATCCCTTTAGCTGCAGGCAGGTACAGTTGCAGGCAGCAAAGTGTCTGCCCTGTTGGTAACTGTGTGTCCCTGTGCCACAGAGCTTAAATCAGCACACTTCTCATTGTCACAACTGCCCCATGAGTATGAAGAGAAGTGCAAGAAAGGTTTTCTCACACACACACACACACACACACACACACACACACACACACACACGGAAGAAGTTAAAGCACCTTGCCCCAGTGGTCTCAGACTCAGAGGAAGAGAAATAAATGTTATTTATCCCACTGACTATGGGTCAGTGATAAAGATCTGTACCAGCCTGTGGCAGATTTTACTGTTGAGAATTCCTCTGGTACCTGCCTGCTTTCTACAAGGACTCTACTGTTATTTTATGACTACGTTTCCTCCACCCTTGGGCCTTACAGCCCTTTAAAGATAAGGAAAATGGTTTCAGGACCAATCAAATATTTATGCTTTTCTAGATAAGAAAAATTAGAAGCAAAGATCAACAGACATGTAGACATTTGCCATCCTAGAGGCAACTGAGAAGCTGAGAGTTCTTTACCATTTCTTTCCAACTGGTTTCCTCTGACACCTCCCACTGTAGCTAGACTGGTCTCCAGAAACTTCTTAGATAGCCTGCACTTTTCCACTTTCTACTTTTTTTTTTTTTGGCCACACTTGTAGCATATGGAAGTTCCAGGGCCAGGGATGAAAAGAGCCCGAGCAACAGCAGTGACAACACTGAATCCTTAACCGCTAGGCCAATAGGGAACTCCATCTCCTCTCTACTTTTCTTCATGGAGTTCTGATCACCAGGAGACCCCCGTTTTTCTACCTGTCTGGATCCTCCAAGGCCCACCCAAGCTGATGTGCAGCATCTCCTTCCTCAGAACCCTGATAATGTTCACCTCTCTTGTTAGACCATAAACTGTATGAGGACGGGGCCAACTGACATAGCGTTGAGCCAGCTATTTCGCACACAGTGATTGTTACTTAATAGAACACTACCAGAGCATCAGTGCTGGTTCCCTCCTGGTGACCCCTTGTTGGTGCTTGGCAGGTCATGCCTGGACAGTGGTTCTACTCGGTGTCCTGAGGAAGCTACTGCTCTTTATGTAGTTTAGGAATCCCTACCCGGCCAAGCAATCCAGTAACCAAGGCATCACATCACTGCAGTAGATGACTCAATAGTAGCTGCCTTCTGAGCACTTTGTTCCAGTTGTTTGTTTCAGGTTATTTTCCAGAGTTTTGGGTTGGGGATATATAAGTAAACCTAGTTCCATTACGGGTTAAACTGGGGCCACCCCATCTGTACTTGGAACATAGGAACAAACAGCTGAGCTGCAAATTAGCTTTGGGGACCCCACCTGTTAGATGGCAATTGTCTACATGTTTATTGATCTTTTGGTTTTTCTTATCTGGAAAAGCAGAAATATTTAATTGGCCCTGGAATACATTGAACCGAAGTTAATTAAAATTAGAAATCCTCCGTATATTCACATCCTTTTGTTCGCTACTAAGTTATTGAGTAGGCTTCATTTGCATTTCTGAATTGTTAGTGTTCCATTCAGGGTTCTGTTGCTCCAATTTGCTAATTTGTCCATCAGCACAGTGTGGGAGGTGCTCTTCTCATTCCTCTTTTTCTTATTGGTGTTCCCACGGCTCCACTCTTTGTACACTTCGCTTTTCACTCACTGCATTGTTTATTTATTTATTTATTTATTTTTGTCTTTTGTTGTTGTAGTTGTTGTTGTTGCTGTTGCTATTTCATGGGCCGCTCCCGCAGCATATGGAGGTTCCCAGGCTAGGGGTCTAATCGGAGCTGTAGCTGCCGGCCTACGCCAGAGCCACAGCAACGCGGGATCCGAGCCGCGTCTGCAACCTACACCACAGCTCACAGCAACGCCGGATCGTTAACCCACTGAGCAAGGGCAGGGACCGAACCCGCAACCTCATGGTTCCTAGTCGGATTCGTTAACCACTGCGCCACAACGGGAACTCCACTGCATTGTTTTTGAGCAGTTTCTCCTACTCTCGTGCCTTCAGGTACCACCTCTTGACAGTTATTTCCAAAGCTATCCTTGTAGCCATGCCTCTGTATTGAACTTGGACCCTGTATCCTTTTTCCCACTGGCAGAAGTTCCAGGGGTATCTCAAATTCAGCTTAGCCAAACAGCAATTTATTGTTGTCATCCTAAAAATGTAATTATTATTTATATACTCTGTTTTTGTGAAAGGCAGTGTCATCTACCTCGATGCCCAAGCCAGAAACCTCAGGGTTATTGAGATATGTTGGGTTGTCCAGAAAACAGACTGAAATGGAGATTTGCATGCATGAAAGTGGAGAATTACATTCAAAGTATGTGCGGGAGCTGTCTCCTGCTCTCCACCCCACTCCTTAAAAAAAGTGAAAGTAAAAAGATAATAGAGTTCCCTTGGTGGCATATCAGGTTAAGGATCTGGCATTGTCACTGCTAAGGCTTAGGCCACAGCTATGGTGTGGGTTTGATCCCTGGCCCTAATTTCTGCATGCCAAGAGCGTGGCCAAAAAAAAAAAAAGACAATATATTCATTATGACACTCATTCATGCTGAACCTGGCTGCAGCCTCAGAATCCCACCTAACCTAGTGTGCTTGACAGCCATTGCTGTTCATTGGATTAGTACATGAGATGAAACCTGTCATGCAGATCTGATGTTTTAGAGCACAGTTACAGGTACCTCTGTAGACCTCTGCACACAAAGAGTAATGGTAACAGGTGGATGGCACCTTGCTTAGTGTGCCTTTGTGAGCCCTTGTGTAGACAGGACAGAAGGCCAGTCAGGGCAGGGCAGGGCAGGAACGTGGGAAGGTGGACATTAAGCAGGAGTGAGTGGGTGAAAGTGCTTGGTCTTCACAGTGTCCTAGAATGCCTGCCCTGCAATCTGAGACTTGTGAGGCCTCTGTGGAGAACAAAAGGTCTTTGTGCTAATGGTCTTACCTTTTCTCTTTCCTCTTTTGCTCCAGGTTACGGTACAGTGGATATTTTGGGGGTGTTACTGCCCTAAGCCGAGAGCAATTTTTCAAGGTGAATGGATTCTCTAACAACTACTGGGGATGGGGAGGCGAAGACGATGACCTCAGACTCAGGTGAACAACGGAGACAGGTCCCCTTCATGGGGCTCTGCTAGCAGTGGTTGTGTATGGTTCTTGTAGGTGCCAGTCTGGCAGGTCATAAGGCTCAGACTTGGGTTTCAAGGGTGGCAGGGGTCGGGGGAGGGCAGGGCAGCCCAAATTGCTCTTTGCCACTGGCAGTTTAAACATGATGGAAGGTGATCTAGTCCTGGCTCTGGGTATTTGGGGTCCAGAGCATTGATGGAGGTCTCTGTGGACTTGTCAGTAGGTATTACTGAGACAGGGTCTCACCAGGGAATGAAAAGTCCAGACTGCAGAATGTCTGCAAAGCTACAACCTGAGGGAAGTGGCAGAGGACCAGTTATGAACTGATGCTTTCTCTCAGACCCCAGGTGACCCTGGCGGTTCCCTATATGCAGAGCAAGCAGTGCCAGCAGCCTGTGAAGGGTTGCATGCCCCGAGGCAGACCAAGATGCCCTCACACACAAGCCAGCCCCGCACGCTGTGGGAGCAGCTGGTGGCCTGATTCCCAGGCCTGACTCTGAGCTGCTAGCACGACCCTTGGATTCTCTTAGATTCTTTCTGCTCTGGAGGATTCAAAGGGAATATCCCTGGTCTCCTCTCTCAGCCCCCTTCCCTGAACTTGGGTTTTGTGGCCAGATAGTTCTAGAAACACATAATTATTCATGACCCTGGACCCAATATCTTTGGCTTGAATAACGTCTTTCTATTAGGAGACTCACTTTATTGCCTCTTAGAAAGGAAATTTCTCAGCTGGGGTTGTACATTCATAGATATGCAACTGCCAGAAATTTTCCATTGCTTCAGCCTAAAGATGCCAGGGCTCCATGCCAATCTTGTTTCTATGTGTAGGCTGAAAGTCTCTGGAATGTTTCTGGCAGGAGGGAGTGGAGTTCCCTGACCAAAGGTACATGGGAATGGCCATAATGATGGGCAGAAGTGCAGCCCAGCCCAGCCCAGCCTGTGTGGCCGAGGCTTATGAAGTAGATGAAGGGCGCCTGCTAGATTTTAGGGCAGGAGTTGCAAGGACTAGGGAATCCACAGTATCCGTCATCTTCCCCAGTTCTATTTTACTGCCCAAGTGGGATGGTTAGAATTTTGCACTGATGATAGATCTTCACTCTCTTCATTCCTCTTGCTCTTGGCTTCAAGGCAAAGGGGAGTCCCAAGTTTTGCTTTCATTTGATGATAATATCATGGCCTCCAGAGTGGTTTTTGACTAATGCTATGGATAAACCAACGCATTTGAGCATAAAAGCTGGTTGGGAGGTCTTTACTTATTTACTCACCTATATAACAGGCACCACCCTCTTTGCATTTATATAGTACATTTCAGTTTGCACAGAACGTTTCATGTGGTGATCTTATTTGAGTCTGTTGGATCCACCCCAGAACACCATTGTCATTTTATGGTGGAGAAACTCAGACCTGGAATAATAAACCGACTTACCAAGATTGTCAGTAACGAAGTCTAGATTTGAACCTAGGTTTGTGGCCTTAAATGATCACTACTTTCCTTGTTAATAGAAGGAAACGCTAAGTAAATTAGGAATCCTAAGAGGCTTGATTTTTCTTTTTTAAGATGTGTTTTCTCAGTTGTTTTTGGAAAATGACAAACTGTAAATTGACACATCTTCCTTGTATCGCAGTAGTAAATGTTAAATGTGATTCTTTTAGACTTATTGCCTGGGGTCCAACATAAGAAAACTGTTTTTTTTTTTTTTAAACATAAAATAATCAAGATACTTGAGTATAATAATCAAGATATGTGAGTATGTGCAGATGTTTGTAAATTTTTGCAAAGATTCTTTTTTAAGTGCCTAGTGGTAGATATATAGGATAGTTTTGTTTTGTTTTGCCTTTTCAGGGCCGTGCCCATGGCATATGGAGCTTCCCAGGCTAGGGGTCGAATCAGATGCGAGCTGTGTCTTCCACCTACACCACAGCTCCTGGCAACATCAGATCCTTAACCCACTGAGCAAAGCCAGGGATTGAACCCACGTCCTCATGGATACTAGTCAGGTTTGTTAACTGATGAGCCTTGATGGGAACTCCTAGATTTTTTTTTTTTTTTGAGAATCCTCTCTTATTTTTCCAGGGTTGAGCTTCATAGAATGAAAATAATCCGGCCACTACCTGAAGTGGGTAAATATACTATGATCTTTCACAAGAGAGACCAAGGCAACGAGGTGAATATAGAACGGTAAGTCCTAGATACGTGTGCCTGGCTGGCTATCTGTGTAGTCTCTTCTGTCAGTAGTACTATGACAGATTTGATCAGTTAAGTCAGTTCATTTTGTTCTAACCTTTTTTTTTTTTTTTTTGTCTTTTTAGAGCCTCATCCAAGGCACATGGATGTTCCTAGGCTAGGGGTCGAATCAAAGCTATAGCTGCTGGTCTACACCACAGCCACAGCAACACCAGATCCGAGCCTTGTCTGTGACTTACACCACAGCTCACAGCAACGCTGGATCCTTAACCTACTGATCGAGGCCAGGGATCCGACCCATGTCCTCATGGATACTAGTCGGGTTCCTTAATTACTGAGCCACGATGGGAGGGAACTCCTAATTTTTTTTTTTTAATGGCCACACCCACAATGTATGGAAGTTCCTGGGTCAGGGGATTGAATCCAAGCCACAGCAACCCAGATCCTTTAACCCCCTGCACTGGGCTGGGGATTGAACCTGCGCCTCTGCAGTGACCCAAGCCACTGCAGTTGAATTCTTAACCCACTGTGCCACATGGGAACTCCTTAAGGTAATTTTCAAACAGACCCCAAAGTAGAGGGAAGGTCTGTTGAATTTTCAGGTACATGTACCCCATACTCAGCTTCAACAGTTATCACTTCATGTCCTCTCTTCTTTCTCCCACTTTTTTTTTCCTCCCACACTGGATCCTTTAGAAGCAAATCAGATATCATAGCATTTCATGTGTAAATACTTCAGTATGTATCCTTAAAATAAAAGAAGTCAAAAATAGAACTACATCATTTTTTATTAGATTCCACATATAAATGATATCATATGATATTTATCTGACTTACTTCACTTAGTATGGTAATCTCTAGATCCATTTATGTTGCTGCAGATGGCATCATTTTGTTCTTTTTTATGACTCAGTAATAATCAATTGTATATTGTGTACCACATCTTTATCCATTTCTCTGTTGGTGAATATTTAGGTTGTTTCCAGTGTCTCAGCTATTGTAAATCAAACTTAAGAGTTACCAAAGGGAAAACTGGAGGGGGCGATGAGTGATAAATTGGTAGGATGGGATTAACAAATATACACTGCTACATAGAAAATAGATAACTAACAAGAACCTACTGTATAGCACAGGGAGGTCTACTTAATGTTCTGTAATAACCTATATGGGAAAAAGAATAGATTATATGTATAACTGATTCACTTTGCTATAAACTTGAAGCTAATAATACAACATTGTAAATCAACTATAGCACAATAAAATAAAAAAAAATAGAACTGCAATATCATTATCATTCCTAAAATAAAATTAACAGTACTTCTTTATTGTCATCAAATGTCCAGTTAGTTTCCGGGAGTTCCTGTCGTGGCGCAGCAAAAATGAATCCAAATAGGAACCATGAGGTTGCAGGTTTGATCTCTGGCCTTGCTCAGTGGGTTAAGGATCTCGTGTTGCTGTGAGCTGTGGTGGAGGTCGCAGACGCAGCTGGGATCCTACTTTGCTGTGGCTGTGATGTAGGCCAGCGGCTACAGCTCCAATTGGACCCCTAGCCTGGGAACTCCATATGCCATGGGTGCTGCCCTAAAAAGCAAAAAAAAAAGTCTAGTTAGTTTTCATATTTCCCTGATTTTCTCATAAATGCTTTAATTTTTTTTCTTATGGTTGCACCCATGGCATATGGAAACTCCCAGGCCAGGATTGAATCTGAATCACAGCTGCAGCAATGCCAGATCCTTTAAGCCTCTGCACTGGGCCGGGGATTGAATCCATGCCTCCACAGCAACCCAAGCCACTGTAGTTGGGTTTGTAACCTAATATACCACAGCAGGAACTCCTCCTGCCCCATTTTTTTTTTTTTAATTTTTTTTGTCTTTTTGCCATTTCTAGGGCCGCTTCTGCAGCATATGGAGGTTCCCAGGCTAGGGGTCGAATAGGAGCTGTAGCCACCAGCCTACACCAGGGCCACAGCAACGCGGGATCCGAGTCGTGTCTGCAACCTACACCACAGCTTACTGCAATGCCAGATCCTTAACCCACTGAGCAAGGCCAGGGATCGAACCTGCAACCTCACGGTTCCTAGTCGGATTCGTTAACTGCTGAGTTACGATGGGAACTCTCCAAATTTTTTTTTGACAGTTTATTCAGATAAGATAGACAAGATCTACACATTGCTTTTGGATAATCTCGATGAAATCTCTTTCATTCTATAGGTTCCCCCTCCTTCCTTTTTCTCCCTTTTAATTGATTTGTTGAACAAACCAGGTCATTTGTCTGATGGGATTTTCTACATTGTGGGTTTCATGATTGTACCCCTGTGCTATAACATAATTTGTGCCTCTGACCTGTGCATTTCCTTATAGACTGGCCTTCTATCTGGAGGCTTAAACAGATTCCAGCACTACGTTGGGGCAAGAACACTTCCCTGATAGTGCCAATTATCTCCTTTTGTATCCCAGCAAGAGGACATGATGGCTGACATCAGGATGGATCTCTTGTCAGCCTTGTCCAGGCATTGTGAGGGTCCCCATCAGTCTGTCACCCTTTGATTTTAGCAGCCATTGTTGATCATTGCCCATGTTGATTATTCGTTTAGGGATTGCGAAATTCTGATATTCTCTCACTCCTTCTGCATTTACTAGATAGATTTTTCTACAAAGAATGATGTGCCTTCTTCATCTTTTTGAGTATCTTGGGGTACAGTTCTTATAGAAAAGGCAGGATAAAGGGAAAGACTCATCATTGATTTATCATTTCAAAATGATGAGTTGGTATTTCTGACATCCTTCTGGATGTAGTTAATATTGTTTTTGATGCCCACATTGTTTTTGGAAAGTGGGTTCTTCTTCCAGCTGGCTCCTGAATCCCGTGACTTCATAGTTTTGAGAGCTTTTTTCCCCCTGTGCTCTGGTGCGATGAGGTATTCTAGGGCTCAGCTTGTGCTTCTCCTGCCCCAAGAAATAATCCTTTCACCAAGGAATCCTGACAATTAAAGCAATTCCTTTGGGGGCTATGACTGAAAAAAAAAAAGATATCTGCATTTCTTTGTTCTGTTTTTTTCTCTAAAGTTTGAAACAGTATTAAAGGACTTTTAGCCTTTTTGTTAGAGTCTGCATTTTAAAACAATGCTAAATACTCTTAGCCATTTTGTTAGAATCTACCACTTTAATAAGGCAGCTATTTCTATTTTCCATGTATCTTTTAAGTCTTTGTCCATAGGTGTGCAATTTTTTCTTTAAAGAAAATAATAAATAGATACAAAAGAATACTTTAAAACTGAATGAAGAATCTGAAGATTCTTGATCCCCTGAACCCTGGTGGTATTCCCTAGCCAATTTATGCCCATGATCTGTGTGGCCCTTCCTGATCCTGTATCTTCCCCCTACCCCAAAGGTAACACTTTGCTGCATTTTAATGCTAATTATAATTATTTCTGCTGTTTCTTGGTTATCTTATCTTCCCGTGTGTTTATATTCCTCCACAAAAGATTGTTGAGTAGTTTTGCACGTTTTTGAATGTTATGTGAGATCATGCCGTATTATTGTCCTCTGACTTTATTGAGCTCAGCTTTGTGTTTCTGGTCTCCATCCACGTTGTTATTGTAACTGAAATGCATGCCTTTCACTGCTCAGATCTTAGAGACCAATTCAGTTTACCACTTGCTCTTGCCCTACATCCCCAGGCTCTGGCCACACAATTGCTTCCTCTTCTTCAAACTCGTTCTACTCCTTGGCATGTCTCTGTGTCCCGCACAGGATGGTCTCTTTTCCTGGGTGTCCTTTCCCTCACCACTTCTGCTGTGAATTTCTTCTCTTTTAAGCTTCAGTTGCATTTATCGTCGTCTTTTTTTTTTTCTGTATTTTTTGCCATTTCTTGGGCTGCTCTCACGGCATATGGAGGTTCCCAGGCTACGGGTCTAATCCGAGCTTAGCTGCCAGCCTACACCACAGCCACAGCAACGCAGGATCCAAGCCACGTCTGCGACCTACACCACAGCTCAAGGCAATGCCGGATCCTTAACCCACTGAGCAAGGCCAGGGATCGAACCCGCAACCTCATGGTTCCTAGTCGGATTCGTTAACCACTGTGCCACTACGGGAACTCCTCATTTATCTTCTTTACGACCCCTCCCCTGTCCCTCATGAAGTCAGGTGCCGCTTCATTCAGCCCCTTCTGTATACAGTCTAATTTTCTTTGGACTCTTATGAAAGCTCTATCTCTCCTTGCCTGCAGACACAAAGTTCTCCCAGCAACATTGGAGGATTCATAGATCCCTGGAAGCTTATCCAAGGACCCATCAGCAGTGGATGACATGTATCATCTACATCCCTCTGTCCTATAGACTGGGGGCCCCCTGTGTGTAGGAGTTTTCTCATCATTGGTCCTCAAGGTCTTATGTGGGGTCTGATATGTGAACACATGGATGTCATTGGTGTCTGTTACCTTAGATGGGGAAAATAAACTTCTCATGCCATAGGAAACCTAGCAAGTGCAATAATTAACAAAGATGCTTTTGCTAAACTTTGTGGTGAGGCAAAAAGTGGTGGAAATGGATGTCAAATTCTTATCATTCACGATTGTTCTCTTTATCTTTAGGATGAAGCTCTTACATCAGGTGTCACGTGTCTGGAGAACAGATGGATTGACCAGTTGCGATTATAAATTACTCTCTGTGGATTACAATCCTTTATATGTCAATATCACAGTGGATTTCTTGTCTAGTCCATGACTCTGGATCTTTTGGTGACATTTGGAGGAACTGAATATTTGATTGCAATAATTTTGACCTAGAGATTCCCCTGGTAGCACACATTAAGAACTTGTTGCAGCCAATCATTGAGCTGAATTCTCCTTTTTCGGTGTTTTCTTAGCAGAGCTCCTGGTGATGTGGAGTGTAAAACAATTGTAACAAGACAGCTTTCTTAGTTGTTTTGATCATGAAGGTTAAATATTGTAATGTAGATACTTGAAGGACTAGGTGTCAAAGGACTACGCAAAAGATCTCATGAAGGCTACATACATATTTTCTGATATATTAAAAAGGCCATGGGAGGTAAGATTGCTAAATGTCCTGGAGAACCAGAATTATTCTCATCCAAGGGAGACAGAGATGAAGATGTGTTTCTCTTACTTATTTATCCTGTATGGCCATCTGTGAAGAGGTGGGTCCCCGGTGAGAAGGCAGCCAAGGAAGAGGGGACAAAAGGTGAAGAATCAAGATGCAGTGAACTTAGCACTGAAGAGGGGGCAGAAGGACTGTGTCAGATGGAGAGCTGCTGTGGTGGTGCTGCTGCTTCGGCTGTGCTGCTGCTGTGGCTGTCACTCTGCAGCGGTGTCACCTGCCCAGATGAGCCTTCTGGTAACAACCTAGCAGAGAACACGTTACCTACTCATTTTTAGAGCATTTTTGTAAAATGATTTTGTATGTGTAGGATATGAAATAGTTGTTTACAAATTACATATTAACAATAATACCTACAAAGTACCTCTGTAGTAAAATATGAAAAAGCTTTGGTTTTTCAGTCTTGTTTTTTCCTATTGTTTGAAGCCTCCAGATGTATTCATGTCAGTATCCACAAGCCTGCTGCTTAAGAACAGAACAGGTGAGACCAAGCCTTCTTCGTCCCTCCCCTCTGTCCTCATCCTTCTGTTGCTCCATTCTGTTCTCTTCACAGCCACCTTGTGAGCCGGCTTCAGGCCTACAGCAGGCGCCTCTGCATCTCACTTCGTGTTTTCGTTGTCTGCATCCTCCTATGCTTGCTCATGGCCAGTAAAGGGCACAGCTGGTTGGTGAGAGGCAAGGAAGGGGTGGGGCCCAGGGCTGGGGAGGTCTTTCATTTGGAAGGAAGGTGGGGCCAAAGCATTGATTTGGGAGAGAAGCCACAGTTACTCCTGAGCTTCCTGGGAGAGGGGCCAGGACATGGGAGGATAATCTAAGGGAGGTAGTAGGAGGTGGATACTGGAGTCAGAACAGATATGAGAATACTTTGCATAAGAGAAAGGATACAAATAATGTGGTTGCGGATATTCTTGAGCAAGTATTATGCAACCATGCCCTAAGTTGCTCAATCCATCATTATTATATAACACTTAATAATTAAACTTTAACATGAATGAGGCCCAGCCAATTACTGTAAATAATATCCTCCCCAGACAGGGAGAGGGAAGGAATAGGATTTGGGGGTTCCAGAGAAGATAGCAGTCATCACCCATGTGGGGAAGGAGAATTTGCAAGGAAAATACACTTTATGGACACGACAGGTTTACCTATGGCTGGCCTGGCTTACCTTTAACCCAGTAGGGACAGGTAAAAGCTGCGTATTTTTTTAATTCAGAAAAGAAAGAATAATGGTTTTCCTATTTCCACCCCCCTACTCTTGTCTCTCTTTTGCAGAAGCTTCCTCTAGTTTTCCATCCTAATTTTAACAATTGAAGTATAGGAGTTCCCGTTGTGGCGCAGAGGAAACAAATTCGACTAGGAACCATGAGGTTGCAGGTTCGATCGCTGGCCTCGCTCAGTGGGTTAAGGATCTGGCATTTCCGTGAGCTGTGGTGCAGGTTGCAGACATGGCTCGGATATGGTGTTGCTATGGCTCTGGCTTAGGCTGGCAGCTACAGCTCTGATTAGACCCCTAGCCTGGGAACCTCCACATGTCGTGGGTACAGCCCTAAAAGCAGAAAAAGACAAAAAAATTAAAAAAATAAAATTGAAGTAAAGATTATTTACAATATTGTGTTAGTTTCAAGTATACAGCATAGCAATTCAGGATTTTTTGCAGATTATATTTATTACAGGTTTTTACAAGACACTAGGTATAATGCTCTGTGTTATACAGTAAATCCTTGTTGCTTATTTGTTTTATGTATTTTGCATCTGGTAACCATCTCAATTTTCTTTTATTTTTGATTTTTTGCTTTTTAGGGCTGCACCTGCAGCATATGAAGTTCCCAGGCTAGGGGTCGAATCGGAGCCATAGCTGCTGACCTATGCCACAGCCACAGCAACGAGGCATCTGAGCTGAGTCTGCGACCTGTGCCAGAGCTCACGGCAACGCTAGATCTGAGCTGCATCTGCAACCTACACTGCAGCTCATGACAACATCAGATCCTTAACCCACTGAGCAAGGCCAGGGATTGAACCTGCATCCACATAGATACTAGTCAGATTAATTTCCTCTGTGCAACATCAAGAACTCCACCAATTTTCTTAATTAGAAGCATATACAGACTGAAATATTGTAATTGCCAACAGCCTATGGTAGGCGCCTCCAGTTTGGAGGCTGTGTGTTCCTGGTCATGGTTGAGGAGAGTAAAGGAAGAAAAATAGTGTATGCAAGGAATCTGAGGATCCATGCTGAAGACAATTTCTCATTCAATGGAAACAAAATACAGTTTTTACCACATGGAAACTACCTTTGTGTTTTCACCTATTAACAAGGCATCTGCATATTTTTTATAATGTTCAAAACCACTGCACTAGGCCTATTGATATTCAGGTAATTCTTTCAAACAAGATAATGTACAAATCATTTGAATGACTCACTATGAAACTTCTTGAGGTGGAAGATAGTATTTTGAGACCTTTATTTTCCTGCTGTGCCACTGTACCTGCACCAGGATTCAAAGCCACTGGCGGGAGATGTGTGGCTGCGACCTTGCTCTTTTGGGCAGTTTGGCCTCAAAGGAATGAACCAAGCTTCTCCCATTTCCTGCCCTGTGTATTTTTAAATTGTCAACTGCCACAAAGAGGCCAAGCTTTTTTGTTCATTTGTTTTTTCTGCCGTGCCACAGTATATGGAAATTCCTGGGCCAGGGATCGAACCCATGCCATAGCTGTGACCCAAGCCACAGCTGTGACACCAGATCTTTAACCTAATGAGCCATTAGGGACCTCCCAGAGACTAAGCTTTTAGAGATTTGTAGATAATGCCTACTACACTTGCTAAGGAGTATATGAGGGCAATCTCTTTGGACACCACAAATACTTAACGTGAAGAGTGGGCCACTTTAAAATTTTTTATTGATTTTTTTCTCACTTGTACTACTACTCAATTTTATAGTGCTTTATGGGTTATGACATTCTTACACACACTTTATTTATCCTGCTGGTCACTTTATTGATCCTGTTGACTCAAGATAAGTGGGGAGGAAGAGGAAATGGAGGTTCCATTACACCATATGGCCTCCATCTGGATTTCTCTCTTTAAGGAAGTTTTCCCATCGCCACATCCCCGTCCGAGCTCCTAGAGAACTGTGGCATATTCTGGACTCAAAAGTACATTCCATTCTGGTTTCTGAACTTTTTTCCAGACTTGCTCCCTGTTTGTTTTGTTTTGTTTTGTCTTTTTAGGGCCGTATTCATGGCATATGGAGGTTCCCAGGCTAGGGGTTGAATTGGAGCTGCAGATGCTGGTCTACACCACAGCCACAGCAATGCAGGATCCAAGCCACGTCTGCAACCTATAACACAGCTCATGGCAACGCCAGATCCTTAACCCACTGATCAAGGCCAAGGATTGAACCTGCGTCCTCATGGATACTAGTAGGGTTTGTTAACTGCTGAGCCATGACAGGAACTCCTCCCTCCCTGGTTTTTCTGCTCTTTTCCCTCTCACTTCCACTCAAGCCCCTAGGGGGCTTCCTGGGGGGGTCCCAACTGCCCTGTGAATGGACTCTTGGGAGAGATGAAAGACATTTTCTCCCAGACTCAAAACCTGCACTCTCCCCAAGTTCTATGTATATGTATGGTCTCTGTCTAAAGCCATGAATATGTCCCACAAAATGGAGCATATTCAGGAACATTTCATAATTTCTTTTCGCTAATGATATTACAAAATTTTCTTCATGTCTGTTCCTTAGTACTTCAGATATTTAAGCTATTGCTGTCTTCATTAGGTTTTTTTTTTTAGTTTTATATAGTTTTTTATTTTACCACTCTAATATTGTTTATTTCATTACTCCTCAAATCCACCAACTCTCAGAATCCAGACTTCTCTCTCTTTATACTTGTAGAAGAAAGCTGATATTTTGGTGCCTAACATGTACAATTGGCTATGTTAGGTAATTATAAGCTTTGTCCTATCTAATTGCATCTTACAAACTCCTGGGCAGTTTTATCTCTTTTTTATTATTAATATATAGTTGATTTACTACTTTGTGCCAATTTCTGCTGTATATCAAAGTGATTCAGATATATATATATATATATATATATAACATGTATGTACACACACACACACACACACACATCTATATATAAACTTCCATCTTGGTCTCTCCCAGGAGACTGGATATAGTTAGTTCCCTGTGCTATACAGTAGGACCTTATTGCTTATCCATTCTAAATGTGATAATTTGCATCTACTAACCCCAAACTCGCAGTCCATCTCATTCTCTCCCCTAGCCCACCACTCTGTGGTGAGTCTCTATGTCTGTGAGTCTGTTTCTGTTTTGTAGATAGGTTCTTTTGTGCCATATTTTAGATTCTACATATAAGTGATATCATATGGTATTTGTCTTTCTCTTTCTGACTTACTTGACTTAGTATGAAAATCTAGTTGCCTCTGTGTTGCCGTTAATGGCATTACTTTGTTCTTTTTATGGCTATGTAGTATTCCATTGTATGTATGTACCACATCTTAATTGATTCATCTGTCAATGGGCATCTAGGTTGTTATTGTGTCTTGGCTATTGTGAATAGTGCTGCTATGAACATAGGGGTGCATATATCCTTTTGAATTACAGTTTTGTCCTAATATATGCCTGGGAATGGGATTGCTATATCATATGGTAGTACTACATTTAGTTTTCTAAGGAACTCTATACTATTTTCCATAGTGGTTGTACTAATTTACATTCCCACCAACAATGTAGGAGGGTTCCCTTTTTTCCATCCTCTCTCCAGCATTTGTTATTTGTAGACTTATTAATGATGCTAACTTCACTAGTTTTAAGTACACCAAAGACCATCTTAAACCTGCTGAGAGGGCCTGGTGGGTCTCAAAGATATTCACAGAGGAGGGAGCACCCCAGGGAGCATACCCGTACAGGTAAGTCTTCATTGTTCCACTGACAACCGCTGAAGTAGAAAATTCAAGTGAAATGGAATTTTGTATACGTATGTGGTGTGTGTGTGTGTGTGTGTGTGTGTGAGATCTGGGACCTTGGAGGAGAGGTTGGTGAAGGGTGGGATACAATAAAATGCCTGCTCTGTATTTCAATTTTCTTTTGTTTTTTCTTTTTTAACTTTCCAATATTTCTGAGGTATGTTTGTAGTACTGCAAAGAAAAAACAAATTCAAGTTAAGTAACTTCCCAAAGAAGGTTGGTAAGAGGAAGAGATAAGATTTGAACTCAAGTCTCTTGACTCCAGTGTCTTGTTTGTTTGTTTTTTTTCCCCAGAATATCACATTGTCATGAGATTATGAGATTTCTCTGTCAATGCAGCAACAGCTGCAATCTTATTTGTAGCTAGGATTCTGGAAATAATATACAGAACTTGAGATGTAGCCATTTAAATGCCTTATCTTGATGCCCTAGTACATTCTTCCAGTGTTGAGTAGGAGTTTTGCTGAAGAGTTATTACTCATAGCTATTGTTTGGGGGCCAATAAATTTGGACCCATATATTTGGTCATTAAGCTTACTGCAACAAAATGAAGTAACATGATATTAGTTGGCATGTTCCCAGGGATAATAGGCCACGCAGAGTTCTTCAAGTCAGATTTATGGTATAACTTCCTTTTAGTATCTCTTATAGGCTGTTAGCTGTTCTAATGCACACGTTATATATCTTATGGAATTCCCCCAATTCTCTGTGAGACCTTTTTCTTGAAACAGGTTCCAAGAGGCTGACTTGCCAAAGTCATGCAGAGCTGGGACTTGGAGCCAGATTTTTGACTCCAAAGCGCAGGTTCTTAATCACTTCATGGTAACAAACAAATAAATCTACAAACACAAAGAGGGAGGAAATAAGGATGGGCAGAGTTCTTTGGAGACTGTCTATGCCCTTCAACCAAAGACGCCCAGAAACACACCTGCAGATAAGTCACTCAGAATTCTGACTCATCACCTTCAGCTCTTGAGAACGCACTTGGGGAATCTCGAAGTACCTCGGGAAAAGGGAGAGGGTCTATCAGAGTATCTGGGTTTGGGGTGGGTCGTTTGGGGAGGGTCTAAGCCAGCCGGCTGTACTCTGTATGGGATGCTGTCAGAAAGTCGGACAGGTCTGTGATTGTGTATCTCAACACATTTTACCCACAGGGAGAGACCAACGGGGGAAGTGAGTTGTAATTGTAAACACGGAGCAGTCACTTATTTTAGTCGGAAAGGGTGTGTTTGGTATTTATGGGTGGCACAGTGACCTTGTTTTTATGCTTGGACAGAATTGTGAAGTGGCCTCGCTTTGCCTCATTTTATGTGACCTTCTTTGAGGCTGCTGTTCTGTGAATTGCTTACCTCTAACAGGAAAGTAGATGGCCTGGTTGTGAATGCCAGGCTAGGTCTGAATGCCAGAGTCTGCTCTTTCATCTTTTTTTCAAGAGGAACTCAGGGTGGAGGCAACTAGAAAGTAAGTCAAGACAGCATTGTTTCTCTCTAACCCCAGGATTTGACTATTTACCTTTTCCAAAGGAAGGAGAGAGAGAGAGAGATGAAGGGTGGGAGGGAGTGTGCGTGTTTTGGGAGTTGGCTGGGGGTTGGAGAGGGGTCTGGGAAACATGCATTCTCAGCAATGTACCCTTTTCCAAGATGTTCCTGGATCTCCTCATTGTCTTTTTTTTTTTTTTGTCTTTTTAGGGCTGCCACCTGTGGCATATGGAATTTTCCAGGCTAGGGGTTGAATCGAAGCTATAGCTGCCAGCCTACACCACAGGCACAGAAACACTGGATCCTTAACCCACTGAGCGAGGCCGGGGATCGAACCTGCATCCTCTTGGATACTGGTAAGATTCGTTTCCTCTGAGCCACGATGGGAACTCCTGGATCTCCTCTTTGGATGTAGCCACTCGAGCCTTATGATAAAAATGTCACCTGTGAAAGCAAACCCAGCAGCTTACAGCTCTCTCCCCTGGGTTTTTCTTTGATTCAGCCTCACATATAGGAGGTGATGAGAATCTGGGTGAGGTGAAGGAGAGAAGAGGAACTAGAACCAGGAGAAAGGAAATTGTTCATTCTATAGAAATGAGAAAGCAGCTTAGTTACCAATTTGCTGACCACAGTTTCCAATTCTGGCTTGTCAGTCAGATGAGTGGAGGTAGGGTTGGGGGGTTGAGAGGAGAAGGGATTTTCAAACTCCATGAGTGTGAATATTCCTTCTTCCCTTTATGGGTAGCCAGAAACTACCTGATCTGCTGCTTAGAGTAGGAGCAGTCCCTGTTTATTCCAGCTGATGTGGGAAAAAGTTACAGGGCTGACAAAAATGAGCAAAGGGCTTCCTAAAGTTTAAGGGAAACAGCCTGCTGGGAACCTGAATAGCAGTCTGGGGAGGAAACAGCCAGCCACAGAGCGTGATGACCCATCTGGTGTTGCAATCAAGGTAAAACCAACCCCAGTGTCAGTCTGACACATTTTTGGTGTTAGGTGCTAATTGTTCTCTGCCCATCTGATAAGCAGGTAGAGAACAATTGGAGAAGTGTGAGGTTTCTTGGGACGGTTTTGTCTGGGTGTGTCTCAGGCCTGGCAACCTGCTGGCAACCCAGAGCCAGGCTCTCCTGCTCTCTTTCCCTTCCCTGGGTTGGTGGGGCTGCTGGGGACTTGATAAGCTGGGTCTGGGCCTCACCCTGAACTGTGGCTTGTGTCTCATTGTGAGCTTCACCTCCAGTCCCAGAAGGATGAGGGCAAGTCTGGGCTTCCTGGGAAGGTGAAGAGGATGGAAGCAGGAACAGGGCAGAGCAGGAACAGCCCTGAGGTTAAACTGAAGATGCTTGTAGCAGGGGTTTCAGAGTCCTGAATGGCTATACTCTCTGTAGGGAGGTCCTCAGGCCTGGGTTTGTCTCAGCTGAAAAGTGTGTCCCCCCTTAACGCTGGAGGCCTGGACATAGTGAATACCTGGGTCCAGAGTCCTATTTGGGAGGAAGCTTGGTGGAGCTGGGGCAGGGCAGTGGCCAGTTGAAGGCGTGTTCTTTTTCTTTTGGCCACACATGTAATAGGACTCAGATACTGTGTCAGGTTCTTAACCCGTTGTACCAGGATGGGAACTCCCAAGACTTGTACTTTTGATGGTATGTGAGGCAAACTTGGATATATATGATATGGGATTTCAGTTCCCCTACCTAGAGCTGCACTCAACAGACCATCAGGGAACTCCCCTGTTTTCTTATCTAGCTACCTCTTGGTAGAGAAGACAGGTGGTAAGATTGAGGAGCAACAGGTGGGCCATTTTCCTTCAAAATAGCTCTTTCCTGCTCCCCTTGCTGGTTTGGATCCCACCAACTGGGATCAATTTCAATTATTAAGGAAAAATCTGCAGAGGAGGTTAAGAGTGGGAACTAGTTGTCACTCACCCCTTAGTATGAATTAGTTTGCAAAAAGGCTTTCTCTTAACCTAGCTAAGTCACAAGGAGAATGGAATTTTGTAGGTAGAGAGAATGTTGAAGCTCAACGAAGCCTTGGAGGGCAAGGCAGGAGTGGGTCTGGGACTGGATTTACTCAGGCATGAGGGTGCTGGAAAATCTGCTTAGCAGTGGAAGAAAAAGGCACCAGAACACATGAGAGAGGATGGGAAGGGAGATGGGAGAGAAGCATCAAGGCTTTGCCCAGAGTAAGCTCCTTCCCTTTCCTCTTCTCTTCTAAAAGACCACAGAAAGGAGTTTCTGTTGTGGCTTGGTGGTAACGAATCTGACTAGTATCTGTGAGGACTCAGGTTCGATCCCTGGCCCTGCTCAGTGGATTAAGGATCCAGCGTTGTATGAGCTGTGGTGTAGGTCACAGATGCAGCTCGGATCCAGCGTTGCTGTGGCTGTGGAGAAGGCTGGAAGTTGCAGCTCTGATCTGACCCCTAACCTGGAAATTTCCATATGCCGTGGGTGCGGCCCTAAAACAAAAAGAATGAAAGACCACAGAGAGACCCATCTCAGTCAAGGGCAGGTGTCATCGTCACAACCCAAGCCCTGTCCTGGAGAGGCAAGTGAGCCCAGGGAGGGTTTCAGAACATGGCTTTGGCTCCCTGTCCTGGGAATCAGGGATCATGCTGCTGCCTCCAGCTTTACCACCCAAGAACAGGCCAAGGCTCACCTCCACCCCTCACTTTTTGTCCCTTCCTGCCCTGATGCTCAGCCTGACTCAGAGGAACTTGGTCGAGTTCGCTGATGAGAGCAGGACCCTGAAGTGACAGGTGCCTTTTCTTCATAGGGGACACAGTTGAGCTGTTGAAGTCAGAGAGGCAGGGGGAAAGGATTTGAGAAGCAGCAGCTCCATCTCCACTTCTGGGCTAAGTGCAGCAGAAGTAAACTTGGAAGTTCCCACCATTTAACTGTACAGCAGGGTTACTGGTATCCAGCAGGAAACCACACCTTATTGCATCCATCTCCTGGAATTTTAATGCTGTGAGGTCTTCTGTTGGACCACCCATTTTGCTAGACTCATATATGGCCAGTTATGACAGTGGCAAAAAGAAAAGAGAGTGAACATATTTAAAAGCCCTCTTTATTTATAAGGCTAGACAAACAAATGCTGTGTTATAAGAACTTCCGTCAGGATTACCAGAGGAAACAGAGATCAGAAATATTTTGACAGTAAACAAAATCACCGACCTAACAGCTGGCTTGCTTCTCCCCTGTTTGAAAGGGGATTGAGGTTGAGATTGGTAAATACAGAACAGTTCCCTCCTTTGTCCCCCAAAGTCCACATACTTTTAATTAATGAGAGAATTGAGGTTACTAAGCACACATCACTCTGCAGTGTTGGAGAGGAAATTTCAACCATTGTTGGCTCAAGATGAGACACTGTCCTTTTAAAAAGGATGCCAAGGTGGCATTGAAAGAATCACTTGAGTCTCTGAAGATGGAAGCCACTATAGGACAAAGGATATTTCAGCACTCTTTTCCTTAGTTCTCTCACCTGGACAGTACTGAGATGAAGGAAAGCCTTTGAAGCTTTCTCTTAGAAAGCAGTGAGAAATACAGGCAAATTTGCTGTCCAAATACAGACTCATCTCACTGTGATAACACAAGTTCCTGTGTACATCTTTATGCCCCCAAATTAAAAATAAACAGGGATGAGAATGGTTACTATCTGCTATCCTACCTTCTCTTTTTCCTACAGTCTATAACAGTGTTGCGGACTTCTAGATGAGGGTGAAAACACCAGTGAGACTTTCAGGAGTCTGAGAGCCTAGAGGAACTCCATACCAACTGACGTGGCCATTTGAGGAAGAACCCATATAATCCCAAGGAGCACAAAGGTGGAATATTAGGACAGAGCGGTTCCAGAACCAAATGTAGAGTCACTGGGGGTAGGTGGTACGGTGGTTACATTTTATTCTTAATATTCAATTCTGCTCCAGTAGAACATGGTACCCAGGAGAACCCAAAACTAGAATACATGGAAAAAAAAGAAAAATAAATAAGGGATTGTTTTAGAAACATCTCATACTTGGGGGAAGAAATGGTGTTAGGTTCATTCAGGCTTCAGTGAAACTGGATTTTTAAAAATAATCTTGCCTTAAGCATCATCACAGGGGCAGAGGTGACACTGAATCCATCCTGTTACATAGTGAACCAGTACTTTCCTAAATGACCAGTGCATGATGTTCTATAACGGTGAATGGATAAAACATCTGTGCAAAACTGCAAGACAAACTACTGTAACATATTTTAGTGTAATACAGTTTTTTTGACATAGTTCAGACTCCATATTGCAACTAGCCTTTAAGAAACTACTACTTGTCAAGTTTTGTGTAGTACCAAAGAAGAATATTCAGTTATCTTTAGATAAAGCTACCCAAAATTCCTGTTTTTCCAACCCATGTCAGTGTGAAGATGTATTTCCTTCAAATCCTTCAACCTAAGCAACATATTATAACAGATTAAATGTAGATGAAATATGAGAACCCAGCTGTCTTCTCTCTGTTAAAGCCAGACACTGAAGAAACCTTCAAAAATGGAAAAGAAATGCCAATTTTCTCTCTCTCTCTCTTTTTTTTTTTTGTTTGGGAAAAGAGTCACTTCTTCCCCACATAAATATATTGTTAGTAGTAACATATAACTGGTTTATTATTGTTATTTTAAATGAATTAACAAGTATTTTTTAAATTGTATTAATTTCCAATAGGATAAAAATTAATAGATATAGCCCCCATAGACAAAAGATGTTTGGAGTCCTCGATAATTTTTGAGAGCATAAAGGGGTTCTAAAACCAAAAGTTTAGGACTGCCTTCCCTTAATCCTGATAGCAAATTAGAATCATCTAAAAATTAGAAAATAAAAAAAGTCTGGGTCCTGCCCCTAGATCAACTGAAATCTGAATCTCAGAGTTTGGGGTTCAAATATGCTTTTTCCCCCCAAGCTCCCCCACGAGGTTTGGTTTTTTTCTGTTTGTTTGTTTTTGTTCTGTTTTGCTTTAGCTTTTTTTTTTTTTTTTTTGTGGGGGTGGGGGCCACATCCAGGGCATATGGAGGTTCCCAGGCCAGGCATCAAACTGGAGTTGCAGCTGCCAGCCTACGCCATAGCCATAGCAACGTGGGATCTGAGCCTCCTCTGCAACCTACACCACAGCTCACAGCAACACCAGATCCTTAACCCACTGAGTAGGGCCAGGAATCGAACTTGCATCTTCCTGGATACACAGGAACGCCCCCCACCCCCAATGAGGTTTTATGTGCATTTAGGGCTGAGAACCTCCATTCTACCCTCCTGCTGCACATGCATCAGATAAAGTGGGCAGCAGGGCAAGGCGAGCCTGGTGAAGGCAGCTCCTTGGAATGAGGGAGTGGCTTAGGGTTGGGCAGGGGCCATCTAAATAGATGACAGTCTTTGACATCCACTTGTCATGAATGTATGTGATCTGGAGAGATGGAGGAGCATGCAAGCGCACCATAGTCAGAGAAGGAGCTGATTGGTAGATGAAGTTAACACCTACCTCCTGAGGGGATCCACTGTCCTTGCCCTGGTGCCAGCAGCCTCCTGATTAGCCCTCACATCTGAGGTTTTGTTTTTAGACAGTCTAGTGAGGTTGGGTTAACCAGGGGGCAATCTTCAGGTCTCTCCTTATCCCTCTCCTCCCAGAAATAAAACATGTGATGGGGAATACTCACAGTCCAACAGAGAATGGCAAATCCAAACCATGCAACCCCCCAGGCGTGTCGGTTCATTGGTCCAGAGATCAGTTCATAGCAGCCCTGGAGGAGTGGGTGATTCCACACGCACGTGAGAGGGGCCAGAAAAAAAGATGTAAGAGATGGGCAGGAAAGCTGATTGATCTTTGAATCAACTTCACTCCAGAGTCCAGTGTAACATCACCAGGCTATTTCTACATCCCTGTGGACAGCCAGGTATTAACTGAGCTCTACTGAAGAAATAGGACTACTCCTAATGAGCAGCTATTCTGTATCACATTTATTTGTGTCTTTCATACAGTCTAACTAAGCGAGGTGCTATTTCAGCATAACATTTTTCTCATATTGAATATGTGGGCCATGTAAAGTATTCTTAATAACATTTGAGATTTTTTTCCTTCCAAAAGATTTTATTGGTGATTTGAAGCTACAGTTACCTTTTGATTTGTTTTCAACAAAAGTGCTTCCAGTTAATGAAAACTAGAGGTTTTATGTTTTAATCATTAAAGAAACCCCTATACTCCACTTTCTAAATTCTCATTTATGTCATAGTTCATCATATCTTTATAGGATTCTAGAAGAGCCATGGTGTGTGTGTGAAAGAGATTCATTTTTTATTCACCAAGTCATTCATTCATGCATGCTATAATCTGATAAGTTTTTATTTGTGGCCCATTCTGTTGTAGTATTTGTGAAAAGTGCTGGAGTGAACCCACGCACAGGGCTAGACTTGCCATCTGAGTGACCACTACTAATGCCTTGGAAATGCGATGTCCAGGCTGGTTTCCTGAACCATTGAGGTCCGGGGAGAAAGGCCCCCCTTGAAATGCAGGCCCCGCCCAGCGTCCACAGGTGGCCCCTTGCAATTCTGTCATTTCTGACCCTGCTCCAGCCCCTTGTTCACTCACTAGCACACCCTGCCTTTGTGTGTGTGCCTGGATTTCTCCATTTATTCTTCTCCATCTACCTGATATCTCCATTCACCTAGATGCTCCAATGAAAAATCTTGGCATTATCCTTCACTATCTTTCGCTCAAGCAAACCCTTTCAGTCTGCTTTTAAAAATAAATCTCAAATCCACACAGGTATTACTTCCTGCTACCACCTTGGTCCATCAATGCCTCACTCCAGGATTCCTACAATTGCCTCCTGGCTGGTTCCCCAAGGCCTGAGTCACCCTTGGTGCCCTACTAGTCTTTATATGAGGCCAGAGGGGTCCTTGTAAAACAGAAGTCAGATTACTTCCCTTCCTTTTCAAAACCCTTGAGGACTTCCCATCACCTTTAAGATGAAATGCTAAGTCCTCACAATGGCCCATGAGGGGCTGCAGGTTATGGCCCTGCCTCTATCTGTGATCCCAGCCACCACTACCAGAGGCTTTTTCAAGGCAAAGCTAATAACATCCTTGCGCTCAGGGCTGCTTACTTGCAAGATGATTTCAAAGCCCTGTACCTAATTTTATATGCATGTTGTAAACTTTTTTCTAAGAAGACCTCTCCCCAAGAATTTGATAAGCTTCAGGCCCTACAAAGTCTGGATTCCTGCTTGCCTCCTACTCTTCCTTTGCTTGTTCCAGTCTTGCCATATGGATGCCTTGATGTGCCTCAAAAAAGCCAAGGGCCCCCACTTCAGAGCCTTTGCACTTCCTGCTTCCTTTGTTCAGAACTCTTTTCTTCAATCTTCTTAAAGCCACGGTCTCCTTTCCTTGCTTAATTCAGAACTCTGTGCAAATATCTCAATAAAGAATTTTATGGCAAACATAGAGAAAAATACCTTTCCCCCCCATCATTTTCTATGCATTTATCCTGCTTTATTTCTGCTCATGGCATTTATCACTACCTGGAATTTATGGTGTCTTGGTTTGGTGACTTGTTTGTGGTCTATAGACAAGCTCTGTGAGAGTAGGAATTTTATCTTATTCATTGCTGAATTTCTAGAACTTAGAACAAAGGTCCAGCACAAAGCAGGCACCTAATCAGAATGAATGGAAAATGATAGGAAGTAATAATTACAGCAATATTATCTGTGATATACTTGATGGTTCACAAACACTCCTATATCCATCACTCATATGATGTCCCTGACAATCCTGGGAGGTGGTCCTTTGTCCAACAATATGTATAGAAATCCACTTATGACAGGTGGCAGGCACCAGGCTGGGCATTCAGCTGTGACAAAGCAGAAATAGGTTGGACCCTCTTGGAGCTCTCAGACAAAAGCCCCAGTTTTTTCACTCTGATGTAGTGCCTTTCATGATGCCTTTTTTTTTTTTGTCTTTTTTGTCTTTTTAGGGTTGCGCCCTCGGCATATGGAGGTTCCCAGGCTAGGGGTCGAATTGGAGCTACAGCTGCTGGCCTACGCTGTAGCCACAGCAACACAGGGATCCAAGCTGAGTCTACGACCTATACCACAGCTCATGGCAACTCCAGATCCTTAATCCACTGAGCAAGACTAGGAATTGAACCTGTGTCCTCATGGATGCCAGTCAGATTCGTTTCTAGTGAGCCACGACAGGAACTCCTCATGATGCCTTTTTAATCATTGTAGTGGTGCTTTTCTTGATCTTCCCTAGTTCTATCACAGTATTCTTGAGGTGCAGGGATCAGAAGTTGCATAGCATTTTGGGGGCAGATGAACCATGATGTAAGAATATATATATTTATTTGCCTCTGATGTCCTACATGACATTCTGGAGGATTTCTACTATTACCACACTTATGACAACTTCCCTAGTTTCATTAGCCTTCCTTTGTGCATTGTAGATCCTGCAAAGCTACAATGTGGAGGTGAAAAAGAGTCATTCGCCTCTTCATTTGCCCACATACCAACCATTTATTGATGTCTGCTTTTTGCCTGGTGTTATGCTAAGTACTGAAGATACAGAATTGAACAATGCATGGCCCTCAAGGAGACGCATAGGAAAAATAGACTTGCCAACAAAGAATTGTAATATATTTGAAGGGTCAACTGCAATCATAGAAGGAAAGTGTATGAAATACTGGGGTGGCCTATCTGTTTTGTGGAAAAGGATTGCTACAGGAGAATTAGCAGGCTCTGTAACTCAGAATAGTGGTGTGGTGGGAATCTGGAGACAAGGGCAGGGAGAAGTGGGAAGGATGAGTAGATAAGAGATTCTGTTGAGGGTGAAGAATGAGTGAGATTGAAGAAGTAGGAGCTCAGGGAGTGAGAGACAGAGAAGAATTTCAGGATGTGGGACCTGGGGAGGAGCAAGGACTCACCTGGTTGTGATAGTAACCGGGTACTCCTAGTTTGCAGGCCTCCAGGTTGAGAGGTTCTTTAAGCTTGTTCATGACACAGCACTGACGGGGCCAGGGGTAGTCCGCATCGTTATTCTCAGTCCGGAAGGCAGAGGTGTATTTCTGCCAGTCGGAGGGGCCATTGACCCCACAGCAATAGTCCTGTCAGCACATGAGAGACACAAAACTCCCTTCCATGGTCCTTGCCAGAGCCACCAAAGTAGCAACTGTGATTTTATGGAGAAAGAAGATATGGGAAGTGTACCATATCTTACGTTTCTGAAAAATCCCCAAATGAGAGCTGAAGGTATTTTAAAGTTTGCGAAATACTTTTACATTTATTACCTTATGAGCTGCTAATGAGCTCTTTTTGATGGGTTAAACTTTCTAAGCCTCACTTTCCATAACTGCAAAATTGGGACAAACATAGTACCTACCTCAGAATTGTGTGAAGATTAAATTAATACACTTATGTGTTTGGCACAGTGCCTGGTCAATAGTAAACCCTTAATATGGCACAGTGGAAAGGAATCTGACTAGGAACCATGAGGTTGCGGGTTCGATCCCTGGCCTCACTCAGCGGGTTAAGGATCCAGCATTGCCGTGAGCTGTGGTGTAGGTTGGAGATGCAACTCGGATGTGGTGTTGCTATGGCTGTGGTGTAGGCCGGCAGCTACAGCTCTGATTGGACCCCAGGCTTGGGAATCTCCATATGTCGTGGGTGTGGCCCTAAAAAAAAAAAAAGACTTAATAAATGGTAATCATTATTAATACTAATATCTTGATAAAACAATGTGAGTTATTATCATGTAAGTGAACTGAGAATCAGAAAAAATTTTGTGGTGAAGAAATTATGAGTGATTCTTCTTGTTTTACTTTCCTATATTTTTAACATTTTCTAGAGCTATTATGTGTTATATTTTATAATGGGAGAAAATAAACAGGAAAAAAATAACCCAAACCCAGTGGCACATGGCATCTACACAGGAAAGGAAGATCACTTAACACATAGCTTATATCTTTACACTTTGAATGGAATTGAGGATAGAGGATAAAACATAATTCATATCACTTTCTTTGCTTTTTATAAATTCTACTAAAATGTTTCAAGGGAAGAAATTAAAACTCTGGCATTTCTCATCTTTAGGGATAAGTATATCCAGCAAACTTGGTGATAAAACAACTGTCTTAAAAGACAGTTTGATGGAAAATATCTCACCAAGGAAAATAATCATTCTGTAATTTGACCTGAGCATTTTAGAGGAAAAAGGCTAAGTCTAAACCTGACTTAGTTCAGAACAGGCTTTAAAAAGTTGGTAAGGGAGTTCCCGTCGTGGCGCAGTGGTTAACGAATCCGACTAGGAACCATGAGGTTGCGGGTTCGGTCCCTGCCCTTGCTCAGTGGGTTAACGATCCGGCATTGCCGTGAGCTGTGGTGTAGGTTGCAGACGCGGCTCGGATCCTGCGTTGCTGTGGCTCTGGCGTAGGCCGGTGGCTACAGCTCCGATTCAACCCCTAGCCTGGGAACCTCCATATGCTGCGGGAGGGGCCCAAGAAATAGCAACAACAACAACAACAAAAGACAAAAGACAAAAAAAAAAAAAAACAAAACAAAAGTTGGTAAGTGGATTATTCAAATGTGTGAGCATTCACATTTTCATTTGAAAAGCTTAGTTCTTTGCTAACAGAGTGGAATAAATACTTGGCCTATCATCGGAAGAGTGCTCACAAGTGAAAAAGTGCCCAATAAATTGGAGGGTCTGATGGGCTAAAAAAATTGATAGAACAGGGTATATTAGAATAAGTGAAGGAGATTTTAGAAGATAGAGAGTAAAGAGAGTGTTCAAAGAAGGGGTAGAGGCTATCATGGATTTTGCTGAAGACTGTGAAACACTGGAATCGGGGTCAGTAGAGGAGCTAGGTCAGATGAGGGCTCCTGTAGGGGATAAGAATTAACATACTTACAGTAGTGTAGAGGTGACAGTGGGTATTCTGAAACACTTGTACATTTGAAGGCATTTGAGGTAAACTTGGATATAAGGTATAATGGCCACTTAGGCCAAACTACGTGTTCAAACCACGTCATGGCCCCTGCTCCTTAATAGGACTACCCTACAGGTGTGAAAACTTACTAAATAAGCAAAATAACAATAACTGCCACTTGAGTTCATAGTGGGGAAGAAGAGGCACCATTTATTTATTTTTGACTATGGCTTGCAGAAGCTTGACATGGGATCTCAGTTTCCAGACCAGGGATTGAACCTGGGCTACAGCAATGAAAACTGAGCCTTAACACCTAGGCCACCAGGGAACTCCCAAGGCAACATTTTTTAAGGTGGTGATGCCTGAGTTCTAAGAGGCAGAGGGTGTGATTAGTCTAAACTTCTTGACAATGTTATTACTCCTATAAATGGAAACTAATCAACACCATGGCTTAAAATAAAACACAGATCTAGGGGTCCCCCTGAGTCATGTGTATATCCCCAGTCCCTGCCAGTAAATGAGGGGAACTGATGAACTTGCCTATGCCTAGTCTTTCTCTCTCTCTCTCTTTTTTGCTTTTTAGAAGCGCACTCATGGCATATAGATGTTACCAGGCTAGGGGTCGAATCAAAGTTTTAGCCGCCGGCCAACAGCCATAGCAACACAGAATCCAAGTCGAGCCACATCTGCAACCTACACCACAGCTCACGGCAATGCCGGATCGTCAACCCACTGAGCAAGGGCAGGGACCGAACCCGCAACCTCATGGTTCCTAGTCGGATTCGTTAACCACTGCGCCACGACAGGAACTCCCCTCAAGTCTCTTTTTGAAGGAAGCGCCTTTGGAGGCTGTGGTCCCTACACTTTGACATCACACCCAACCATATAGACACCCCTGGATACTGCTTTAGGTACAAAATGGCATCTCCCCACAATAACTGCCACAGGCATTACCTGGAGCATGAGCCTGTCCCAGGTCTTGGTGACCCCATTGTTTTTCCACTTGTCATCATTGCTTGGAGGACTGTTGTTCTGGTACCTCTCCAGCATCTGCTTCAGGAAGAGGTTGGGTGTGAACTACAGTGGGAGGAGACAACACAAGTGGAAGGGTTAGCACCCTGATCCTCAAGGAGGCGAAGTGATTTGCTTGGCCTGCTGCAGGGGACACTGAACGTTGTCTCCTAGAGTAAAGCCAAGCTCAGAGGCACGGAGAAGGGCTGAGTGTGGGTGTGAGGCTGCTCTGGGTGGCCAAAGTCCCTGTGTAGGAAGGAGACTTCCATCTTCAAAGAAATCCCAACGAGACAGGGTGGACAGGCATTATGGGGTGGCCTAGGGTAGGGGATGGAGAAGAGAGAAAGCTGGATGATGAATTGGGAGGAAGTGTTAGATGTGGAGGATTCCTGATCATCTTATTGGAAGGCCACTGACTATGGTAGAGGAGTGCAGCGCATGGTGGTGCAAGCTTGGGCCCTGGGAGTCCCACTGCCTGGCCTCATGATTCTGCTCTTTCACTTACCAGCCACAGAACTTGGGACAGGTTACTTTACTCTTTAAGTCGCATTTTTATTTTTATGTATAAAATGACAACAGTATTTTATTTCATAGGGTTATTATGAGTAAAATTATATATTTATTATTAACATGAATTTGCATGAACACACATATTACAATGTCTGGTACAGGGTAAGGGCTTAATACATGTCAGTATATTGTTAGGATGGTAATGATTTGTACCATAGTTGCTGCTTTCTCCTTTTTGAGGTTGTACTCACAAAGTCTCGTTGTGTTGCAGCTGTGATACAAGATGCCACTTCAAAGCCATATACAATAAACATCAGAATGAAGTACTGGAAGGGAAACCAATGGGATAAAAGAATTACATCTACCTATGTTTTCTGTAGCACATGCACCTAAACATCATTATCCAATCATTTATGTAATTTACTCAACAAACCCTCACTGATCATCTTTTAGGAGCCAGACTTGGAGCTAGGTGTTAAGCAGTTCAATTCTCTCCTTTCTCCAAAGAACAAACTCTAGTTCAGTATCCTGCATTTCCATTTTAACCAAGAAAAGCAAACACAAGAGAATGTACTGGGGTGTGTGTGTGGTTCATTCAATGGCTGGCAAGAAAGTTTCAGTGTATCTCACACTATGTAGACCCTTATAAATCCCCTTTCACTGGGAGACATTTTCTTTATGGTTTACCAAAAATTTAGGATAACTGAGGTCAGAAAAAGATTAAGTGAACCATGTTTAATATCCATTGTCCCTTTTGATAATCTCCAGTCTCATCAGAGAGGAACAGGCGGCCTCCATGTATACAGCTCCTCACCAGCAACTTCTCTCACCCACTCCCACTCCAGATACAACCCGTCAGGTGAGTAAGACAAATGGGCTCTGTGTTTTTGTTAATTTTTGTGCACGCGTCTACATGTATATTGTTGGGGGTGGGAGGGGAGGTGCATGTGCACATGATGCCTCCAGGCTGCACATGACGACCCTATTTGTGGCTGGAAACCATCTGAAGGACAAATGACCTCTGAATCTGGGACAGGGACTATTTGCAAGAGCCTGTCTTTGCTGTCCCTAGCCTTGCACATGTGCTTGTGGTCCTTGGGTTCTTCTGGGATGGGTGCTGTGAGCAGGGCTGGCGGATGAGTGCGGGGAAAATGGCACTCTCTCCCTGGGTAGGGGAATCTCTCAAAGCAGGACCCTCTGCTGCCCTAACACTCGGCCCAGAAAAAGGCTTTGGCTACTGTTAACTCCCAAGTTACCAAGCCCCTTCAGAGGACTCATAATATTTCCCCCTGTATTACCTCTGCTAACTTGCTCTTTGTCAAGAGCTTTGCTGGCTTCCCTTTATGGAGGCTCAGAATCCACTTAGAGACAGTGCAGAAAAGAGGCTCAGGTGCAGGTGTTTTCTCCTTCAGCCCCATAAAGAGTGAGCTGCTCCTCACTTTGCCAGGCATGGTGAAAGATGTTCCCCTGCGCAGGTCTCCCGGCTGTGCAGGCACACACGACTGGCCCGGTGTGAGACAGGTATGCTGCTCAAGCTCCTCTCCAAGGATCGCTGCCCCTTCGTTACCTTTCCCTGCATTCCTCTCCCCACCCTGCAAAAGTGGTGCTTTTACCCTGAAACTAACTCACACCAAGGACCCAGGGAATGTAAATATTTTACATTCCCTGGGCCCCGGCAGGATGTTAGTTCACAGGAAAAGCAAACCAAGAAGCGCCTTAGCCTGCTGGACTTGTTCTATGAAGGTGGGACTCAGGTCCTGCAGCATTTGGGCAGGAGAGTTATTTCAGGGCAGGGAGTGGGGCTGAGGCCCCATCACAGTGTGAGAAACCGCTCTCCTGAGCATGGGGACAGAGAGTCGCAGTCTAGACCCAATACTGAGGATTCTTAGCTCTGCTGGCTGCAAATCTGCTTCCATCTGCAAAGGCAGGGCATGAGCTGGTGTCTGTGGTTTGGGGAAGAAGCCTCCCTGTGGGTGCCCAGACTTAGAACCTCCACAGTAGGTAGGAGCTGAGGCTGTTCTCTACAGTGGTGCCCATCAAGGGTTTCCAGGATCCCTAAAAAGCAGAGTGAATGCATAAAATGGGAAGGGCCAGCCATCTCACAAAATCATCAGCCTTGAACTCAAAAAAGTCTAAAAGGACTCATGCTTTCTCTTAAAAATTTATGCATATTTTGTATCTTAATATATCATTGCTTGATTAATATTAAAAAGATGTTTTATACTACTTATTGTCAGAAGAAAAAAAATCAAATTATCACCTTCTTGCTATGTTTCTCCCTTGGCCAGTGTAGCCTCAGGTTGTATCTGTCGGGTGCATGCAACCAGTTGGAGAAACAGATCTGGAAAATACCCACATGTTTCTCCTTTGGAGTCTGTACTACTCTTCTGGACTTGCCATCATGGAGAGCATCTTGCCCCCACATGGACAGTCTTCACCTCAGGAAGTGTCTTCCCTTCTCCACACCCCTCACCTGGCCCTCTCTGCTCCCACCCACCCCACTGAAAGCCAAAGCATTGTGCTCAGGGAAGAAAAAATAATCTGTCAAAATTGGTCCAGGAGAGAAATATAGAGCATTTTAAGATCTTACCACCAAAAGGATTTTCCTGTTGGACTTCATGATGCCTACAATGCCTAGGACAGACAGGCAGAAGAGGCAGATGCCGACAAATATGCCAATCCAGGCTGCCCCATAGATGTCATCATTGTCAGTGGCTTCAAGCAGCGGGTAGAGGCTATATTGGTCTGATACGAAGAAGATGCACTCTGCAGTCAAGGCGATGCCGCACATCTGGGGACACAGGGGGATCTGTCAGGCTGTTGGCCAGGAGAGCAGAGTTGGGATAGGGATGGAGGAGTGTGTGTGTGACTAAGAGAGTAAGAGAGACTAACTCCATCCTCTGCATAGGCTTTAAGCAACTCACATAAACTCTTCATTGCCGGAAAATCAAATCTCTCCTTCCATCCTACCAGCTGGTTTCATACTTCCTTCCACATTTTGCTCTATCTTATTATACTTTGGAGGAGACTCAATTTCAGACCAACTATGAAGCCCTAGGGCCTGAATCAATCAAACAACGGCTTCTTGTACAAAATTAATCTCTCAGCCCCATTCCCACTGCCCACTGCCCAAATTCCTAGACTGTAATATTTAAACTGGTCCTGGTCATACTTAGCAGTGCCAGAGAATCATGGAACATTAGAGCTGAAGGAACCTTGGTGGTTATCCTACCCACCCCTTAGGCTTTATAGATGAGGGATCTTGTCCTTGAAAGGTGATGACTTGCCCAGATTCACACAGAGTCGGAGGCAGGGCTGTGCCCAGAGCCAGCGACATGAGTCCTAAGTGCTCTCCTCACATGGTTCCCACCCTACGTAGGCTGGCTTCTGAGCCACTCTTATGTCCCAGTGCTGGTCTCTGTGTGACCAGAACAAGAAGATGCAAACATCTGTGCCCAGCAACCTTAACAGCAGAGTCCATGGAAATCAGACTAAGGTGGGATGAGAGAGACACACCAAAGCCTGTGTTCTGAGAGTGCTTGGAGTCTGACCGTGGCTGGCATGGCTCCTTTTTGACACTTGTGTTTTAAAATCAGGAGGGAAATATTTGTTTTTTTCAACATGATCTTTTGCTCTATTACATAGTTATATATGATAATTTCTATAGGTAAATTCTAGCTAGTATATTTTACTATCCATTTCTTAAAAGGAAGATGTAGGGAGATATTGTCATTATATAATCATATTAATTATAATCATATAATCATAGTCACATAAATACCATTATTTCCCTATAAACTCTCACTTTTTAAAAATTAGTTAATTTACAATGTTGGGTCAATTTCTGCTGTTCAGGAAACTGCATCAGGCATACCTATACATACACATATATATATATATAAAACATATATATATACACACACACACACAGACACTCATATATATACACATTTTTCCCATATTCTATCATGTTCTATCCCAAGAGATTGGATATAATTCCCTGTGCTGTACAGTAGGATTTCATTGCTTATCCATTCAAAATGTACTACAAAGTCTCACTTTGGATTGATCTAAAATCATGATTATAGGAAGAGCAGAATTTCCTGGAAAGTTACTTACACCAATAATCACATTTCCAAAAACCAGTAGGCTCTGGAAGCAACGAACAGTGGAGTCATCTTTGGCCATCTTCAGGATCTCCCACAAGCTGAGGACACAGTTGAGAACATCACAACTTGATAGGAACAAGTAATGAAGGCCACTGCAAGTTCCACAGCAGGATTAAACCATGCCACAATGCACTGTCTTGGGTTCGAAAGCATCCAAACCAAGTCCTTAAGGTATGGAAATTGCATCCTTCTGAGTGATGAACTGAGGCTCCAAAGTCACTGAGGGCAGACCTGAGATGGTGATGAAGCAACTGAGGGTCCCTGGTATGTCTCTGCCCACTCCTGCTCTTGGCCAACTGAAACCCAAAAGATTAACCTATGGCCGGAGTTGGCAATTAGTTCCCCCATGAACTCTAGGCAGTTGCAAAAAACCATTATTTTCAGAATGTTTTGATATCCTCAATATAGCTGGCAAATTATAAATGCCCTGTTACGGAGTTCCTATCGTGGCACAATGGAAACAAATCTGACGAGTATCCGTGAGGATGTGGGTTTGATCCCTGGCCTTGCTCAATGGGTTAAGGATCTGGCGTTGCCGTGAGCTGTGGTGTAGGTCGCAGACACCGCTTGAATCTTACATTGCTGAGGCTGTGGTGTAGGCCAGCAGCTGCAGCTCTGATTCAACCCCTAGCCTGGGAACCCCCATGTGCTGTGGGTGCAGCCCTAAAAAACAAAAAATAAAAAATAAAAATAAAAGCTTCCTGTCACATAAAAGGGGCAGGGGGTGAGAGAAAGAGGAGCTAACATTTAGTTCCTTCTATATACCACCACAGATATTTTATATGTAATTCTCATAACCAATTAGGTTGAAAAAGAAAAGGAATGTGGCGGCTCCATGTTGCAGGTGAGGCAACTACAGCTTAAATTGGTAAATGAAGTTCCCTGGGGTCATACAACCAATAAGTGGAAGGGCTGGGTTGGAAGCCTTGGTCCACATGACTCCAGGGTCCAAGTGCTTCCCTCCAGCCCACGCTGCTCCCAGAAAATACTTACAAGGTTTAGTGCTACGTGTGGCACTTAAAAAAACGTGGGTCTCTCCCTCCCTGAGGATTCTTTGGAAGGAACACGTGGGGTAAGTGTTTGGGTCAGTTATTTTGGCTTTTTGCATTTGAATTACTTGAGATAAGCCATCCATGTCCTTCAATGTTTTATTCTTTTAATTAACTATACACTTCATGCACTGAGGGTCTGAATCAAAATGTATTATATGATACAACTTGCCTTCTGTGTATACAAAAATATGGAAGGGAGATTGTTGTATTCTAGGATTTGGCTTTAATAGGGAAGCTGTTTCTCCAAATCATTATCATGAATCTAGTAAGACCTTAAGTACTGGGGGGGTTCTGGGGGGAGGGGAAGAGGAAAGGCTTGCAGAATATGTATGGTTTTGATGGGTCAAGTAGAGGTGGGTGGGTGTGGGAGGAAAGGGGGGAGTGACATCCCAGGTGAAAGGAGAGGGAAGGTCCGAGCATAGAGCCCTAGAAGAACAAGGAGCCTGGGAAGTAAAAATTAGCCAGTTTGGCTGAAGTCCGGGCTTGTGAGGGAATCCAGGGGAGACAAGCCTTCTATGTGACTCAGACCTTGCTGAGTTTTAACTTCATCACTACACTCTTAGGGAAGTGCTAACAACCTTCTAAGTCCTCTTAAACATCCCTCAATATTTCCCTTTACCTGTTCCTCTGGGTAGAGATAGGAACTGAAGGAGTTGACATTTATGAGGGGTTGAAACTTAGGAGAACTGGGTACACTGTGGGTACTCCATCAATGCTTGCTGAGGGAACAGGAGAAACCAGGCCATTGTTACAAGACCCCATGTGTAGTTTCTGCTCAGAAATGCCATTCATTCTTTGCTGGGACTATGGCACCCTGGGTGGAGTGGAGCCTGAGTGCTCAGAAGTGCACACCCCTCTGAGTGCACACACCTCCCACCCACCTCCCCACCCCCTGGCAAGGGATCCTCACTCCCAGAGCTGGATTAGCCACCTTATAAATTTCCTCACTGGAATGCACAGACACTGCTCCTGACCAGTTGGGTTACCATCTAAACTAGAGACACAGGTAAATAGACCGTGAAAGGTGGAAGTTCAGACAACACAAGTACATATGGAGAGTAAAGGGCAAAAACCTGGAGAGGCCAAATTTACCCCCATTATCACCCAGTACTGATTAGGACCTGTTTTCAGATAGCAGCCTATTTTGTGGTCATTAGTTGAGCTCAACAGAAAGAAGGCAATTTTTTCTTTCAAGGGGTTTAAAGTATGAAGATAGGTTCCCGTTGTGGCTCAGTGGTTAACGAATCTGACTAGGAACCATGAGGTTGTGGGTTTGGTCCCTGGCCTTGCTCAGTGGGTTAAGGATCCGGCGTTGCCGTGAGCTGTGGTGTAGGTCGCAGACACAGCTCGGATCCTGCGCTGCTGTGGCTCTGGCGTAGGCAACAGCTCCGATTAGACCCCTAGCCTGGGAAACTCCATATGCCGCGGGAGCAGCCCAAGAAATGGCAAAAAAAGACAAAAAAAAAGTATGAAGATAGCAGCATGGATTCATAGCAAAAATGACCGTACATCATAGACTAAAGGGGAAAAGTAAGGCTATGGAGAAGAAGGCAGTTCAGACACCAAGGAAGGGCTTTATGGGTCCAGAAGAAGCTGATGGGACCCTGAACAGGGGATTTGGCCTCAGAGACCCAACTGTGTCCCATAACAGGCATACTTTCCCCAAGATGTATCTGCCACATGGAGTTTTTAAAAGGGGAGGAGACATATAAATACTCTGGGAGAATCGCAAGTCAGAATTAAGAAAGGAATGGGTTCCCTGGTGGCTCAGCAGGTTAAGGATCTGGTGTTGTCACTGCAGTGGCTTAGGTCATGGATTTGATCCCTGGTAGGAACTTCCACATAGCATGGGCATGGCTAAAACAAAACAAACAAAAAAAACCCCAAACAGAATTAGGGTGGGAAAATGCAGACCAGAGTGGGAGGAAAGAAGGAAGGAGGCAGGTGGGAACTTGGTTTGAGCAAAAAGAAGAGTGAAGTGAGGAAATCTAGATAAGCATGGAGCAGGAGATGCCCAGGAAGCAGCCTGGCCAGAAGCTGATCTAGGAAGGCAGGACTCTGTGGACAGGCACGGAGTGCTGAAGTTGCTTCCCACTAGACATTTCTCCTTTTGTGCTGTGTGTTCTCCTTTTCCTCCTCCTTCAGTGGCACCTTGTAACATAGATGAGGGCTCAAAATAACGAAAGATGATGACAGCTGTCGTTTAATGAGCGCTAATGACAGCCTCAGCACATGCTGTCACTGTGTTCATCCCCTCAACAGACCTAAGAGATAGGTAGTTTTCCCAACATCTGTATTCATTTCTTATTGCTGTTGTAACAAAAGTCCACAAACTTAAGTGACTTCAAACAAGACACAGTTATGATCTTACAGTTCTGGGGGTCAGAAGGGTGAAATGAGTCCCACAGGGCTAACATCTAGGTGTCAGCAGAGCTGCCTTCTTTCTGGAGGATCTAGGGAAGAATCTATTTTCTTGCCATCTTGCAGATGAAGAAAAGGAGACTTAAAGAGATTAATCACTTTCACGTTGCTAGAAATTGCAAAAGCTGAGGCTTGAACTTATATCTGCCCAGCCCCAGATCATTTACTTAACACAACTGTTTGTAAAGACGTGCACATGGCTAATGTTTTCAGGAGAAAAACAAACACCTGACTCGCCTCCTTGCCAACCCTGGAAGCAGAGAGAGTAGATATTACATCTCCCTGTTCAGATGATCCTGTCTTTGCACAGGTCAGTTATGGGGACCCTCTTTACTCACTTCTCCAAGTTTTTGCCTCCTTAGCTCCTCAACGCAGCACTAACCTTTGCACATTTTCCCCAAACCTAGTACTGCACCCACACATTGTTTTTGTTTTTTTTTTTAAATCTGTCTAGATGTATCCCAGACCTGCAGCAATCTCCCCACCCCTTGGGAGCAAAATTCTAACTAAGAAGAGGTGCAAATGTGCAGGTCAATGTGAAAGTCAGCATTTCATGGCCTCTCCCTGGCCATTGTTTTTAGACTAGGAGGTGTCTGGAAGACCTGAAATACTTATCGCATCCCCCGAATGGTCATGAATGTCAAAGAGAGGTGGCACTTAGGGAGCTAGGTGTAGGCTTCTGGATGCTCACAGGATTGTCTACTGGCTGTGGTCTAATGGTGAGCACCCAGACCTGGTGTCAGAAAGCCAAGGGTCAGACCCAGTCTCACCTAGTCCTTACCCTGGGTGATGCCACCCAGTGTCCATTTCCTCATTTATAAAGTGGATAAAACATGACTTGTTTGATGTGATTGTTGTGATCTCTGAGATAAAAGATGTGGAAGTGATTGGTAAACACCAAATGCATTTACAAACATAAGAAATGATGAATAATAACCAGGGGGCTATTGAGGAAGGGCAGGCTATTGGGCTGTGGCTTTGCTTTATGCACCAGTGACATTCAGGGCCCAGAAGGGAGGTTTTAATGGTTACTGGTCCTACAGGCAAATGCTTCTAGACTGAGATTAAGCAGCCCCTTCCACCTTCCCTCTGCTCTCTGTTCAGGGACTGCTCTGCTGGAGGGTCCTAAAAGCCTTACCCATCTCCGGTCTCTCCTTTTTATCTTCCATGGAAGGATTCATGGAAGGAAAAAAAAAAAATCCCTTTGGGAGAAGATAAAATGCTTCCTAATTGTGCTTGGGGTATGGCCAGAATGAGGTACCAAACAGCACGTCCATATGGGAGGGGCCCTCTGCATTCCGCCAGCATTCCTGAACAGTTAACACCTGCCATTGGGCCTCATCCCTCCGGCCTGGGCCAGCTCTGGAGCCTCTGGTCTAGACTGCACTGTGATGCAGAGACTACCCCAGAGGTTCCTCCTCTGTACTGGGAGGCTCTCATCCTGACACAGAAGTTACTCAGGGAGAACTCTGTTCTGCTCCTCTTGTATGTCCTTTCCTCCTGGTATCAACCTATGAAGGGCTTCCTGCACTTCACTGCAAGAATCTCCAAAGCAGGAGAAGGCCCTGGGACCTTGTTTAATTTGTCTTCTTAGATCCAAGGTGGCAGAGTGCTTTATACATGGTAGGCACTCAATAAATTCTTTTACTGGGTGAAAAGACAGATAAAGTAAATTTTTAAAATGTGTAATTTAAATGAATGAAGCATATCTGAGTGAATTATTTGCCTAGACTTTTATAGCTGAACAGGTTAAGGAGTTCCCATTGTGGCTCAGCTGTAAAGAACCTGACTAGGATCCATGAGGATGTGGGTTCAATCCCTGGCCTTGTTCAGTGGGTTAAGGATCCAGTGTTGCACTGAGCTGTGGTGTAGGTCGCACACTTGGCTTGGATCCTGCATTGCTGTGGCTGGGCGTAGCCTTGGCCTAGGAACTTCCATATGCCCTGGGTGAAGCCCTAAAAAGAATAAAACAAACAAAAAGAACAGGCTAGAGTATGGTGAAGTAGAAAGAACACGGGCTTTGGACAGATCTAGGTTTGAATCTTAGCTCTTCCATTTAGCAGTTTTGTGGCCTTTGATACTCAATCTTGTAGAGCTTTATCTTTAAATGGGTATTGTAATACATAACTAAAAGGATAGTTATGAAAATTACATGAGAATATGTGTGAAGTTCTTTTGCTTCAGTTTCTTTTTTTAAAAAATTTTTAAATTATAGTTGATTTACAATGTTCTGTTGGTTTCTTTCTTTCTTTTTTTTTTTTTTTGTCTTTTTAGGGCCGCACTCACAGCATATGGAGGTTCCCAGGCTAGGGGTCTAATCAGAGCTGTAGCTGCTGGCCTATGCCACAGCCACAGCAATGCCAGATCCTTAACCCACTGAGCAAGGTCAGGGATCAAACCTGCAATCTCATGGTTCCTAGTCAGATTCGTTTCCACTGTGCCACGATGGGAACTCCTGTTCGGTCAATTTCTGCTGCACAGCAAGGTGACCCAGTTGCTTCAGTTTCTTGAAGCAGAGAGACCAGAGCACACAGTGAATGGTGAAGGCACCTAAAACTGGTGATTTAATTTTGTTTTAAAATAAAGTCATATTGGGAATGTAAATTGGTGCAGCCACTTTGGAAAACAGTATGGCAATTTCTCAAAAAACTAAAAATAGAACTAACTTTTGACACAGCAATTCCATTCCTGGGTACACATCTGAGAAAAACCCCACCAATTCAAAAAAAAGAAGATACATCATCCCAATGTTCACAGCAGCATTATTTACAATTGGCAAGATATGGAAGCCACCTAAGTGTCCATCAACAGATGAATGGATCAAGAGGATATGATGTGATGTGTGTGTGTAAAGAAGAATGGATTTTTCCATTTGCAACAACATGGATGGGCTTGGAGGGCATTATGCAAAGCGAAGTAAGTCAGACAGAGAAAGACAAATACTGTATGATATCACTTGTATGTGGAATCTAAAAATATACAACAGACTAGTGAATATGATAAACAAGAAGCAGACTCATAGACGTAGAGAATAAACTAGTGGTTACCAGTGTGGAGAGGGAAAGGGGAAGGGGCACAACAAGGGAAGAGTATTAATAGGTACAAACTATTAGGTATAAAATAAGCTACAAGGGAATATTATACAACATGGAGAATAGCCAATATTTTGTAATAACTATAAATGGAGTATGACCTTTTAAAATTTGAATCACTATACTATACACAGGTGACAAAATATTATACATTAAGTATACCTCAATTCACCAAAAGAAAGAAAAATAGAGCCACATTTTAAAAGGAAATATGGACATATGATTTCAATATGAAACTCTATAAACCCAGATCAAGACCTGGCTGTGATAAGAGTAGAGAGCCTGAGCCTCTCAGAATTTCCCCTTATCAGTTCTAAACTTCTTAATCATAGGGCCAGCCCCAGAGTGGTTGGAAACTACTGTTCTATAACTAACAGAAAAGAAGCATATAGGCACATCACTAAGGTCAGAAGGCAATTACCCAAGATGCTCAAGAGTGAAGTTGGAAAACCCTGGTCAAAGTGTATAGGTTGATATTACACAATCACTCAATGGAAAACTTCTAGGAAAGACTCCTGGAAAACTGGGGGAGATAAGTTTACTTCCATAATAGACCAGCTGAAATAATCTCCAGGAGGTATTTTGTTTTTGATCCATTTAGAGGAAAGGCAATACGATTGCTATGAAAGGAAAGGATCAGACCTTTTAGAATGTTTTGAAGGCTAACAGATGCCTGTTCCTAAGGGAAAGCTAATGAACTTATTCAGATTGAAAAAAGAAAAACTTTGACAAGGTTTCATCCTGATGGCTGTTAAAAAAAAAAAAAAAAGACATTATAAATTCATTGAACTTTCCACAGAAGACAGTCATGTGGAGAGAACAAAATGGAGGGACAAATGAGCCTTTTTCTATACATAGAATATAAACTCTGGTGTTCTCTGGGGCTTGGAGTAGTTGTGCCTTAAGAAGTTAATAACTTCTTGAGTTTGTCTCTGCCTGCCTGATAAAGAAGTACCAAAATAAATACCCTTTAATGATTAACTTTATATCAACTGGACTAGGATATGGTGTCCAGTTGAATATAATACCAGCCTAGATATTGCTGTGAAGATATTTTTTAGAAGTAATTAATATTTAAATCAGTTGCCTCTGCATAAAGGAAATGACCCTCCATAATGTGGGTGGGCCTCATCCAATCAGTTGAAGGGAACAAGAGCAAAGACTGAGCTTTCAGGAAGAAGCAATTCTGCCTCGAGATTGCAACACAGGATGCCTGTCCAAATTTCCAGTCTGTAGATTTCAGACCCAAGATTGCAACACGAGCTTCTCATCTGAATTTTCAGGCTGTTGGCCAGCTCTACAGATTTCAAATTTGCCAACCCCCACAACCACAAGAGCCAATTCTATAAAATGAACCTTTTTCTTTATATATGTCCTATTGGTTCTGTTTCTGTAGAGAACCCTGAATAATATATCCCCTGATTTAAGTTGATTTATACTATTAATAGAAGCAAAAATGATCATTTTCTTATGTTTCCTGAGATCATCATTTCACCCTTTCTTTCCAATTCCCACTGCAAGCTCCTAACTTCTGACTCAGAAGGATCCACCAGTTTCCATTTCCCTTCCACACAGTGCATTCAGAGTGAATATTCTACAGCAGAATTTCTCAAACGACCCTAGAGGGCACAGATGTTCTGCCTACTGGGGCGACTTGTTTAGATACCAAAATTGAATAATTGCAGTCATTTCCTAATCTGAGGGAAAATGAATAATCGAAATTGGTCCTTTAAAGCATTTTCTTAAATCCTGGCTGCCTGCTACCATCCAGCTGGCTGAAACCTGGTTTATAGTATGAATTTAAGCCAAAATGATTGACTTAGTTATTTTAAATCTAATATATCAGCATGTTGTGGTGTTCCACAAAAATAAACATGCCCTCTAAGTGCCAGCCACTCCATCAATCTTGAGATGCATTGTCCTAAAACACAATTGGTTTTATATCCCTCCCATGGTTAAATACCCTCAAAGGCTCCGTTCAGCCTCAGTTCAGAGGAGAGCCCTCCACAGCCCCCACACCCACCTCCAGCTCAGCCACAGGCTCCTCCTTGTTTCCTGGTGCCAGATGGTTCTACTTGTCCACCTATCCTTTCCTGCTGGTCCGTCCCTCCAAACCCAAATATCTCCTCTCCTACTCTGCTGTACTTGAATTTGAGAACATTTTGAATTTCAGCTCTTGGAGACAGATGAAGGGCTTCCTTTGCCTGTATCTACAGTATTTGTCTGGACCCAATCATTTCAGTCTCTTTCTGGTCCATGAGGGGAGGTTGCACAACCTAAGGGATAAAGCACACACGCCTTAGCTTGTATTCAGTCAGCACCAGCCAGGCTCCAGTGGTCGCCTGTTTACCCTCATCTCCTCTCCTGAGTCTTCTCTCTTTCTTCTCCGTGGGCCTCTTTCCCTCTGATGGTGCATTCCCTCTGCCTTTGGAAACACGAGAAAGTGTTCTAATACAATCATTCCCGTGTGGCCTTGACAATGCTGGCTCTGAGGCTCACTGTGTGTCTTCCCGCATGTGGAGGTTCCCTGGCCAGGGATCCAGCCTGAGCCACAGCAGCCAGCCAAGCCACAGCAGTGAAAATGCAGGACCCTTAAAATCCACTGCGCCAAAGAGGATTCCCCCAATCAGGAGTTTAGAGGTTTCTCTGTTAGGCTATGGGTAGAGACTGACCCCGATAATATTTTGTGTTCTTCCCTGCTTTTAGCCCAATTTATTGAAACTTCCCTGTGTGATTCCAAAATAGTGCTTCCCTCACATGTGTTTGACTGTTTCCTCTTCTCTCTTCCTTTCCCCTCCCCTTCCCCTCTCCTTCCCTCCCTCTCTTCTTTCCTTCCTTCTTTTCTTGTTGCTATTTGAAAGGGCTAGTAAGGAGGCAAATGGGATGGGGAGCATTTTAAAAAGTGGTTTGGGGGAATTCTCTTGTGGCGCAGTGGATTTTAAGGGTCCTGCATTTTCACTGTTGTGGCTTGGGTGGCTGCTGTGGCTCAGGTTGGATCCCCCTGGCCAGGGAATTTCCACATGCGGGGGGAGGGGAGGTGCATCACCAAAAATGGGGTTGGTAGGGGACAGAGGATGGAGTAACAGCTGTCCCCTTTAGAAGTGATACTGCCCCTGACTGAGAGTGTGCATTTTTCACCTCAAAATGTTTTCCACATACAGGAATAGCCCCTGTGAGCCCCACCCTGTGGAAGACTGCTCAGGGGCCTGGCACCAGGGTGATTTACTCAAATTGCACAACATCCTGGGAGTTCCTCTGCTCTGAAGAGTTCAGATTTTTTGAAAGCCTGGGGTTATCTTTATTTTTCTTGTGCCTGCATTCAGTTTACATTCTTATAAAAATTATTCATCTCCACAGTGTTGATGTTTCTAGACACATTGAATAGGTCTAAAAACCACCACGGTTCATTAAACAAACCAATTTTTCAAAGCAGAAGAAAAAGAAGTGAGACTCACCCACCAAGCATGAGATCATTGTTTCAAGTTCATTACCTCTTTTCCTCACCCAAGTTTGTGGGACCATAGAACGCACAAACCACACCTCACACTTGAGCTCTTGTTAATGAAATTTGGATTGACAAAAGGAAAAATAAGAAGGAGAAATGGGAGAGGAAGAAACACACGATAGGCTGTTACCTTAGTCCTGATTCTGAAACCCAGAACAAGATTAGACAGTTGGATGACCTAGAGGTGACAATAATGATGACTGTGGAGAGATTAGTTCAGGACAATCCATGGCTGGTCTGCTTATATTTAGGGTTTGATGAGTCCTTGGGAAGGAGGAAAGGAGGAGCTTGTTCCCTTGCCCATAGCATTCATTACTTTTTTTCTTGCTTTAGAGCTCCAAATCTGCTCTGACCAATGTGATAATGAGTAGAGGGTTGTAGCTATTCAAATTTAAATTAATTCAATTAAATAAAATTAAAAATTCAATCCTTTAGTTGTATTTCAAGTCCTCAGTAGCCATATGTAGTTAGTGGCTGTTGTGCAGAACATTTCTGTCTTGGCAGAGCCTTCTATGGGACCAGCATCCCTCCAGATGCCCAGCCTTGCTGTGCTGATCTGAGGGTCCCTCACCCACCTGAGGTCAAGAATTAAGATGTCAGCAGTGGCTCAGAAGTCCTCAGCTAAGTGAGGACCTTGGGTGTGGGCAATGCCAGTGGGATGGCCAGCCCCAGGGCAGCAATGCTATGGAGATTTCTCAGGAGGTGAGCTTAAGGTATCTGCCACAATTAGAGAAGGGTGACCCATCACTAGGGTGGGCTCCCTGCATGGCCATGAGGGTAAAGCATATCTTAGGGCTAATCAGTGTCTGCTCTGGGTAGGAATGTAAGCAGGAGAGGGCAAAAGAAATTTGGAGATTTCATTTGTTTTTCTTTTTTTTTTTTGGTCTTTTTGCCTTTTCTAGGGCTGCTCCCATGGCATATGGAGGTTCCTAGGCTAGGGGTCGAATTGGATCTGGAGCTGCTGGCCTACACCAGAGCCACAGCAACACAGGATCTTAGCCACGTCTGGGACTTACACCACAGTTCACAGGCAATGCCGGATCCTTAACCCACTGAATGAGGCCAGGGATCAAACCCTCAACCTTATGGATCCTAATCGGATTCATTAACCACTGAGCCATGATGGGAACTCCTCATTTGTTTTTCTTGATGGTGTCTAAGATCTTCTTTGTATTTACAAGTCAATGATTTTTACCAAGTAGTGAAAAAAATAGATGAGCTGATTTTTTTACCTGTTGTTGCAGAAAAGCAAAAAAGTTTGTTGCAGCAGAAAGCAAAATAAGAAATTTTTCTCCTCATGGAGAAAAGTTAATTTTAAAAACCCCATGCATTTCTTTATAAGGTTTGAAAACTATGTAACCCAAGTTATATATAACTGAAATACGTACATATATGTAAAATCTGAGTTTTCTTAGGCTTAGCAATTCCATTCAGGCAAAACATGGTCAATAAACATTAAGTTTACTTAAAAAACACATTCAAATTCATAAAGTTCAAGATGTTTTAAAAATATTTAAAAATGGGGTTTTAAACTCATAAACATAAAACAATACTAGTATTTGAAACTTAACCTGTGTTATGTGTAGAAATGGTTGTTAGAACCAAAAATATGACCTGCAAATTTGGTGGATCAACCATCTGGTGAACAGTAAAAATAAGTCATGTAAAATGACATTGTGTAGATAAAGCTAATTTGTCGACCTCTTTCAACATTTATTAAGCAGAACTGTTGGCAAAGAAGTAACATGAATAAATTACTTCAGAAATCCCACTGCTCCCTGGCAGGACCAAATGATTTCTGACAAGAAGTCTAAGGCAACTTTCTCTCTGCTAGGCTAAGGGATAGATTATTAAGAAAGATGATCACCTCTTTCTTTCCTTAATTTTTCTTTTGCTTTTTTCTGATTCTACAAGGAAATTGGAGGTCCCCAAAGGCGTCTGTCTATCTGAGATTTAATCAAGAGATAGAGGTTTCCCAGGGTTCTTGGATTTTTCTAGTTCTTTCTGTGAGGAAATGGGAGGGGGAAATCAGGATGGGTGAATAACACCTCCGGAAGAACTTTATCTTGTTCTGAGAACTGGACAATATCAAAGGGGTTACGAAAGCATTTGCACAGTTTAAAGTAAAAGAGAACAGTCACAATATCCTAAATCACAATAAACGACAGGCTCTATTCATCAGGAAATTAACTTCTCACCCTCTCCCTTTCAGACGCTCGCTCCCTTCCCAGGAAAGCAACCCACCCTCTGAGAATGCATTTATCTTCCTGTCCCACCCCCCGCCCCCCTCCCCCCAGCCCGCCCCTCAAGGGAATGGGTCTACTCACCGCGCCCTCTCCCCCTCCTCCTTCTTCTGGTCCCGTGCCGGCCCACTCTGCACACTGCTCTGGCCTGGGGTGCTTTTCTACCTGCACCAACTCTTTGAGCCTCCCCGTTCAGGGGAGGGTGGTCTGTGATTGGGAGAAGGTACCTCACATGGGCTGAGCCTGATGCTGTCTGACCCTGCCTGGCTCAGGCCCGGAAGTACCAGGAGACTTTCAGCCAGTAGGTTTCTGTTGCTTTGGAATGTGTGATTCTGAGAGATGGAAGGAAACACCTCGACAGGGCTCAGCTTATCGCTGCTGCTCTGGATTCCTCGTAGGTCAGCGCTTCCTCAAAAGCACACTCAGGACTTTTGTTTTGATTTGATGTGTTTTTATTAGCGAGATTTAATCCTTAAGTCTGCTCGTGTACCTTAAAAGGCCTGACTGCTGTCCTACCGCCTCACAGGGATGCTGGTACTACTTGTCTGTTCAGGGTCATGTCTAGCTTCAGTTTCCGCAACTTGCAAATGCTACATTTACTGGGCATAGTAATTGCCTAAGTAATGCTCCCACTGAGTTGGTCCAAAGCCTAAGGGGCAAGACATCTGGAAGCAAAGAGATTGGGAGGAATTCAGACAGAGAGAGGGCACAAGTAATTATCTGATGTTGTCCAATGAATTTCTCCCTTCCCTCTTTTCCCTTCCCTTTCCATCCTCCTTCCTCCTGCAGCTACCATGGGTCACACGCAGAATCGACGAAGTCTGAACAAAAGAAACACTTCTTGAATCGACGAAGTCTGAACAAAAGAAACACTTCTTTCAGTGGCTGCATAGCATATGCATACATGCATCACAGTTTATTTAGCCTGGTGTTAGTGATGGGTCATGGCAGCAACATCAGGATTTCCTGAGTGTCCTAATCAACAGATATGGGAGTTCTCATGGGTTAGGACCATCTCTGTAGCAGGTTAGGTTTTTTAGGAACATACTCTGAGACAGAGTATAGTATGCAATATATTCGTTAGCAATTAAACACCCATGGAAGGGAGAAGGAATGGGATTGGGCAGAGAGGGGAGTTGAGCTATTATGGCAACATCCCTTCCTCAGCCCCAGGAAGCTCCCGAGGAGGATGGCCTGTCACCATTGCTCTGCCTTGGGCCCCTCTATGATTAGTCCTTAGATGTGGGTTGTTCTGGGAAGGTGGCTTTTTGTAGCTAAGGCAATCCTGAAGGGGCTGAAATGGGGGCTGGAGTGGTCAGTACTCCTGACCGCTGGGCTGCATCTTCCCTCTTAAGGGGTCAGCACCAGGCATCTCTGTGTCCATCACACACCTTATTCCTCCTCAGTTCTGCAGGGCCTGGTTAGAGATGGCATGATTCACACAGCGGAATAACATGCAATTTTTTTTTTTTTGTATTTTCAGGGCTACACCTGTGGCATATGGAGATTCCCAGGCTAGGGGTCTAATTAGAGCTGTAGCTGCTGGCCTACACCACAGCCACAGCAACGCCAGATCCAAGTGGTGTCTGCAACCTACACCATAGCTCACGGCAACGTCGGATCCCTAACCCACTGAGCGAGGCCAGGGATCGAACCCGCAACCTCATGGTTCCTAGTCAGATTCCTTTCTGCTGTGCCAGGATGAGAACTCCCAGAATTCTATGCAATTGTGATGGAAAATAAGGCCACTTAAAAATGTTTCATGAAATGGAAACATGTTCAGTTATTTATTCAATACTTATTTATATAAATATTTATTTAAAACCTGGGATGTGCCAGACACTCTTCTAAGTGCTACAAGTGAAAAGAGCAGGTTACAAAAGAGTTTGTACAATTTGATACACTTTTAAAAAAGTGCATATGCATGTATATGAATTCAAAAGTTAGAAATGAAAGATTAACAGGGTTATATCTAGATGATGTGATGTGGGTGACTTTTTTTGTAGTTCACATGTTCACATATGATCTGTGTTTCAGAGAAATATGTAAGTTACTAAAAACATGTTCTTTTGGAAAGCTTTGTAGTAAAGTAGCAAGGACATATGTTTCCATTCCTATCTTAGGCATTTCATGTTCTATTACTGGGATTACATGGGGAGAAAATAAACACGAATCTTTTCAAAATAGACAATGTGAACACAAAACTCATAACGAGAAACCAGAGACTAGCTAGGAAAAGGAAGTTTAATTTTCAGACAATAACTGCAGCTGATTAGATGAGGTATTTCAGGTCCTTAATGTACAAAGATAATCTATTTTTCAGTAAGTGCTTTCTGACTATGTTCTACTAATTTCTCCTTCCCTCTGGCTTGGTGGTTCTCTTAACCACGTCTTAACTCCAGTGCAAAGCTCATCAGTGAATTCTCATTACAGAAAAACTCAGTTCAGTTAGAAAGACTTAGAGATTTTCTTCCTATCATTACAATTTAGACTGGAGACTCCGGTGATTTGGGGGGATGGAGAGAAGGCGGGGCTGTCTCCCCAGTAATTCCCTTTCCAATTCCCTGAATACACTCCTTTGAGAGTGAAGTGATGTTGTCTAAAGGACTGGCCCTGGAGAGGCTGCTGTTTTTGTTTATTACCACCATTCACCATCTGGCTCACCACCAGCAGCCTCAGTGCAGACAGGTGCTGCTGCACAGACCTGGCTGATGAGAATGCTTGCTCAACCCCAAACAGCTCCTCTAAGTACCAGAGTGTAAATACCTTCATTGGTTTATAGCCGGTTTGAATCTTCTCATCTCACACTTAAGGACCCCAGCTCTCTAACTGTATCCACCTGGATGCAGGGACCTGAGCTACAGGGAAGTATGTGTGCCTGTCCCTGCTTGGCTGTGTCACTGCCCATCACTCTCCAATGATTTCCCTTCTCTGTGGCAGTTCCCAGGCAATTCAACAAGCCTGGTGACTAATGTGATTTCTAGCCAAGTTACCAGATGTTGGGTCCTATACATGCCCTCAAACTTTCCAACCCTCACGGGGTTTCTCTCCCATCTTTGGAACAAAGAACCACTGGAATGTTTCTGTTCACAAACACTGCACTCCCTAAACAGATCTCTCTCTTAAAATCCACTTTTTATTGAGGAAGGAGGGAGCTGTAGTGTAAACTGGCCCCATATCTGGAAGTTCTCTGTGAAAGAGACTGGCTCCATATCTGGAAGTTCTTTTTTTTTTTTTTTTTTAATTTTGTTTATTTTTTGAAAAGTTTTGGCTGCAACATTCAGTGGCTTAATGTGAAATTTCAGTTCCAGACCAGGGACTGAACCCAGGCCACAGCAATGAAAGCACTGAATCCTAACCACTAGACCACCAGGGAATGTTCTTTGAATTAGAAATGTAGGTTATATAAAGCCTTTTGCTCTAATTACCAGTTTCCGGGGAAAAAAAGAAAAAACTTCTCCATGTTGTCTACCGTGTTTCAGGACTTACTAAAAGTCCCAGGTATTGTCAAATTTACTCTTCACTGTGAAATATATACTATTTTTGTTTGTTTGTTTTTGCTTTTTAGGGCCATACCTGCGGCATATGGAGGTCCAGGCTATGCGTCGAATCAAAGCTGTATCTGCTGGCCTATACCACAGTCACAGCAATGCAGGATCCAAGCTGCGTCAGTATCCTACACCACAGCTCATGGCAACGCCAGATCCTTAACCCACTGATCGAAGCTAGGGATCGGACCCACAACTTCATGGTTCCTAGTTGGATTCGTTTCCGCTTCGCCATGATGGGAACTCCTAAATTACTCTCTGCTTTAAAAACAATATCCATTATTATACTCTGATAAAGTGAATGTATATTCATTGTAAAAAATAAAAGTTCTTATACTTCCTTAACCAGTGATAAACGTGATGAACATTTTGGTGTTGAATCATGCATTTAGGAATATTTGGGGTACAATTATTGTCAGGTACAGTACAACAGACAAAATTCTTACTCTTGCGGTACTTTGGATCTTTCTTGTTTGCATTTCCTCCCAAAGTAATTGGAATCATACTTAATTGTAGTTTCCTAAATTAGTTATTTTCACTTACAGTTCAGTGCAGACCTTTCCCTATGGGATTCTTCTACAACATCATTTTAAAGGATGTATTGTATCCCACCAAGCGAATATGTTATGATGTACTTACTGACTTGTTTAAGGTTGAAAATTCAGATTTTCAATTTCTAATATTAATAAATAATTCTATGGAGAATATTCTTGTAAACACATTTCATTATTTTATTCACACAAATTCCTAGATTTAGAATTTCTGACGAAAGGGCATGCTCATTTTAAAGTGTTTGTCTTCATGGGGTCCAACTGCATACCAGAGAGGTTGTTAAATGTATACTCCCAACAACAGTATAAGAAAGTGCCCATTTCTCTGCACTTTAAGCCAGGTTAGCTACTATCTATAACAATTTTTGTGTTTATAAAAATATTTAAATTGCATCTAATTTTTGTTTTAATTATATTTATTGAACCATTTACATGTGTGTGTTTTTTAAAATGTTTCCCACTCATTCTTGGCCCTTTGACTGGGGTATTTACAGTTTCGAAAATTGGTTTGTGGGAATTTGTTCCATATTTAAGATATTGACCTGACATGTTTAGTGCATCTGTTCCTCTTCACCATTTGCCTTTTTGCTAACATTTTTTCCATACATTTTGAAATATTTCATGTCAATTATATAAATACTGTTCTTAATCATTTCTGCCTTTGGCATTACACTTAAAAAAGGCTTTCCAACTCAAGATTTCATATTTTCCTATCCTTTCATTTCTTTCAGTCTGTCTTTTTCTCTGTCTTTATGCTTAAATATGTATATAGTTATGAGTGTGTATGGATGCTGTTATATGATATGGGGGTAGATCCAACAATGCTCATTCAAATAATTAAACAATAATCTTCGCATTAACTGGATGCATAGAATTTCATTGAAGGATATGCCACAATTTATTTGATCAATCTGTGCTTGGACATTTTTGAGTTTGGACAATTATCCTCACATTTTTTTCTCATTAGAAAAATTTGACACAAATCATCTCTATAAAATCCCCCAGGTTCAGTGTTACTTCTGGAAGTGGAATTTTACTACATGCACGATTTCACTGTGGGGCAGTTCTGGTGATGACGAGGTATGGCTCTGGTGGGAGGCCACTAACAGAGTGTAAAGGTCATAAGAAAGGAAGAGCCCTTTGTTACTCATAGCTCACTCCTTTCCCCTGTACCTGCCCACACTGGGCTCCGAGCTGGAAAATATTCTGCTCTTAGCCACCTCTGTGCATTCTGAGGTGGATCCTCTGCCTCAGTTTATCCATCATTGCTGCATGATCTGCTTTCCAGTTTGAGAAATCATTAAAATCTCTAGTTTCTCTCCCTTCTGCTTTGAGTAGATATTTGTAAATATTTACTATACTTTTAATGGCATTTGAGGAGGACGGCTTTTTGCCATTTTTTGTGTGTCTCTTCTAGGGCTACACGGAAGTTCCCAGGCTAGAGGTCTAATTGGAGCTGTAGCCACTGGCCTACGCCGGAACCACAGCAACCCAGGATCTGAGCCATGTCTGCAAACTACACCACAGATCATGGCAATGCTGGATCCATAACCCACTGAGAAAGGCCAGGGATCAAACCCACAACCTCATGGTTCCTAGTTGGATTCATTAACTGCTGAGCCATGATGGGAACTCCCTGCTTTTGCTTTAAAAAAAAAAAAAACAATTAAAACACAGGATTAGGCAGACAACTAAATGTCTACTTAATGGAATCCTATCTGCTCATAATAATAGGCCATGCTACCATTGTGTACCTGGTGTTAACTTATTGCAATTTCTGCCAACACTACAAGAAAAAAAAAATAGCCCCTTCAGAGCATAATAAGCTGATATTGCCTGACACTCATAACAACACAATTCTCTTTGAGTTTTAGCCTTACAACATTTCCAATCAAATAACTGGCATAAAGAGCCAGCCACAGGGACACAGCCATCCAGAGCCATACCTGTCCACACCCCTATTCACAAAAATATATCTAGACACATGTGAGCACAAAACATCAACTGACATAATCATACTTAAATACTCACGACTTACTATTCACAAGAATAGGTGGTTTGCATAGACTTAACACAAAGGTTGGTGAATAAGAGCAGAAGACGACAAGTGAATAAGAGAGGGTGAGTAAAACAGGTTAGTCAAGAAATAGTGGGAGGGAGTTCCCGTTGTGGTACAGTGGAAAGGGATCCAACTAGTAACCACGAGGTTGAGGGTTCCATCCCTGGCCCCTTTCAGTGGATTAAGGATCCGGCGTTATCTTGAGCTGTGGTGTAGGTCACAGACTTGGCTCAGACCTGGCATTGCCTTGGCTGTGGCGTAGGCCGGCAGCTGTAGCTCCAATTTGACCCTTAGCCTAGGAACCTCCATATGCCGTAGGTATGGCCCTAAAAGAAAAAAAGAAAGAAATCATGGGAGGCTTTATTGTGGAAAGTATTTCTCAATATGTACATATATCAAATCATTACATTGTACACCTTAAACTTATACAATGTTATATGTCGACTATACCTCAATGAGCTAGAAACATACACAAACATACAAACACACACACACACACACACTGACACACACACATAAACATGAAATAACAGAAGGTTAATTTAAAAGAAAGTGAGGTGTATGCAAGAGACCAAAGAGTAAAACTTAGGGAATTGGTAAAGAATGGGGGAAACAGGGGGATAATTCTGGAAGACTTGGGTACTCTTGTTGCTATTATTTTTGAGTTTAATAGCTATTCTTCACTCTCCTCAGTCACAAAGTGGACTTAAAGATATTAATCTCCGCATTAATTTTTTAAAAACAGCTTTATTGATATACTATAAAAATTTACCCTTTGAGGATATACATTTCAGTGGTTTTTTTTTTTTTTTAAGGAAGTCAGAGCTGTGCAACCATCACCACTATTTAATTTCAGAACATTTCTATCTCTCCCCAAAGAAACCTCACATTCAGTGCATTGAGTCCCCACCTCTTCCTCTCCTCTGCCCCCTGGCAAGCACTAATCTACTCTCTGTCTCTGTGGATTTGTCTATTCTGGACATTTCACATAAATGGGATCATATAATACATGGCCTTTTGTGCCTGGCTTCTTTCACTTCACAGAATGCTTTCACAGTTCATCCAAGTCATAGTCATATATCAGTCATTCATTCCTTTTTATTATCCAACAATATTCCATTGTATGAATATACCACTTTTTTTCATTTTATACTTTTAAAACTTGTGGGGAAAACACATAATACCATCTAAACCATTTAACATGTACCGTTCCGTAGGTTAGTGTACACACATTGCTGTGCAGTAGAACTCCAGACCTTTTCCACTTGCAGAACGGAAACTCCATACCTTTTCAGCCCCTCCTCCTTCCCCCTCCCCCAGTGCCTGATAACCACCACTCCACTCTGTCTCTGTGAATATGCCTACTTTAGACACCTCATATAAGTAGAATCACAGGGTACTTTCCTTCTGTGACTGGCTTATTTTACTTGTCATGATGTCCTCAGGGTTCTTCATGGTGTAGCATGTGTCAGAATTTCATTCCTTTTAAGACTGAATAATATTCCATTGATACATATACTACAGTTTGTTTATCTGTGTCTGTCAATTATCGTTTGTAAAAAACCCATTCATTTCTGATGGACATTTGTGTTGTTTCTACTTGAGGTTATTATGAACATTCTGTGAATATTCTTGTACAAGTTTTTGGATGGCTGTGTATTTTTAATTGTCTTTGGTATACACCTAGGTGTCAAATTGCTGAGTGATAAGATTTTGTTTAACTCTTGAAGAATTGCCAAACTGTTTTCCAGAACAGCTGCACCATTTTACATTCCCACTAGCAGTATAGCAGTATAGGTATTCTAATTTCTCCATAGCCTTGTCAACACTTGTTATTATCTCTATTTTTTTTTCACTTTTTATGGCTGCACCTATGCCATAGGACTTGAATTGGAGCTGCAGCTGCTAGCCTACACCACAGCTACAGCAACGCTGGATCCAAGCTGCATCTGCAACCTATGCCACAGCTTGCAGCAATGCTGGCTCCTTAACCCACTAAGCCGGGCCAGGAATTGAACCTACCTCCTCACAGACACTGTGTTGGGTTCTTAACCTGCTGAGCCACAATGGGAACTCCTCTGTCCCTTTGTCATAGCCTAATGGATGTGAAGTGGCATCTTATCATTGTTTTGATTTACGTTTCCCTAATGACAAATTATATCATGTTTATTCTTTAAATGAAAGAGGGGGTAGGATATGCCCAGGAAAATTGTTCTAGTAGCTTCACTCTCTATTACTGTGAGGGAATGAGAGGGTTTGGGGAATACAGTGAGGGAGGGTCACCAGGATTACTTAGATAAAATCCAGTATCAATATTGTTGATAATAATACTATTGAAATAATAAGAGCTTATAGTACCAGGCACTCTCGTAAGCACTTTTATGTTATTTCTTTTAACCACACTTGAGACACTCACATCTCAGAGTTATAATAATAACTCCTTCAGAAGCATCCTTGGAGATCCCTTCAAGTGAAATTATATCCTCTGATCAGTGCTTGTTCTGACACTGAAACTTTTATTCCCATTACATCTTGATTCCACATGTCCATCCATGTCCTCTGCCAGTTTTACTCAGAAAAGGCATCTCTGAGACTCTTCCTCCTCTTCCAGTTGACAGCCAGCTCCACCTAGAGTGTCACCTTTCATGTTTACTACTGACCTGGAACTACCTCCTACCACTTAGGGACTGAATGTGCTTTTCACTGACTGATCTTCTGCACTAGGCAGCTCTTTTTGGAGACAGCCTGAGTCACTGAGAGTGAGACCTGATCTGCATTTCCTCCCTTCTCCTTTCAGTCAAACATGTTCAGACAAGATCACTGGACCATGCCAAGCCCATCCTCTCTGGTCCATTGCTCCATTGTGAAAGGTCAAAATGACAGCTCTGAAATTCATCACAGAATGCTGATGAGAAGGGCTGAAGTGGCTGGGTGGTCTAATTTGAGAGGTTCTGCTTTAAGAAACATAAGAAAGCTGTCTTGTATTACGGCTGAAAACCAGTGAGCTAAATTCAGTATTTAATTGCAGATGTTATTGATAACATCCAAGTTTTTGATCACTAATAATATTGTTGGCCCTTCAATATTTGGGTTATTTTATTCTGCCAACTGATTAATTATAACCTTACTCAAGTTGCTCGAAGTTTTCCTGTAGGTTCACAGCAAGTTTATCAGCTTTCACCTAGTTTGGTCAGCCCACAATCAACAGAAAGGCTGCTTATCTCCCTGGAGAATGTTTACTGACTCTGGGCACATGTACATTTGGTGGACAAATGAAGGAAAAACTAAATAAGCTTTGAAATTATAAGCAGATATTTGAAAAATGTAATGATTAGACATGAAATTCAGGTACAAGAAAGGGATTTCTGCATGATTGTTCAAATAGCAGCTTAATTCATTGTAACACAACCATATAATCACAACAAGTCACCAGCAAAACAACATGGAGAATCAAGTCTGCTTTAATGTTCAGCTAGAAACTAAATGAAAGGTTCAGCTCACAAAAGTAGTACCAGATGATCACCTCTGTTATGATGGCCAGGCAAATAGTCTCATACCAGGCAGACCACACTGAGGCTTTTTGTTTTTAAATACCAGTTCAACTGGTCACACATTCCACACCTTGTAGACACTCTTCAGAGAATAAAGGTAATAAGGAAGCGACATTCTGCCTTTCCCATAGGTGTGTATGGAGAAGTATAACATGTTTGAGTTTGGCTGGAGGTTATAGACCAGATGAGGACTATCTCTAGGAATAGAGTAAATCACATCCACTAACATAACAGGCAGGAGGGTCAAAGAGGAAAAAGTAAACATTTGTTGGAGGTATTAAAGAATAAGAAAGATTTTATAATAATTTAGCTCCCGCTAAGGGAGAAAAACAGCGCTGTTACAAATTATTTTCTGCACATTTTCTGATTGAAAATTTTATAAACAGCTTTCAGACATAATAGATTTGTGTGCTTTTTGGAATTACAGATAAATTGTTAATATGCTTTTCTTGATCTTTGGAATTTGTGAACTTGCTTCTGTTTAGCACTTTGGAGGACTGAGTATTGAAATATCAATGCATGGATAAATATACAGGTATATATGTATGATTAGCCAGAGGTATTTGTAACTGTTATATGAATTTTACAAAGATGCCCAGTAGATTTCTACTTAAAAAAAATAAGAACATATTTAGGCAGAGTCACTACCAATGACCATTCAAAAATGATTTTTTAGAGTTGGGAAGAAGAACATAGTGTTGACACTGATGGTTTTAGATGACGTCGAAGAGAGACTCATTCTTTTTAGGTTTCACATTTCTCTCTGTTTTGTATCATTTCCTGTACCTGAGAAGAATAAAAAAGGATTTTTTTCCACTTGCACTTTTGGTCTAATTGGAATTACTATATCTTGTAGGGTTAAAATATGTAGAAATTTAAAATACACAAGCCTTTGTACCAATTTGGCACAAATAACTTAGACTTTAATAAATCAAGAATACATGTTGTAAAATCTAGGGGAACAATTAAAATATTAAGAGGATTTTTTTAGGGCTGTGACTTTATTCTGTTTGATACTGTGCAGCTACATACATATATTTGTCCAAACCTACAGAATGTACAACACAAAAGCACTTTATGTAAATCATGGACTTCAATTAATAGTAATGTATCCAACTGGCTGATCAACAGTAACAAATGTACCACACCAATGTGAGAAGTAATAATAGGAGAAACCAGGGATGGGAAATGGGGGAAGGAGAAAGGAGTAAATAGGAACTCACTGTACTTTCTGCTCAATGTTTTGTAAACCTAAAACTATTCTAAAGAATAAAGTATATTAATTTTAAAAAATAACCCCAGGAGTTCCTGTCATTGCTCAGCAGCAACAAACCTGCACAGTATCCATGAAGATATGGGTTCTATCCCTGGCCTTGTGCAGTAGGTTAAGCATCAGGCATTGCCATGAGCTGTGGTATAGCTTGCAGAGGTGGCTTGGATCCCACGTTGCTGTGGCTGTGGTGTAGGCTGGCAGCTGCAACTCCGACTTGACCCCTAGCCTGGGAACTTCCATATGCCGTGGGTGAGGCCTTAAAAAGACAAAAAAAAAAAGAAAAATCATACCCTTCAAAATAGAGTATAATTTCTTAATAGAAAAACTGGAGCAATAAAAGAAGACAAAATAAAAAGGAAAAGAAACAAAACAGGATGGACAAACAGCATAAAGTAGGACAATAGATTCAAACCCAAATATATCTTTAATAACATTAAATAGAAAGGGACAAAATGCTCCAATTAAAAGCTTGTCAGATTTGAGACATTTTCCACAGAACTAGAACAAAATATTTTAAAGTTTGGAAGCCCCAAAGACCCAGAATAGCCAAAGCCATCCTGAGAAAGAAAAATGGAACTGGAAGAATCAGGATCCCTGACTTCAGACTATACTACAAAGCTACAGTCATCAAAACCATATGGTACTGGCACAAAGAGAGACATATAGATCAGTGGAACAGGATAGAAAGCCCAGAATTAAACCCATGCACCAATAGTCAAGTAATCTATGACAAGGGAGGCAAAAATATACAACAGAGAAAATACAGTCCCTTCAATAAGTGGTGCTGGGAAAACTGGACAGCCACATGTAAAAGAACAAAATTAGAACACTTTCTAACATTACACACAAAAATAGATTCAAAATGGGAGTTCCTATCGTGGCGCAGCAGAAACGAATCTGACTAGGAACCATGAGATTGTGGGTTTGATCCCTGGCTTCACTCAGTGGGTTAAGGATCCAGCATTGCCGTGAGCTGTGGTGTAGGTTGAAGATGTGACTTGGATCTGGCATTGCTGTGGCTTTGGTGTAGGCCAGCAGCTGTAGCTCTGATTAGATCCCTAGCCTGGGAACCTCCACATGCTGTGGGTGTGGCCCTAAAAAGACAAAAGACAAAAAAATTTAAAAAAAAAAGCCTCAAAATGGATTAAAGACCTAAATATAAGATTGGACACTATAAAACTCTTAGAGGAAAACATAGGCCAAACACCCTCTGACAAAAACCACAGCAACATTTTCTCAGATCTACCTTCTACAGTAATGATGATAAAAACAAAAATAAACAAATAGGACTTAACTAACTTAAAAGTCTCTGCACAGCAAAGGAAACCCTAAACAAAACAGAAAGAAAGCCCACAGAATGGGCAAAAATATTTGCAAATGAAGCTATTGACAAGGGATTCATCTCCAAAATTTATAAACACATTTTGCAGCTCAATACCAAAAAAAAAAAACAAACAACCCCATCAAAAAAATGGGCAGAAGATCTAAACAAATAATTCTCCAAAGAAGACACACAGATGGCCAAAAAAAAAACACATGAAAAGATGTTCAACATTACCAATTATTAGAGAAATGCAAATCAAAACCACTATGAGGTACCACCTTACACCAGCCCAATGGCCATCATCAAAAAGTCTGCAAACAATAAGTGCTAGAGAAGGTGTGGAGAAATGGGAACTCTATTGCACTGTTGGTGGGAATGTTAGTTGGTGCAACCACTATGGAAAACAGTATGGAGATGCCTCATAAAACTAAACATAGAACTACCATTTGATCCAGCAATCCCACTCCTGGGCATCTATCCAGAGAAAACCATGACTCGAAAAATACTGAAATGTGTACTTTGGTGTTCACTGAAGCACTCTATACAATAGCCAAGACATGGAAACAACCTAAATATCCATTGACACAGGACTGGATAAAGAAGAAGTGGTACATATACACAATGGAATATTACTCAGCCATTAAAAGGAAAGAAGTAACAGCATTCACAGCAACATGGATGGACCTAGAAATTATCATGCTAAGTGAAGTTAGACAGTGAGACATCAGCATCATATGCTATCACTTGCAGGTGGAATCTAAAAAAAGGGCACAATGAACTACATGGCAGAATAGATATTGACTCACAGACTTTGAAAAACTTATGATTTCCAAATGAGACAGTTTGGGGGGGTAGGGGGCTGCACTGAGGGTTTGGGATGGAAATGCTTTAAAATCAGGTTGTGACGATCATTGTACAACTATAAATGTAATAAAATTCATTGAGTAATTAAAAAAAAAGCTTGTCAGATTCAAATGATAAAATTACATGCTCTTTATAAGAAAGCTAAAATATAAAGACAAGAGTAATATAAGGGTAATAAGGATGGAAAATATATACCATTTAAATGTTGACTAAAATAAACCTGATATATCTACAACAATTTTGAAGAGCACTTAGAGTTCATGTTATAGCTCTTAATGATAAAAAATTCAACTTACCAGAAAGATATAACAACTCTAAATTCATATGCATCTAATAACATAGCCTCAGTTACACATACACAGCGTAATCTGACAGAACTATAGGAGATAGGCAAATTCACAATAATATTGGAAGACTTGAACATGTTTAGCCACACTGATCTAGTGAATATATGCAGATACTTCCCACTAATTGCAGCATAAACATTTTTTTCAACCCCAATTAATTCAGTCACAGCAACTAACCATATGCTGCATCATAAAGCAAATCAATACATTTCAATGATTTGAAATCTTGTTCTATGAGTAAAATGCAATTGACTTATGGAAATCATTATCAAAGGGCAACTAAAAAATCCAATATTTTATAATTTATATAAATAATCTAATGTCCAAAAATCTAAGTTGAAGAAGATATCATAATGAAAATTAGAAAATATTTTGAGGAGTTCCCGTTGTGGCGCAGTGGTTAACGAATCCGACTAGGAACCATGAGGTTGTGGGTTAGGTCCCTGCCCCTGCTCAGTGGGTTAAAGATCCAGCGTTGCTGTGAGCTGTGGTGTACGTTGCAGACGCGGCTTGGATCCAGCGTTGCTGTGGCTCTGGCGTAGGCTGGTGGCTGCAGCTCCAATTCGACCCCTAGCCTGGGAACCTCCATATGCCGCGGGAGTGGCCCAAGAAATAGCAAAAAGACCAAAAAAAAAAAAAGAAAAAGAAAATATTTTGAACTAAAGTGGAAGCACCATGTACTTATGTGCATATATTAAAAAGGAAGATCTGCTTCCTATATGCAGGGTAAGTACTAAAAAAAAAAAATCAGTTTTTAGTTCCTTCATGGCCTAGTAGTTAAGTAACCAGCATTGTCACTGCTATGGCTCAGGTCACTACTGTGGAGTGGGTCATTCCTTGGCCCAGGAACTTCTGCATGCTGCAGATGTGGCCAAAAAATAAATAAATTCTGCAAGTAACAGCTATCTACTATGGACAAAATACAACTCCCCTCCAAAACAACAAAACAAAACAAAAACCCTGTAAACCAAATCAAAAACAAAAAACCTCCACAACTACCTGAAAGTTCTGCAGACTAAGCAGACAGGCAGATTTTGGAGGGAAGCCTGAACTTAAAGCAAGTAACCAACATGGGACAAATACCTCATTTTTTGTAATTTTGACACAATGACAGTCATAGCCACAGCCATAGCTTTGGCTGCACAGGAATACCTAAATCTCTGATAGAAAACCCACTGTCTAGATGAATGGAAGAATCAGGGGAAGTAGTAAGTCAAATATGGCCAGATGAAGAGCGAGGGGAAATCCAGCAACACTGGACCCTAGCCACATCTGCGATCTATGCTGCAGCTTGTGGCAATGCCAGATCCTTAACTCACTGAGGAAGGCCAGGGATCGAACCTGCATACTCGTGGACATTATGTTGGGTTCTTAACCTGCTGAGCCAAAATGGGAACTCTGGTTTGCTAGTATTTTTTTGAGGGTTTCTATAATCAACAGGGATCTTGGCCTATGGTTTTCTTTTCTTGTGTCTTTGTCTATCTTTGATAATCAGGTAATACCAGCTTTACGAAGTAAGCCTGAAGTGTTCCCTCCACTTCATTTTTTTGGGGGGAGAATTTGAGAAAAATTGATGTAAATTCTATAAATGTTTGATAAGTCTTCAGTATGTGGGTTTTTTTTTTTTTTTTTTTTTTTGTCTTCTTAGGGCTGCACCCATGGCACATGGATCTTCCCAGGTTAGGGGTCTAATCAAAGCTGTTGCTGCCTGCCTATACCACAGCCACAGCAACGCCAGATCTGAGCCGCATCTGTGACCTACACCACAGCTCATGGCAACGCTGGATCCTTAACCCACTGAGCAAGGCCAGGGATTGAACTCACAACCTCATTCGGATTCGTTTCTGCTGTGCCGAGATGGGGACACCAGTCTCCACTATGAGGCCATCTGGTCCTGTGCTTTTTCTTTCTTGGGAAGTTTTGATTATTGTCTCAATGTCCGTACTAGTTAAAAACTCTTGGGAGTTCCCGTCATGGCTCAGTGGTTAACAAATCCGACTAGGAACCATGAGGTTGTAGGTTCGATCCCTGTCCTTTCTCAGTGGGTTAAGGATCCAGCGTTGCCGTGAGCTGTGGTATTGGTCGGAGACGCAGCTTGGATCCCACAGTGTTGCTGTGGCTATGGTGTAGGCCAGCAGCTGCAGCTTCGATTGCACCCCTAGCCTGGGAACCTTCATATGCTGCGGGTGCGGCCCTAGAAAAAAAAGGCAAAAAGACACACACACAAAAACAACAAAACAAAACAAAGCAAAAACTCTTAGTTTCATTTTTTTCTACTTTCTTCTATTTTCTGTTTCATTTTTTTCTGCTATAATCTTTGTTATATCCTTCCGTCTGCTGACTTTGGTCTTAGTTTATTCTTCCTTTCCTACCTCCTTGAGGTGTAAAGTTAGGTTATCTGAGATATGTCTTCTTTCTCAATATGTGTTTATTGTTATGACCGTCCTTCATTATTATCATTATTATTGTCTTTCGTCTTTTTAGACCCGCACCCGCAGCATATGGAGGTTCTCAGGCTAGCGGTCTAATTGGAACTATAGCTACCCGCCTACACCACAGCCACAGCAACTCCAGATCCGAGCAGCGCCTTCGACCTACACCACAGCTCACGGCAGCGCTGGATCCTTAACCCATTGAGTGAGGCTAGGGATCGAACCCGCAACCTCATGGTTCCTAGTCGGATTCATTTCTATTGCGCCATGATGGGAACTTCCTGACCTTCCTTCTTTAAACCTGTTTTTGCCGCATTCAATAAATTTTGGTATGATGTCTTTTTGTTTTCATTTATCTTGAGATTTTTTTTTTTTTCCTTTTTTAAGTGTCATACCTACAGCATATGGAAGTTCTCAGGCCAGGGATTGAACTGGAGCTGTAGCTGCTGGCCTGCACCACAACCACAGCAATGTCAGATCCGAGCCATGTTTGTGACCTATACCACAGCTCTTAGCAATGCGGGATCCTTAACCCACTGAGTGAGGCATGGGATTGAACCTGCATCCTCATGGATGCTAGTTGGGTTCTTAACCTGCTGAGCCACAAGGGAACTCCATATCTCGAGGTATTTTCTAATTTCATTTTTTTAAATTTTTATTTTTCAGTCGATTGAAAGATTATTTAAATTCTATAGTGCTTTACAATTTTCAAAAATTTCAGACACATGGTTTCATATAACAACTCTTTTTTCTTCTACCTCCCCTTCCCTCTACCTCACCCCACCCCCACCACTGGTAACCACTAGTTTGTTTTCTATACATCTTTCCTCTTTTTTGTTTCATTTACTATTTTGTCATATTTTTTAAGATTCCCTATATTTGTTACTTTTGTCTTTCTGTCTGACATTTCACTTAGCACAATGCCATCCAAGTTCATTCACATTGCTACAAATGGCAAAATTTCATTCTTTTTTGTGGTTTAATAGTGTGTGTGTGTGTGTGTGTGTATCTCAAATCTTCTTTATCCACTCATCCATTCATTTGTTGATGGACACTTAGGTTGCTTCCATACCTTGGCAATTGTAAATAATGCTGCTTTACATAAACATTGGGTGTATGTATCTTTTTGAACTGGTGTTTTGGGTTTTTAAAAAAATATATATATTCAGGAATGGAGTTGCTGCATCACATGGTAGTTATATTTTTAGTTTTCAAGATACTTCCATACTGTTTTCCACGGGCTGCACTAATTTACATTCCCATCAACAGTGTATGAGTGTTCCATTTTCTCCACTTCCTTGCCAACATTTGTTATTTGTGTTCTTTTTGATGATAGCCATTCTGACAAGTGTGAGGTAATTCTCATTGTGGTTTAGACTTGCATTTCCATGATTATTAGGAATGTTGAACATGTTTTTATGTGTCTATTGGCCATCTGCATCTCTTCTTTGGAAAAAATGTCTGTCCAGTTCTTCTGCCCATTTTTAATTGGGTTGTTTGTTTTTTTGATGTTGAGTTGTACGAACTATTTATATATGTTGGATATTAACCCATTATTGACCACAGATTTTGCAAATAGCTTCTCTCACATAGTAGGGTGTCTTTTTGTTTGAGGTATTTTCTAATTTCCTTTTTGATTTATTCTTTGATCCACTGGTTGCCCAAAATTGGAAAGGAAGAAGTAAAATTGTTCATTTTTGCAGATGACATGATCTTATAAATACTCCCTTAAAAAACTCATAAAACTAATAAACGAATTGGACACGTTTTATTACATTATGTTACAATTGAATTAACATACAAAAATCAGTTGCTTCTCTATACACTACTAGCAACTACCTGAAAAGGAAATTAGGAAAACAATCCCATTTACAATAGCACCAAAAAGAATAATATACTTAGAAATAAGCTTAAGTAAGGAGGTAAAAGATTTGTATGCTAAAAACTATAAAATTAAAGACACAAACAATTGTAGAGACATCTTATGTTCATGGATTGGAAGAATTAATATTGTTAAAATGTCCATGCTACCTAAAGAAATGTAAAAATTCAATGCAATCCCTATCAAAACCCTAATGGAATTTTTTTTAAAAAAATAGAAAAAAAATGCTGAAATTTATATCAAACCATGAAAGACCCCAGGTAGCCCAATTAAGTTGAAAAGAGAAGGACCAAGATGAGGGCATTACACTCCATTATTTCAAAGTATATTACAAAGCTACGTATGGTACTGTCATAAAGACAGACAAATAGACCAATGGAAATAATACAGATCCCAGAAATGAATCCATATGGCTTGGAACTGGTCTTTGACAGTGGTGCCAAGAAGGGGAAAATGACAGTCTCCTTAACAAATGATGCTAGGAGAACTGGAAATTTAATGCAAAATGATGAAATTAAAACCCTTATTTTTTGCCATACACAAAAATCAAGAAAATGGAATAAAGACTTAAGCATAAGACTGTAAATTTCCTAGAAAATAACATGGAAAAGCATCATGACATTGGTCTTGGCAGCAATTTCATGAATATGACAACAAATGAACAGCTAACAAAAACAAAAATAAACAAGTGAGATTACATCAAATAAAAAGCTTCTGCACAGCAAAACAAACAATCAACAGAGTGAATAGGCCCACTACAGAATGGGAGAAAATATTTGCAAACCATATATTTGATAGGGGGTTAATCTCCAAAATATATGAAGAGCTACAACTCAAAAAACCCTCAATAACATAATTTAAAAATGGACTAAAGACTTTGAATAGACAGTTTTTCAAAAAAGACATACAAATAGTCAGAAAGTATATAAAAAATACTCAGTGGTGCTAATGATTAAAGAAATGCAAATCAAAACCACCATGATATCATTTTATACCTGTTGGGATGGCTACTACCAAAACAACAAAAGACAACAAATATAAGTGAAGATATGAAGAAATTGGAACTTCTGCACATTGTTGGTAGAAATGCAAAGTAGTCTAACCACTATGGAAAAGGGTAAGGAGGTTCCTCAAAAGATTAAAAGTAGAAGTACATATGATCTATCAATTTCATTGCTAGATTGCTCTATTTATCCAAAAGAATTGAAATCAGTTTCTTGAAACAATATTAGCACTCTGATGTCCATTGCAGCATTATTATAATAGCCAAAATGAGACAATCTAAATGTCAATCAACAGATGAATGGACAAAGAGGTATATACATACAAGGAAGTATTATTCAGTCTTAAGGAAATTCTGCAATATGTGAGATCATGGATGAATGAAGACATTATGCTAAGTTAAATAAGCTAGCCACAGAAAGACAATACTGTATTATTCCACTGTTACAAGGTATCTGAAATGTAAATTATTGAACCAAAGAGTGGAATGGTAATTGCCAGGGGTTAGAGGTAGGGGGAAATTGGGTGTTACTAATTAATGGGCATAAAATTTCAGTTAAGCAAGATGAATAATCTCTAGAGATCTACTGTACTCATTGTACCCATAGTCAACAATAATGGATATACACTCAAAAATTTGTTAAAAGGGTAGGTCTAATATTAAATATCCTTACTACGTTAAAATATTAAAAATAAATGGAAAGGACAACCGACAGATGTCAACTCCAAGATTATCCAACGTTGAGATTATCAGATGAGAGTTTATATCAGTTATTGTAAATATCCTCAATGAAATAAAGGAAAATACACTGGAAATGAAAGAAAATATAGGAAATACTAGAAGACATAAAATATAGAAAAGAACCAAACAGAAAATTTTAGAACTGAAAAATAAAACTTTCACTGGCTGGCCTATAATAGCAGAATATAGATGGTTGAGGAAAGAGTCAGTAAACTTGAAAATAGAGACAAGGAGTTATTTAATGAAGAGAGAAAAAACTTGGAAAAAAATGAAGAGAACTTCGGGGGTCTGTGGAATAATATCAAAATGTCTAATATAAGTTTAATTTGTCTCAAAAAGAGAAGGAAGTTCCTATTGTGGCTCGGTGGTTTAAGAACATAGTATCTGTGAGGTTGGGGGTTCGATCCCTGGCCTTGCTCAGTGGGTTAAGAATCCAGTGTTGCCTCAAGCTACAGATTAGGTCGCAGCTGCAGCTTGGATCTGGCATTGATGTGGCTGTGGTGTAGGCCTCAGCTATAGCACATGATTTTATCCATAGCCTTGGAATTTCCATATGCCACAGGTATAGCCATTAAAAAAAAGAAGAAGAAGGGGAGAAAGAAAATGGGACAGGAAAATACCTGAAGAAATTTTTACAGACAACTTCCAAAATTTGGTATTAGAAGCTAATATTGACTTAAAAAATATATGCACAACCTAAAAGTTGAGGGTTAAGTTTTATCTGGGGGCAAAATGAAGACTTAAGCCTAGGAGGCAGCATGTCAAGTAACCCTGAGAAAACTGCTCAGAGGAGGCATGAGAGGAGCTAGGATATATGAGTTTTGTTTCAAAGGGCAGGTAGTAGAAACAAAAGATTACTGTTGATAACAGAAAACTGGATATCTCTAGTTAAGGAATTTAGTGCTTTCTCTATGTATGGGAAGATACAAGATCTGAGCTCACTGAGCTCATTCCTCTGATATGCACCTCAGCTGTCTGGGGCCTGTATCCTGTGTTTTCACAACCTGAGTTTCCTTAGGGCTCCCTGTTAGGAGTGGCTGCAAGTCTGATAGCTTCTAGATGACAGATATTCTTTATCTCCTTCCTAAGTTCTCTCAGGGCTCACCAGCTTGGAGGTGGCTGCAATCGCTGAAGACTGTGACATCCTTTGTTTTACTGATATGGCAGACCTTTTTTTTTTGCTTTTTAGGGCCACACATGTGGCATATGGAAATTCTCAGGCTAGGGGCCGAATCATAGCTACAGCTGCTGGCCCATGCCGCGTCTGTGACCTACACCACAGCTCACGGCAATGCCAGATCCCTGACCCACTGATAGAGGACAGGGATCGAACTTGCATCCTCATGGATACTAGCTGGATTCCTTTCCGCTGTGCCACAACAGAAACTCCATGGCAGGCCATATTTTACTTCTCAATGAGCTAGCCCCCAAATAAGTGTCAATGAACATGATGATAAAGCCACTGGAATCTAAAGAAAAAGAGAAGATCATAAAGGCAGCCAAAAGAAAATGACATATTATACAGAGGGGAATGACAATTTAGATGACCATAGACTTCTCATTAGAAATCATGAAGGCCAGAAAGTAGTGAAACAATCTTTTTTTTTTTAAGGGTCGCACCCTCGGCATATGGCATCTAATCGGAGCTACAGCTGCTGGCCTACACTACAGCCACAGCAACACCAGATCTGAGCCAAGTCTGCAACCTACACCACAGCTCACAGCAACGCTGGATCCTTCACCCACTAAGCGAGGCCAGGGATCGAACCCTCAATCTCATGGTTCCTAGTTGGATTCATTTCCACTGTGCCATGACGGGAACTCCTGAAGCAATCTTTTTGAAGAGCTGAGGGAAAAAGTCAATCTAACATTGTTAAGAGAATTACCATAAGATCTATTCTCTTAACAAAAATTTAAGGTACAGGAATTTCCATTGTGACTCAGTAGGTTAAAGACCTGCTGTTTTTGTGAGGATGTGGGTTTGATCCCTGGCCTGGCTCAGTGGATTAAGGATCCAACGTTGCTGCAAACTGTGGCACAGGTCAAAGATGCAGCTTGGATCTGGTGGTGTTGTGACTGTGGTGTAGGCCCCAGTTGTAGCTCTGATTCGACCTCTGACCCAGGAACTTCCATACGCTGCAGGTGTGGATGTGAAAAGAAAAAAAAATTAGGAGCCCCCATCATGGCTCAATGGTTAATGAACCCGACTAGTATCCATGAGGAGGAGAGTTCGATCCCTGGCCTCACTCAGTGGGTTAAGGATCTGGTGTTGCCGTGAGCTATAGTGTAGGTAACAGACGTGGCTTGGATCTTGTGTTGCTGTGGCCAAGGCCGGCAGCTGCAGTTCTGATTCGTCCCCTAGTCTGGGAACTTCCCTATGCCGTGGGTGCGGCCCTAAAAAGACAAAAGACAAACAAACAAAAAATGTACATTATTGTTGACTACAGGTACAATGAGTGCAGTAGATCTCTAGAACTTATTCATCTTGACTGACTGAAAAGTTAATAATTTTATATCTAGCAGAAATGCCCTACAGTAATGCATGTATAATAGATTTCTGGATAAAGAAAAACTGAGAGTACTTATTATTTGGTTCCATTTACATAAAATCTAAAAAAGTCACACTATTCTAGAAGTCAAAATAGTGGTTATTTTGTGGAGGAGAAAGGGCAGTGATTGGAAACAGGCACCATGTAGGATTCTGAGGAGCTTATAACTTGCAATCTTTGATTTGACTGGTGGTTTCATGGCTCTATTCAATTAGTGATAATTAGTTAAGTGGTACAATTTTGGTGTAATTTTTTTGTATTATGCTTGAAAAGTTTTTCAAATGAAAATAAATATATTTCACTACACTAACAGAAGGGAGAAAAATCATACAATCATCTCAATAGATATAGAAAAATAATTTGATAAAATTTAATGTCATGATAAGAACTCTCAGAAAACTGACTATAAGGGAACTTCCCTAATATGATTAATAGTATTTGTAAAAATAAAAATAAACAAACACCATACATAATGGTTAAATAGGGATTTTTTTTTTTTTTGGCTGCACCCACGGCATATGGAAGTTCCTGGTCCAGGACTGGAATCCAAGCCACAGCTGCAACCTATGCCACAGCTGCAGCAATGTGGCACCCTTTTACCCACTGCACTGGTCTGGGGATCTAAGGAACTGGCACTTCCACAGAGAGAAGTTGGATCACTAACCCACTGTGCCATAGTGGGAACTCTGGGATTTTTTTTTTTTTTTTTTTAAGATGGGAGCCAGCAAGATGAACCATTGTAGTTATTCCTATTCAACATTAATTCTATTGGAGAACTGTAATCAGTGTACTATGTCAGTTAGTGTTCCAACAGGACATAGACAGCACTTTCAAAATAAATTCAATGAGAGTTTATTTAAAAGGGGGCTATTTTAAAAGACTTAGGCATCATGTAGTTATAGGAAATAATGTAATAATCCAAAACTCATGGAAGTTGAATTAAATTTAGGACTGAAGGTCAAGGGGAGGGAACATTAATTGAGAAGCAAAGAGTTATACAAAGTAAGATGCCTTGAAGGAAGCAATGACTCCCAAACAACTCAAGACAGATAGGAAAAAGACAGGGGAATAAATCTAACTTCACCCTCTTTCTTCCTTCCAGTCTTTCTCTAGGGTTTCCTACTGGCTTAACCTGATTGGAGGTCAGAAGGAATGTAAGCCTGATGATCTAGTCTGTACAGATTAGCATCTTTGCAGGATAAAGAGAGGAAGATGGATCTGAAGGGACAAAGAGAAGATACACAATACATGTAATAAGACAAAAGGAAAGAAAAGGATAAGGATTGGAAAGGTCAAATAAAACTGTTACTGCTTGCAAATGATATAATTGTATTTGTAGGAACAACCGGAGTATCTACAAATGCAGGATTCAAATTAATAAGTTGAGTTCAATAAGGTCGCTGCATATAAGATCAACAAAAATGAGCTATATTTCTATATGCCAGAAATTAGTACCAGAATTTTTTTTAATTTTTAATTTTAGGGCCACACCTGTGGCATATGGAAGTTCTAAGGCTAGAGGTCAAATCAGAGCTGCAGCTGCTGGCCTATATCACAGATACAGCAATGCCAGATTCGAGCCTCATTTACAGCCTACACCACAGCTGGTGACAACAGAGGATCCTTAACCCACTGAGCGAGGCCAGGGATTGAACCCACATCCTCATGGATACTAGTCAGGTTCTTAACACACTTAGCCATAATGGGAACTCCTAGAACCTGAAAATTTTAAAGTTTCTATTTGATAGCATCCATATTATAAAATACCTATGAATAAATCTATCAAAAGGTATATAAAACCTTTATGCAAATAATCAACTGTATTAGAAGACAATAAAGACCTAGACAAATAGAAAGGATTTATCCATTGTTTCAAGCTGTCACTTTTCCACAAAATAATCAACAGAGTCAATGCAATGCTAATAAAAATCCCATCAGTGTGTGCCAGTGTAAGAGTGAGAAAGAGAGAGTGTGCATGTGTGTGTGTGTGTTTGTATGTGTGTGATTACACTACTGATTTGGAAATGCAGGGCCTAAGACCATCCATGATATTTTAAAAGAATAATAAAATGTGAGGACTTGCTCTGATATTAAGACTTATTATAAGGCTTTCTAGTTAAGACATTCTCAGTTTTCTTATTTAACTTGCAAAGACTGACAAACATACTATAGGAGTCAAATAAAGAGCAGTGTGGAAAGTGCTGTTATTTTATGGAAGATGCTGATCAGTTGGATGTCTGCTTGGAGGAAAATGAAAATTGACCCAATCTCACATCCTACACAAAAATCAATTTCAGATTGATTGGATATGGACATAAAATGCAACAAATGCACAAAATTTAAAAACAAAAAAAAATCCCCCAAACTGCACAAACTTGACAAGGTAATATAGGGACTATGGTCAGGAGCATGGGCTACAGAAAGACTTAAATTGGACACCAGAAGTACTGCAGTGCCCTGGGTAGCTGTGGAGGCGAGGGTTCTATCCAGGCCTGGCACAGTGGGTTAAAAGATCCCCATTGCTGCAGTGGTGGAGTAGGTCTCAGCTGTGGCTCAGATTCAGTTCCTGGCCTAGGAACTTCCATGTGCTGTGGGTGTGGCCATAAAAAAAATGGCTAATGCTGAAAATACTAAGGGTCGGGTGTAAGTGGTAAGGGTATGAGACAGAACTCTTAATACACACTGCTAATGGGAATGTAAACTGGTACAATCTCTTTGGAAAATCATTTGAAATAATCTACTAGAGCTGAGCAAACCTTATGATCTAGCAATCTCTCTTGTGGTTATATGGGCAAGAGAAATATGTGTATGTGTGTACCAATAGACATGCACATAAAAGTTCCTAGGAAAAACTTTTGTAATAGCTCCAAGCTCAAAATAACCTACATGTCCACATCCATCATAGAATGGATAAATTGGGGCATGTCATACAAAGAATATTATACATCAGTGAAAATGAATGAACTACAGACACACATTATTCAGGATTAATTTTACAGACAAAATTTTGAGCCAAAGAATGAACAAATTAATCCCTGTTACATGGTTCTCTTTATATAAAGTTTAAAAGCTGACAATTCTACACAGATATAGAGAACAAATTAGTGAGGGTCAGGGAGAGGGGCGGCAATATAGAAGTGGGAGAGTGAGAAGTACACACCATTGAGTGTAAGCTAAGCTTAGGATGTATTGTACAACAGGGGAATATAGTTAATATTTTATAATAACTGTAAAATGGAAAGTAACCTTTAAAAATCATATAAAGAAATGAAAATTAAAAAATTTTTTAAAGTCTAAAAAATAAAGCAGTGTGGCTCTAGAATCCATGCTACTAGCCAGCAAAAAAAAAAAAAGTAAATAAAAATAATACATTTTTTAAAAAAGCTGACAAGTCTAAACAAAAGTGTATCATGATTCATGTTTCATGGTAAAGCTATAAAGAAAAAGAATGTTGGAGTTCCCATCGTGGCACAGCGGAAACAAATTTGACTAGGAACCATGAGGTTGCGGGTTTGATCCCTGGCCTCCCTCAGTGGGTTAAGGATCTGGCGTTGCCATGAGCTGTGCTGAAGATCACAGATGCGGCTTGGATCTGGCGTTGCCATGGCTCTGGTGTAGGCTGGCAACTACAGCTCCAATTCAACCCCTAGCCTGGGAACCTCCATATGCTGCAGGAGCAGCCCTAAAAAGACAAAAGAAGAAGAAGAAAAAAAAAAGAAGACGGAAAAAAAAAGACAAAAAAAGTGAGACTGCTATTATCATAAAAGTCAGAATAATAGTCCCTTTGTGGGGAGTAAGTAACGGAAACGGAAAGGGGCTTCTCAGATGCTGGCAGTGTTTTAATTTTTTTTAACTTGAGTGGTAGTTACAGGTATGCTCACTTCATGATAATTCAGTGAGTTGTACATGTTTTGGACACTTGTATGGGTACTATTTTGTAATAAAATAAATAGGTTGTTCTTTTTCTCCTATTCCATACCTGGGACAGCATAAAACTCAGGGGGTCCTCTGGCTTTTCATAGACTAGGTTTTCAGTGATCTGCTGAGAGAGAAAGGTATCACATTATTGTTCTGAGCTAAAGCCATGTGGTCAGGTTATACTTGAAGCAATCTTGCATTAATCTAACATATACCATAGTATTTTAGAGAAATTCATATATCTCCACAAAGTGACAAGTTACTTAGTACTGATAAATTTGGTAAATTGAGGTAAAACGTGAAAGAATAAAATTTAGTAATCAACAGCAAAGGCTATTTTTCTAGTTTCCAAGACCAAAGAGGTAGTGAGTGTTTTGGGAGAAAGTTTTCGTTTTGAGAATTGTGATTTTGCTAGACTGAGAATCAATAAATTATTTGCTTTGAAGAATAGTCAAAAAATTTCTTGAATAAAAATTTTAAAGCACTTTATGATTTAACATAGAAACTTCCCTCTCAGGCATTTGGTTCAAAAGGTGAAAATGATGCTCAGTATTTGTAATAACAAATGAGAGAGCATATAAAAAAACTTCAGAGACTCAATCCATATTTTTTGTTGTTGTTGAATAACTCAAAAATTGAGTAACTCAAAAATTATAAAAAGCAGAATTCTCATATCAGGGAATAACGATAGGGCAAATTTCTGGTATAAAATATTCTAGTCTGTTTAACGTATCAAGCCAATTTATTATTTCATATGTGTTGCTATTGAACATATATTTATAACTAATTTTTCTTTCAGAAATGTTCAACGCATAGATATTGTTTTTTCTTGACAGATGAAGAAAATTACTTATAGAATGATTAGAATTCTACTTTCTATAACTTTCATCCTTCAGTTTAATAATTAATAGTTCTTTGGCTAAAGCCAGAAAGCCCAGCCATTAGCATTCTCCCACAAAAGGACATTTTAAGCAAGAAAAGAGCAGGGTTAAAAATGTACATGTCACTTATACTTATTTTACATGAGGAAACTGAGATTCACAGAAGTTAGGTAATCACCCCCAAATCACAAAGAGGAGGGGTGGCACAGTTAGCTTGGAGCCTTGGGCTAATAGATTATAAAATTTGTGCTTTTTCTTCCACATGCTACCTCTTGAAACTTAAATTCTTCCAGTTTAAATGTTTTTATTTGAGGTGGGCCATTCTTACTTACAAGGTTCTAACCATAAAGTTACTTCATGTATATATATTATTATATATGTATCTGTGCCTTGCTGAGTAATAATAGTAAGATAAAAATATACACATCAGGAAAACAAAAACAACAGACAAAACAGCAAAAACTTTATTAATGTGATAATATAATTCTATATTGGCCAAGGAATGTCATACTGTAAAGAAAGTTCCAGCCCCATATCCTGTGGTGAATAAAATGTGTAGTTTCAAGAATTAGAAGCAACTTTTAACTACTTTTTCCCCCTAAAGAATGTGGTTTCTTAGGTGGTCACAGGGGTCATCTTTTGAAAGTATTATATTCCTGGCTGAAAATTCTTTTTCTCTCCTTTTAAACTGCCAATATTTTGTCCTTCCTTCCTAGTCTGGCTCAAACATTAACCCTTGGCCAGGTTTTTCCCTAGCGACCACCCTACCAGCTCTCTAATTCCTCCGAAGGGCCTCATATATCATCGTGAGAATCATTCATTTGGTATTTATCATTTACTACTTTTGGTTAATACGTCTTAAAGCACTTACTGACTTGTCAATGAGATCACAAACCTTTTATAGTAAATGCCCTTTCCCGTACCTCTTAAAAGCCAGATCAAAGTTGGTGTTTACATTGCAATTACTGCAAAACTCACAATTAAAGAGAAGGGTTGAGAGGTTTACCTGGAATATCTGCAGAATGTGGTGTTTCTCCATGTAGCGCAGTGAAACTTGATAAGGATCTTCATATACCATTGGAGGGAATGACTTCCTATAAGATTGATTGTATTCCTGAGAATTCATTCTTTCCTGGTATTCTGAAATATCTTCCTGAAATGGAAATATCCCCCGAGAGGGTCTTTAATATATTGAAAATCCCAAGGAAGTTTTGTTGCTATTGTTGCTGATGTTGATGGGATCTGAACACCAGGACTTGGAGTGAAGACATATTGTGAGAGACCTGGCTGATCTGCCAGGCAGTGTCATGCACTTTAAGTCCTGGGGAGTACACCTTAGGCATCTCCAATCTACTTTTTTTTTTTTTAATGATTTTTATTTTTTTCCATTATAGCTGGTTTACAGTATTCTGTCAATTTTCTACTATACAGCAAGGTGACCCAGTCACACATACATCTATACATTCTTTTTTCTCACTCCAATCTACTTTAGATACTTTTCCCTTCACAGAGATCTCCAATGGACACCAAATTCCTTTCCTTTGGAACAGCCCAGAGAGGGGAAATAACTTAGTGTTCCAGTGTCAGCAGCAGAACCAGGACTTGAAACCCAGGTCTCCCGAATCCTGGCTGGGTGATCCTTTCCCGCACGGCCTTACTTAGGGCAGCAGAGAAGGCAACATATCTCTTTGTTTCCCACCCTCTCTTGCCCTTCCTGAATCCTATGGGTCACACATACTACAACAATGTGCCTCTCCAATGTCACCACCTCAGGCCCCTGTCTTGGCTCCAATCTCCCAGGTGGGTATCAAATAAACCTGTAACCTACAGTAGGCCTGATGTCCATGGGTCGAATTTTCTCTTTACTGATGATATAATCCACTTTGGATGAGATGGAGGGAAATCTTCGAGAATAGGCTTGATCTTGTACATAGAAATTACTGCTCAATCTCTGATCAAATGGCATGAATGATCGCAGATACGTTATACTTTCAGCGTCAGTTTCAAGGGAAGCCTTCGATACATCGCTGTCTCTCTCACTAGGCTCAAATTTGCAAGGTTGTACTCGGAAGTCTTCCTCTTGGTCTTCCTTGCTGTAGCCAAACTGGTCGAATATTCTGTCGTCAGACTGGCTATATTCTCCATAGTCAAGCAGGTTGTCATCTGCGTAGTCATCCTCTTCACCCATTAAGTCCTCAATCTGTCCAGATTCACTGTAGTCAGCCTCGTCAATTGCAAGGTGATAGGCAGGGTCAGCAGCCTGGTATTCAGCTGGTTTAGTAGCTTGGTCAAGCACTTTGTGGTAAATTTTTACAGATGTTCTGGGCTTAACTTGGTCAGACGATCTATGGCCAATCTGTTCCGAAGTTTTTTGCTCAACCAGGCCAGACAGTCTACTTTCAATCTGTTGAGAAGTTCTTTGGTCAGCCGGGAGAGACATTCTGTGGTCACTCTGCTGAGAGGCTCTTTGTACAGACGGGGCAGACTTTTTAGGGTCAATCTTTTCAGAAGCTCTTTTCTCAGTTGGGCTGGACATTCTGTAATCAATCTGCTCAGAAGTATGTTGTTCAGGAAGAGCAGACATCTGGACCTCAGCCTGTTCATCACCATCAGCTTGGCTAGACGCCTTGCTGTCCATCTGTTCTGACATTTTTCTGTCGACGCGATCAGATGCTCTACGATCGGCAACATTTGTGTGGTTGGATGCTCTGAGGTCAGCCCGATCAGATGTTCTTTCCCCAGTATGTTCATATACTTTGTGGTCAGCAAGGCCAGACGCTATTTGGCCAGCCAGGTCAGCTGCTCTGTGATCCATCTGGTAATCTGCCTCCACATCATCCTGTTTCGGCCCGTTGTCTTCCTGGCCATCTGTGTGGCTGTTATTTGGGTACTCGGCTGTATTTTCGATTTCTAAGGATTCAGCCGGAGCCTCTTCTGGGGGCTCTTCCATTTTCTGCTGGGTACCTGACCTGTTTAGGTTGCTAGACGCTGTGGGAGGGGTGGGGTCCATTGCCTAGGCGACGGTGGGGCGCTTACAAAGACAATGCCTGGCGCGCAGGCTTCCAGGCACCCAGCGAATGCTGGGAGGTGAGCCCACTGCCGGCTGCCGCTTGGGCAGGGGCTGCCTCCGGGCGCAGCCTGGACCACGGCGTTCGCTGACGTTCAGTGTGGATGTCACCAGAGGGGCGGACACCCTCTCCCAAGAAGAGACAATGAGCACAGGCTGGTGTCGCCACTGTGCAACGACCAGGCCTCAGGGCTCCATGAATCCGTGCCTTTGAGCAGTCCCGTCCTCGTTTTCTTGCGGAGATCCACAGCGGTGTGTGTGAAATAGGATCGATCAGGTATCACTCGAACCAACAAAATGTTAGCGATGAACACACATCCAACCACACGAGGGCAGCAAACCCGAAGAGAAGTTATTCTTATCACAGCTATGACGCAGAGTGTGATATTCCTGCCGGGCTCTGTGCTAGTCAACGGTCCTGCTAAATGTTGTCTTTAGACCTTAACGGACATTGTGGTGATGTGGCCAAATTCTGCGTTTTTTCTTTTAATTTTTAAAAAACCTGCTTTAAAATCCTGTCTTTACAAACAGTGCCGGTGCTGTTTTCAGTGGTACCAGGAAGGATTTAGTCCATCTAACACTAAGTCATCAAAGTCATGCAAGTCTTTCCTTACAGTAAAAGAGTATATAGTCAAAGAGTACCTTACACACTCTCCTCCTTACCCTCACCCCCACACACTTCTTGGCAGTTCATTGCCGCAGGAGCGTGCTCTTCGCTGTCTCACGGGACAGGTGAGCAGTTGTTTTCTATCTACCCTGGGAAGAGCTATCCTGGCTGTGGAAACTCAAGCCCCAAGGTGTTTTCTTGATGAAACAGTCCTCTATGATTGGAGGGCTGGAGGGAGGAGATCCAGTGAGAATGGGTTCTAAAATCACACCATCTCATAGTCTTATAGCAAAAGGGAGAGTTAGGGTTAGGAGTTAGAGTTCCAGAAAGACAAGGTGAGGTAAGACAAGGGAAGGTAAGGGTGAGACAGGAAAAGGAACATTTAACAAGTGGGGAACTTGCACTTGATGGTGGTGGCCAGTGGGGGCCAGGTGTTGAGATTAGCCCAATGCTTTTTGAAATAAACTTTAAGAATCCCTTTCAGGCCACCAGGAACAGGGCAGTACAGAGGTGGTGACTGATGAGAATTTGGTTTTCCAAAGTCTAAATCACTGAGGTAGGCCAAGGATAGGTAGTATAATGACTGGTATGCTCTTAATATGGGTTTAGTTGCATACAATAATTAGAGATTAGACAAAATCCAAATGCAAATAGTAGGACTTAAGGAGAAGGAGCGTGGGTACCTTTGGCGCCTTACTTAGGAGTAGAAAGGAGAATTTAGATACACTGAAAGAAAATCATTTACCTAATAATACCTAGAGCATAGTAGGTGCTCAAGACATGTTTGTTGAATATAAACATATTAAAGGTTTGCCTTATTTATTTATCTAAAATTGTGTGAAACAAATGGATGCTATGTTTGGAGTAAAATAGGTGATAGGCTCTCATCTGCAACTTCAAAGGAGCATTGGTTTTGTAGATTTGTTTTTCCATTTATAAATTAAATGTCATTATTGTAGAAAGGTTTCTTTTATAAAGCATAAATTTTAAAAAAAATCCCCAAACACCCAAGGAATAGCCTTTATTAAAATTTTGACATATATCCTTCTAGAATTTTTCCTATGCAAATTTATATATCTAATATCTATAGATATGTGTATATTTCTCAGAATTGAATCAAACCATGCAACTGTTCTATAAACTACATTTTTATTTAATGCTATGGTTTAAATGTTCTTCCATGCCAAGAACTGTAATCTAAATTAAAGAACATTGGCTTTTGGAGTCAGACCAAGTTTGTTTTAATTCTGTATCTGTCACTTACCAGCTTGCTGAGCTGCAAATCTCATTATTTTTCTGAACTTCAATTTTCTCGTCTGCAGATGAAAATGGGAATAATATAATAGTTCTCAGAATTCTTGTGAAAACTAAATGAGATAATATATATAATTAGCTCATATAAGCTTCATAGAGTAGCTATTTTAAAATATATGTAACTTATTATATACATTTATTTTGTTGCTTTTAAAACACTGCTGCATCGACCATCACTGCAATAAGCTTGTCATACTTTTTCCTTTTTTTTTTTTTAAATGCTTTTTGGGGCTGCACCATATCGGCATATGGAGGTTCCCAGGCTGGGAATCAAATCGGAGCTGCAGCTGCCAGCCTACGCCACAGCCACAGCAACGCCAGATTTGAGCCGAATCTGCGACCTACACCACAGTTCACTGAAACGCCAGATCCTTAACCCACTGAGTGAAGCCAGGGATCAAACCTGCAACCTCATGGTTCCTAGTTGGATTCGTTTCCGCTGTGCCACAATGGGATCCTATTTTTTCCTTAAGATACATTTTCAGTTGTGGAATTGCTTGGTTAAGGAAGTGTGCTCATTTTGATCTTTTGAAAGTACTATATTTAAAAATGCCTTCTAGAGAAGTTGAGTCAATCTCTAGCTCTATCAGTAATATATGAGAATGCTATTTCCCTGTACCAAGTCCAATTCTGTGTGTATTCTTCATTTTTCCTATCTGTTAAGTGAAAAATAGTACTTTGCCTTGATTTGTGTTGTTTTATTTTTTTAACGACTTTAGATTTCTTTTTTTTGTAAATTTCCTAGTTATTGCCTTGTCTTTTTTTTCTTATTGATTTGTAAGAGCTTCTTTTATATTAAAATATTTAATTCTCTGCTTAAAAATTGCAAATAAAACTCTCTGGCGTATTCACCTTGTAGTTTTATATTTTTTGTTTTTATGAAGTTAAATTCATTTTTCTATTTCTAATTTTTATCTTTGGAGTCAAAAGTCTCCTTTGTTATTTCTTAAGATTACATTAATGTTTCCTGCTTATATTTTCTTTTAGTATTTTTCAGTATGTGTGTATTTATTTTCTTCTTGCATAGAGTTAAGTGCACAAAGCTGTGTGTGAAGCCTGATGAATTTTTACACACATATACATCTCTATATAGATTGCCTAGATCAAGATATAGAATATCTGCAACATAACAGTAGGATCCCTCATATCCCTACCCAGTGAATACCCCTCCCAAAGTTAAGTACCTGTCCTGATCTCTGTTTCCATAGCATAGTTTTTCTGGTTTTTGAACATCACACAGTATGATTCTTATTCTGGTCATCTTTTATTCTGCATTATATCTGTGTGATTAAGTTATTTTTTGTTGCTATGTTGTATTCTATTGCATGATTATACCATATGCTATCAATTCTGATGCTGATTGACATTTGACTGTTTGTAGCTTGGAATATTTAAAACTTTCTTTACATATCTTTTGGTGGATACAAGTGCACATTTCTCTTGGGACAGACCAGAGTGTGGAATTCCTGGATTGCAGGACTGGCTCATTTTTGGCTTTAGTAAATACTGCTAGGCATATTTCCAAAATGGTAGTACCAGTTTGCACTCTCACCACCTATACATAAAAGGATTCAAGTTGTTCCACTTCTTGCCTCTTACTTTTGATTGCTTTGCTGTATTGGTTGAAGCCTCAACATGTGCATTTCAGCAGGACATGCTTTAGTCTATTACAGTGGTAGTTGTGAGGGTTTCTCAGTTCTCAATTTTTTTTCATCAGTCTATCTGTCCTTATGCCAGTACCACACTGTTTTGATTCCTACTGTTTTGTAGGAAAGTTTCAAATCAGGAAGGGTGAATTATCCAACTTTGTTCTTTTTCAACATTGTTTTAAATTGCTAAGGCCCCTTGAAGTCATATATGAATTTTAAGATCAGCTTTTCCTTTGCTGCAAAAAGCCTATTGGAATTTTGATAGATAGTGCATTGAATCTGTGTAGATTGCTTTGGGTTAGTATTGCCATTCTAAGGACACTGTCTTCCAATTCATGAACATGGGATGTTTGTCCATTCATTTATGTCTTCTTTAATTTCTTTCAGCAAACTTTTGTAGTTTTCAGTGAACACACCTTTTATCCTCCACTTGGTTTAATTTATTCCTAGGTATTTTATTCTTTTGGGTGCTATTGCAAATGTTTACTTAATTTCATTTTTTGGGTTGTTCATTGGTAGTGTATAGAAATACAGCTGATTTTTATAAGTCGATCTTGTATCTTGCAGCTTTATTGTATTTGCTTATTATTTCTAATAGGTGTTTTTTGTGGATTTTAAAGGATATTCTTTGTATAGGATCATGTCACCTGTGAATAGGGATGGGTTTATTCTTTTTTCCCCCATTTGGATGCATTTTCTTTTCCTTACCTAATACTCTTACTAGAATTTCCAGGACAATGGTGAATAGAAGTGGTGAAAGTTGGCATCCTTGTCTTGTTTCTGATCATAAGAGGAAGGCCTTCACTATTGAGTATAAGTTTTTCATCAAAGCCCTTTATCAGATTGAGAAAGTGCCTTTCTGCTCCTTGTGTTTGAGTCTTTTTATCATGAAAGCGTGTTGGGTTTTAAAAATTACCTTTTATGCATCAACTGAGATGATCATGTGGGGTTTTTTTTTGGTTTGTTTGCTTTTGCTTTTTAGGGCCACAACCACGGCAAATGGAGGTTCCCAGGCTAGGGGTTTAATTGGAAGTACAGCTGTAGGCCTACACCACAACCACAACCACAGCAACGCAAAATCCAAGCCACGTCTGTGAGCTATACCACAGCTCACAGCAACGCCATTAACTGACTGAGCAAGGCCAGGGATCAAACCTACCACCTCATGGTTACTAGTTGGATTTGTTTCTGCTGCACCACAATGGGAACTCCCAGTTTTTATATGGTGAACCACCCTGACATTCCTGGGAAAATCCTATTTGATCATGAAGTGTGATGCTCTTTTTTTCCACTTTTTATTTTAAAATTTTATTTATAATTAAAGTATAGTTGATTTACAGTGTTTCAGGTGTATGTCAAAGTTATTCAGATATACAGAAACATATTTATCTATTCTTTTCCATTATAAGTTATTAAAAGATTGAATACAGTACTCCAAGTTACATAGTAGGTTGTCCTTATTGTTTATTCATTTTATATATAGTAATGTGTAGAGTGTGATGCTTCTAATAGGCTTCTGGAGTTAGTTACTAGTATTCTCTTGAGGCTTTTGCATCTATATTCTAAGAGATTAATTGGTAGGTTTTTTTTGTGTGTGATGTCTTTTTCTGACTTCTGTATCAGGATAATGCTAATATATGGAACAAATTATAGTGTTCCTTTCTCTTTTTTAATTACTTAATGAATTTTATTACATTTATAATGTACAACGATCATCACAATCCATTTTTATAGGATTTCCATCCCACAACCCCAGCAGATCCCTCCACCTCCTGAACTGTCTCCTTTGGAAACCAGAAGTTTTTCAAAGTCTGTCAGTCAGTATCTGTTCTGCAAAGAAGTTCATTCTGTCTTTTTTTCAGATTCCACATATCAGTGAATGTTGGTGTCTCATGGTATGACTGACTTCACTTAGCATGATAATTTCTAGGTCCATCCATGTTGCTAAGAATGCTGGTATTTTGTTCTTTTAATGGCTGAGTAATATTCCATTGTGTGTATGTACATCTTCTTGATCCACTCCTCTGTCGATGGGCATTTAGGTTGTTTCCATGTCTTGGCTATTGAAAATAGTGCTGCAATGAACATCAGAATACATGTGTCTTTGCAAATCATGTTTTTCTCTGGATAGATGCCCAGGAGTGGGGTTGCTGGATCAAACGGTAATCCTATTTTGAGTTTTCTGAGGAATCTCCATACTGTTTTCCACAGTGGTTGCACCAATTTACAATCCCACCAAAAGTGTAATAGGGTTCCCTTTTCTCCACACCCTCTCCAGCACTTGTTTTTTGTAGACTTTTTGATGATGGCCATTCTGGCCAGTGTAAGGTGGTACCTTGTAGTGGTTTTGATTTGCATTTCTCTAATAATTAGTGATGTTGAACATCTCTTCATTGTTTTTTGGCCATTTGTATGTCTTCTTTGGAGAATTGTCTGTTTAGATCTTCTGCCCATTTTTTGATGGGGTTGTTTGTTTTTTTGGTATTGAGCTGCAAAATGTGTTTATAAATTTTGGAGATGAATCCCTTGTCAGTCGCTTCCTTTGCAAAGATTTTCTCCCATTCTATGGGGTGTCTTTTCATTTAGGGTTTCCTTTGCTGTGCAGAAACCTTTAAGTTTAATTAGGTTTAATTAGGTCCAATTTGTTTATTTTTGTTTTAACTGTCATTACTCTAAGAGGTGGATCTGAGAAGATGTTGCTGTCATTTATGTCAGAGAGTGTTTGGCCATGTTTTCCTATAAGAGTTTTATAGTGTCTGGTCTTATATCTAGGTCTTTAATCCATTTTGAGTTTATTTTTGTGTATGGTGTTAAGAAGTGTTCTAATTTCATTCTTTTCCGTGTGGCTGTCCAGTTTTCCCAGCACCACTTATTGAAGGGGTTTCTTTTCTCCATTGTATATTCTTGCCTCCTTTGTCATAGATTAGCTGACTGTAGGTACTTGGGTTTAATTCTAGGCTTTCTATCCTGTTCCACTGATTTATATTTCTGTCTTTCTGCCAGTATGATATGGTTTTGATGGCTGTAGCTTTGTACTATAGTCTGAAGTCAGGAAGCCTGATTCCTCCAGTTCCATTTTTCTTTCTCGGGATGGCTTTGGCTATTCTGGGTCTTTTGTGTTTCCAAATAAACTTTAAAATATTTTGTTCTAGTTCTGTGAAAAATGTCCTTATTAATTTGATGGGAATTACATTGAATCTGTAGATTGCCTTGGGTAGTATAGTCATTTTGATAATATTGACTCTTCCAATGCAAGAGCATTATATGTCTTTCCATCTATTTGTGTCACCTTTGATGTCTTTCATCAGCATCTCATAGTTTTCAGAGACAGGTCTTTTGTCTCTTTAGGCAGGTTTATTCCTAATTATTTTATTCTTTTTGATGTGATGGCAAATGGGATTGCTTCCCTAATTTCTCCTTCTGATCTTTTGTTGTTAGTATATAGAAATGCAGTCAATTTCTGTGTATTAATTTTGGATCCTACGACTTTGCCAAATTCATGGATGAGCTCTAATAGTTTTCTGATAGCATCTTTAGGATTTTCTAGGTACAGTATCATGTCGTTTGCAAATAGTGATAGTTTTACTTCTTCCTTTCCAATTTGGATTCCTTTTATTTCTTTTACTTCTCTGATTGTCGTGGCTAGGGCTTCCAAAACTATGTTGAATAGTAGTGCTGAGAGCAGATATCCTTGTCTTGTTCCTGATCTCAGTGGGAATTCTTTCAGCTTTTTATCATTGAGAAGGATGTTAGCTCTGGGTTTGTCATATATGACCTTTATTATGTTGAGGTATGTTCCCTCTATGCCCACTTTCTGAAGGTTTTTTTTTTTTTATCAGAAATGGGTGTTGGATTTTGTCAAAGGCTTTTTCTGCATCTATTGAGAGGATCGTATGGTTTTTATTCTTCAGTTTGTTAATGTGGTATATTGCACTGATGGATTTGTGGATATTGAAGAATCCTTGCATCCCTGGGATAAGTCCCACTTGATCATGATGTACAATCCTTTTAATGTATTGTTGGATGCAGTTTGCTAGTATTTTGTTGAGGATTTTTGCACCTATGCTCACCAGTGTAATGGGCCTTTTTTTGTGGTATCTTTGGTTTTGTTATCAGGGTGATGATGGCCTCATAGAATGAGTTTGGGAGTGTTCCTTCCTCTGTAATTTTTTGGAATAATTTCAGAAGGAGAGGTGTTAGCTCTTCTCGAAGTGTTTGATAGAATTCACCTGTGAAGCCATCTAGTCCTGGACTTTTGTTTGTTGGAAGTTTTTTAATCACATTTTCAATTTCAGTACTTGTGATTGGTCCATTCATCTTTTCTATTTCATCTTGGTTTAGTCTTAGAAGGTTGTACTTTTCTAAGAATTTGTCCATTTCTTCTAGGTGGTCCATTTTATTGGCATATGGTTGTGTATAGTAGTCTCTTATGATCCTTTGTATTTCTGTGATGTCCATTGTAACTTCTCCTTTTTTATTTCTAATTTTATTGATTTGAGTCCTCTGTCTTTTTTTCTTGATAAGTCTGGCTAAGTGTTTATCAGTTTTGTTGATCTTTTCAAAAATCAGCCTTTTGTTTCATTGATCCTTTCTATGGTTTTCTTCATTTCTATTTCATTGATTTCTGCTCTGATCTTTATGATTCCTTTCCTTCTACTAACTTTAGGTCTTGTCTGTTCTTCTCTTTCTCGTTGCTTTAGTGTAAAGTTAGGTTGTTTATTTGAGCTTTTTCTTGTTTCCTGAGGTGGGCTTCTATTGCTATAAACTTGCATCTTAGAACTGCTTTTGCTGCATCCCATAGGTTTTGAAGTGTTGTATCTTTGTTGTCATTTGTATCTAGATATTTTTTAATTTCCTCTTTGATTTCTTCAGTGATCCATTGGTTGTTTAGTCTCCATGTGCTTGTGTTTTTTGCAGATTTTACCTTGTTGTTGATTTCCAGTCATATAGTGCTGTGGTCGGAAAAGATGCTTTAGATGATTTCAGTTTTCTTAGAGTTCCTGAGGCTTGATTTTTAGCCTGAATGTTATCAATCTTAGAGAATGTTCCTTGTGCACTTGAGAAGAATGTATATTCTGCTGCTTTTGGATGGGATGTCCTATAAATATCTCTTAAGTCCATCTGGTGTAATTCCTCATTCAGGGCCTGTGTTTCCTTATTGATTTTCTGTCTGGATGATCTGTCCATTGCTGTAAGTGGGGTGTTAAAGTCCCCCACTATTATTGTGTTATCGTCAATTTCTTCTTTTAAGGTTTTTAGCAGTTGCCTTATATATTGTGGTGATTCTATGTTGGGTGCATAGATATTTAAAATTGTTGTATCTTTTGGATTGATTCCTTGATTATTATGTAGTGTCCTTCCTTGTCTCTTAAAATATTCTTCATTTTAAGGTCTACTTTGTCTGATAAGAGTATTGATACTCCAGTTTTCTTTTGATTCCCTTTTGCATGGAATATTATCTTCCATCTTCTCACTTTCAATTTGTATGCATCCCTGGAAGTGAAGTGGGTCTCTTGAAGACAGCATATATATGGATCCTGTTTTTGTATCCATTCAGCCATTCTGTGTATTTTGGTTGGGGCATTTAGCTCATTCACATTTAAGGTAATTATTGATATGTATGTTCTTATTGCCATTTTATAACTGTTTGGGATTTGTTTTTGTTGCTCTTTTTTCTTCCCATCTTCTCTTATTCTCTCCTCTTGTGGTTTGATGACTATCTTTTGTATTGTATTCGAGTTAATTTTTCTTATTTGTTTGTGTATAAATTATAGATTTTTTGTTTGCAGTTGTCCTGAAATTTTGATATAGGCGTATTATATCAACTTGTTTTAAGTTGTTGGTCTCTTAAAGCAAATGCCTCTCCAGTGTCCTGCATTTGTACCATCCTTTTCTCAGGAATTCTGATTTCGGTAGCATAATTTTGTGTGGATGAATTCCTATCTTTCCTGTATATATGGCTTTACTGGTTATTCTTGTCCTTTGTGGTATTTTTGTTTCTGGTGGTGACCTTTTCTTTTCTGCCTAGAAATGTTCTTTTAGTATTTGTTGTAAAGCTGGTTTAGTGTTGCTGAATTCTCCTAGCTTTTTCTTATGTGTAAAGCTTTTGATTTCTCCTTCAAACCTGAATGAGAGCCTTGCTGGGTAAAGTAATCTTGGTTGGAGGTTTTTTCCTTTCATCACATTAAGTATATCATGGCACTGCCTTCTGCCTTTCAGAGTTTCTGCTGAAAAATCTGCCAATAACCTTATCAGGGTTCCCTTTGTATGTTATTTGTTTCTTTTCCCTAGGTGCTTTCAATATTTTCTCTTTGTCTTTAATTTGGGGCAGTTTGATTAATATATGTCTTGGGGCATTCCTTCTTGGGATTATTTTATATGGTACTCATTGTGCTTCCTAGTTCCTTTCCCATGTTAGGGAAGTTTTCAGCTATTATCTCTTGGAATATTTTTTCTGTCCACTTCTCTTTCTCTTCTCCTTCTGGCATCCCTATAATATGGATGTTGGTGAATTTCACATTTTCCCAGAGTTCTCTGAGATTCTCTTTTTCAATCTTTTTTTCTCTTTTCTGTTCCACATCAGTGATTTCCACTAGTCTGTCCTCCACCTCACTTATTTTTTCTTCTGCCTCCTGTATTCTGCTGCTGGTTGCTTCTAATGAATGTTTTAATTTCAGTTATTCTATGTTGCATCTCTGCTTGCTTAAGTTTAACATCTTGTATTTCTTTGCTCATTGTTTGCTGTTAATTATGAGTCTCTGCCTCCAGTTTATCCATGTCTTGCATCATCTTCAGCATCATCAGTCTAAAGTCTTTTTCCTGGAAGCTGATAACCTCCAGGTCACTTAGCATTTTTCTGGACTTTTTTCTTTGTCCCTTATCTGAGTTATAGTTTTCTGCCTTTTTATTTTGATAGGTTTTTGATATGGTGTCCTTTTTGCTGGAAATAGATTTGTAGCCTCTCTTACTTCTGGTGTCTGCGCCCCTTGTGGCTGAAGTTGGTACAGGACTTGCTGTAGGCTTCCTGATGGGAGGGACTCGTGCCTGCCCACTGGTAGGTGGGGCTTTTTCCTATCTCTCTGGTGGGTGGGGCTTTGTCTCTGGGTGAGATTACAGGTGGTTTTTAGGCCTTTTTACTGATGGGTGGGGCTGTGATCCTACCTGGATTACTGTTTGGCCTGGGGCTTCTCAGCACTGATGGGTGGGGCTAGATTTTCCCAAAATTGCCATCTCCAGAGAAATACACGCTGATGAATATTCCCAAGAGCTTTGCTTCCAATGTCCTTCCCCCACAAGGAAACACAGTCACTTTCTGTTTCCCAGGAGATCCTCCAAGAATGGTGGTCAGGTCCAACCCAGATTCCTATGGAGCCTCTGCTTTGCTCTGGGACCCAGGCACATGAAAGTCTGTGTGTGCCTTTCAAGAATGGGGTCTCCATTTACCCCAGTCCTGTGGAGCTCCTGTGCACAAGCCCCACTGACCTTCAATGCCAGATGCTCCAGGGGCTCTTTCTCCCAATGCCAGATCCCCAGGCATGGGGATTTGATGTGGGGCTCAGAACTCTCACTCCTGTAGGTGAGTCTTTGTGATACAGTTACTTTCCAGTCTGTGGGCTTCCCACCCAGGAGATATTGTTATATCACGTAATCTCCCCTCCTACCTCTTGATGTGGCCCCCCTCTTTGTCTTTTGGAGTAGGATATCTTTTTGAAAGTTTCCAGTCCGTTTGGTTGAAGGTTGTTCAGCATTTGGTTGTAATTAAGTGTTTCTTTCTCTTATTCTTTGGAAGAATGTGATAAGGATTGGTCTTAATTTTTTCTGTAAATGATTGGTAGAATTCATCAGTGAAGTCATTTGTTCCTCAGTTTGGTTGTTGTTGTTTTAGGTGTTGTTAATTCTATCTCTTTATATGTTACAGATCTGTTGAGATTTTCTATTTCCTTTTGAGTCAGTTTTGGTAGCATATGTTTTTCTAGGAATTTTCCCATTTCATCTATATTATCTAGGTGTTTTTTTTTTTTTTGTCTTTTTGCCTTTTCTAGGGCCATTCCCACAGTATATGTAGGTTCTCAGGCTAGGGGTCTAATCAGAGCTGTAGCTGCTGGCCTATGCCAGAGCCACAGCAATGCCAGATCCAAGCTGCGTCTGTGACCTACGCCACAGCTCATGGCAATGCAGGGTCCTTAACCCACTGAGCAAGGGCAGAGATCGAACCCACAACCTCATGGTTCCTACTTGGGTTCGTTAACCTCTGCACCTGATGGGAACTTCGAGATTATCTAGTTTTTTTGTGTACAGTTGTTCATTGTGTTCTTACAATCCTTTTTCTTTCATAACGTTGGTAGTAATGTCTGCAGTTTCACTTCTGACTTTGGCTATATACTACTCTATTTTTTTGTCAGTCTAGCCAAAGTTTTGTCAATTTTGTTGATATTTTCAAGGAACCAACTTTTTGTTTGGTTGATTCTATTATTTTTCCATACTCTATTTTATTTATCTCTGCTTTATGTTTCAGAGTAGAATTTCTTTCCATCTTCTATTTTGGCTTTAGTTTGCTCTTCTCCTTTTAGTTCTTTAGAGTATAAAATTAGGTTATTGATTTCAGATCTTTCTTATGTTTTAATGTAGATGTTTACAACTCTACATTTCCTCTGGAATATTGTTTTCTCATTAATTTCGGTATGTAGTGTTTTTATCTTCATCCATATCAAGGTATACATTTCCCTTGTAGTACTTTTTTTCATTGATTGGTTATTTAAAACTATGCTTTTTAATTTTCAAATATTTGTGAATTTTCCCATTTTTCTTCTGTTACTTATTTCTATCTTCATTTCACTGTGTGTATCAGAGATGATGCTTGCAGGATTTCATTATTTTTAATCTATTAAGACTTCTTTTGTGGTCTAACATAGGATATATCTTGAAGAATGTTCCATGGGGGGTATGTGTATCTGCTATTTTGGGGAGAATTTTCTTTATATGTCTGTTAGGTCCACTTGGTTTGTAGTGTTGTTCAAGTCCTGCATTTTCTTATTGATCTTCTGCCTTGATAGTCAATCCATTAGACACCTTATGTCAGTATTTCAGGTAGCCCTTAGACAAGTTAAAAAGGACAAACACAGTCTTTGAGAACAGGGTGTGTTCTGCTCCCTCTGTGGCCAGAGGCTAAAGTCCCCTGCTGTGAACATGGGCTGCTGTATTCAAAACTGTTGCTGAGTTGAGAAGCTGGAAGAAAGGACAAGTAGAAATGCTGCACTACTTTCCTACTGTTTGTAAATTGCCTCTTTCTTGACTCAGTATTGCTGAAAACCTTTGTCTACTTTCCAGAGTCCTGACAAACTTGACTGACAGTTTTTGCTTTGTTTTTCTTTCTTTTCCGTGGCCTCTGAAGCTACATACTCTGCTATTTTCACTGACATCACTCCCCACCCTACCCCCACTTAAAATTTTGAAAATGAAACTTTGTATATCCAAATCAGATTTCCAGTTTCTTTTGAAGAATTAGACAATCTGTCAATACTGGGCTCATAGTTCCACATATTAAAAACTGCCTAGTGAGTAACGGTTGCTGTGTTTCAAGTAAGACATTCCTTCAATTTCCGCACACTGTTCTTTTGGACACTTAATCATTTAAGTTCCTCCATCCATTTTGAATTTTTTTTTTTTTTTGCTTTTTTGGGCCATACCTGTGGCATATGGGAATTCCCAGGCTAGGGGTTGAGCCATGGTCACAGCAACACAGCTCATGGCAACATCAGGTCCTTAACCCACTGAGTGAGGCCAGGGATCAAACTTGCATCCTCATGGAAACTAGTCAGGTTTGTAACATGCTGAGCCACAACAGGAACTCCATCTATTTTTTTTTTCTTTTTAGGGCTGCACATGCAGCATAGGGAGGTTCTCAGGCTAGGGGTCTAATTGGAGCTACAGCCGCTGGCCTATGCCACAGCCACAGCCATAGCAGCACAGGACCCAAGTCATGTCTGTGACCCACAACACAGTTCACAGCAATGCTGTATCCTTAAGCCACCAAGAGAAGCCAGGGATCGAACCTGCAGCCTCATGGTTATTAGTCAGATTCATTGCCACTGCACCACAACAAGAACTCCATCCATTTTAATTTTCGATCTCTTAAGTAATAAAATAGTAACTAATAGCCCAGGCCTTGAGCCAGACAAAATTGGATTTAATAGGGTTTTGAATTTCATCAAATGATTTGTAGCACCTATTGAAATAATCTTGTGATTGCCTTTATTAATTTATTCATGTGGTTATATCAACTGATTTTTTTAAATGTTAAATCATTTATCCATTCCTGGAATAAACCTTACTCGGTCATCCTATATTAATCTCTTGATGCAATTCTGTTATTAGTTGCTTAAATTTTTATTTAGGCTGTTTGTATCGTATTAACTAGCGAGATTGGTCTGTTGTTACCTTTTTTGTTTTATATTTGTCAAGTCTTGGTATCAGGATTATAATAGATTTATAAAATAATTTAAGAAACTTACTGCCTTTTTCTGTGTTCTGGAAAGTTTACATATGAACTATCTGTTCTTCAAGCTTTGCTAAAACTAACCTATAGAATCTCGTGGTCTGGTTCCTTGGAGTCAGAGGTTATGGTTGTACTATATAGATCTTTTATAGGATTTCCACTTGAATCTATGATTATTAGTCTACTTACATTTTGTCTCTCTACTTGAAAAATTTTTAATAATTTGACTTAGAAAAATATTTCATCTCAGATTTAAAATGTATTGAGAATGAAGTATTTTCTTACAATATTATTTCAATATTCTCTATATAAGTTTATATTTCCTTATTTCCAATATTGAGTCCTCTTTCTTTCTTGGTTATTCAGTTATTCCTTCTTTCTAAAATTTTGTTCAGTGTTTCTTTCAACAGCCTTTTTAAAGAAATACTTCTCTCATTTATTAATTCTATTGTAGGTCATTTTGGGGTATTAAGTCCATAATAAAATAGACAATGAGTTTACAGTTCTGTGCTTCTCTAATTTGTAATATCTGACTCTGTGTAGACTCCCAAGACTACTAAAATTTGGGTGTACATCCATTATGTGCAAATGGGTCAGTAGGGAGGCAAGTTGACTCTCTTTCACCCTTTATCATTAATATTCTTTACCCTGTTTATTTATTGCTTTGTGTTAGCTGAATTGAAAGCAACTTTGAACTGATTTTAAGCTGTCATTCTTGGTTATACTTAAACCCAATTAATAATCTGTGGTTTTGGGGGAAAGTTCAAGGTGGCAGAAGAGTAAGACGTGGTGCTCACCTTCTCCCACAAACACATCAAAAAAAAATATCTACATGTAGAATAGTTCATACAGAACATTTATTGAATGCTGGCAGAAGACCTTAAACCTCCAAAGCAGGCAAGAAATGCTCCGCATAATTGGGTTGAACAAAAGGAAAAAAACAGAGAGAGAAGGAATGAGGATGGGACTGTCACTCCTGAGAGGGAACTGTTAAAGAAGAAAGGAACCCACACCCTGGGAAGCTAGCTAACCAATGGGGAGATCAGCTGAGGTGGAGGGACCTCAAAGTTGCAGAGAAAATCACAGCAGCTGAACTGAGGAGAGAAAAGCAGAGTGAGAGCCACACAGATCATCTGAACCACTGCCCAAGACATCACAACCTAAGACACTTGGATGGTGGCTGGGCACTGAGATTCAGGCTCCAGAGGTTAGTTCCAGGGAGAGGACTAGGGTTGGCTGTGTAGAGACAGCTCAAGGGGCTGGAGAGCTGAATGCCATGGGCTGGGGAGCAGAATGACAGAGCTGAGGGAACCTGGGAGCAGATCTGGCCCCACAGGAGAAGCAAGGTACCATTGTTGGTGAGGGCAAGAGGAGGACAAGTGGACCACCATAGGACTAACTTTCCATATGCATGCATGGGCTCTTGGAGGGCAGGGTGCCTCTGGCGCAGGCTATGGGTGGTGAGGTGCCACTTCCTTGTCCTACAGGTGACTGGGCACCTCTTCTGCCAGCTATGGGTGGCCAGGCACCTCTTGTGTGGCCTAAGGGCAGTGGGGGGGCTAAATGAGGCATGGCACCTCTTGCATGCTCTGTGGGCATTGAGGAAAAACCACAGCAGTCATCTCAGACATCAGAGAGGGGTCCGTGAACAGGTACTACCTGTATCCTGGTCACACCAGAGGTCAGCAAAGAAGAGGGAACTGCAACCTAGCACCACCCATTGTTGTTCTCACTCCCCTGGGAACACACCTACCCTGAAACTGCCCATGCTCACTATCACTTCCCAGGGCCCTGCTACTAGGAGCAGCCTAAGCCACCTTCCTGCAGGTCCTTGCCATTGTTAAGGGCCCAGCAAACAAGCACGGGCTACTAGCCCTGACTTTTGCCTCCATCTCCCTGGAAGCACAGCAGCACCCTAAAAATAAAAAGTAAGCCCTAACAAAATACCCAGGGGTACTCACTAAGACCAGAGTAGTTGTTTTACCTAAAAACTCACAGAATAATAAAACTGTAAACAAAATGAAGAAGCTCTGGAACAATTCCCAATTAAAAGATCAGGAAAATTCACCTTAAGGAAAAAATAATGAAACAGACACCTGCAATCTAACAGACATTGAGTTCAAAAAGGAAATAGTGAAAATACTGAAGGAATTAAGAGTGGATATGAAGGAATTAAGAGCAAACATGAACAGTAATGCAGATTATGTTAGAAAGGAACTAGAAAATATAAGGAGGAGCCAAGAAAAAATAGAAAATTCATTTGCAGAGATGCAAGCTGAGTTAAAGACCTTGAAGAGCAGAATAAATAATGCAGAGGAACAAATTAGTGACTTGGAAGATAGAATAATGGAAATTGCCTCATCAGGACAGTAGACAGAAAACCAAAAGAAAAAACATGAAAGCAATATAAGAGATCTATGAGATAATACAAAGCTAGTCAATCTATGCATAATAGGGATTCTAGAAGGAGAAGAAAAAGAAAAGGGGATTGAAAATATATTTGAAGAAATTATGGATGAAAACTTTCCAAGTCTAAAGGAAATAGATATCAAGATACAGGAAGCACAGAGGGCCCCAAACAAGTCGAACTCAGGCCCACACCAAGACATATTACATTAAACATGGCAATATGACATTAAACATGGCAAAAGTTAAAGAGAAAATTCTAAAGGCAGCAAGAGAAAAACAGAGTTAATTATAAGGGAACCCCCATAAGGCTATCAGCTGATTTCTCTACAGAAACACTATAGGCCAGAAGAGAATGGCCAGATATATTCAAAGTTCTAAAAGGGAAAAATTTGCAGCCTAGAATACTCTACCCAGCAAGACTATCATTTAAAATAGAAGGAGAGGAGTTCCTGTCGTGGCGCAGTGGTTAACGAATCTGACTAGGAACCGTGAGGTTGCGGGTTCAGTCCCTGCCCTTGCTCAGTGGGTTAACGATCTGGCGTTGCCATGAACTGTGATGTAGGTTGCAGATGTGCCTCGGATCCTGCGTTGCTGTGGCTCTGGCGTAGGCCAGTGGCTACAGCTCCTATTCGACCCCTAGCCTGGGAACCTCTATACGCCGCGGGAGCGGCCCAAGAAATAGCAAAAAGACAACAACAACAAAAAAATCTAAAAAAAATAAAAATAAAAATAAAAAAGAAGTAAGAAAAAGTAGGATGGAGAAAATCACCTTAGGGCGAAGGACACATATAATTTGAAAGTGAGGGGATGGAGAAAGATATTTCATGCAGTGGAAAACACAGGAAAGCAGGGGTTGCAATACTCATATCAGACAAAATCGACTTTAAAATGAAGGCCATAGGAGTTCCCGTCATGGCACAGTGGTTAATGAATCCTACTAGGAACCATGAGGTTGTGGGTTCGATCCCTGGCCTTGCTCAGTGGGTTAAGTATCTGGCATTGCTTTGAGCTGTGGTGTAGGTTGCAGACGTGGCTAAGATCCTGCATTGCCATGACCAGCAGCTACAGCTCCGATTAGACCCCTAGCCTGGGAATCTCCATATGCCATGGGTTCGGCCCTAGAAAAGACAAAAAGACAAAAGAAATAAAAATAAAAAATAAAATGAAGGCCATAAATAAAGACAAAGAAGATGACTATTTAATGATAAAATGATCCATTCAAGAAGAGGATCTTACAATCATCAATATATATCCCCCTAATATAGGAGTGCCCAGATACATAAAACAAGTGCTAACAGACATAAAAGGAGAAATTGATGGGAGTACAATAATAGTAGGAGACTTTAATACCCCACTCACATCACGGGACAGATCCTCTAGACAGAAAATCAATAAGGCAGCAGATCATAAATGACACAATAGAAAACTTAGACTTAGTTGACATTTTCAGGACATTACATCCAAAAAAATCAGAATAAACATTCTTTTCAAGTGCACATGGAACATTCTCAAGGATTGACCACATCATGGGACACAAAACTAACCACAACAAATTTAAAAATAAATAAATTATTTCAAGTATCTTCTCTGACCACAATAGCATGAAGGTAGAAATCAACCACAGGAAAAGAATGATAAAAAAACTAAGTACATAGAGACTAATCAACATGCTACTAAAAAACTAATGGGTCAATGAGGAAATCAAAACAGAAATTAAAAAATACCTTGAGACAAATGGTAATGAAAACACAACCCTTCAAAATCTATGGGATGCCACAAAAGCAGTGCTCAGAGGGAAGTTCATAGCAATACAGGCCTTCCTCAAAAAAGAAGAAAAATCTCAAATTGACAACTTAACCCACCACCTAAAAGAATCAGAAAAAGAAGAACAAACAAAACCTAAAGTAAGCAAAAGAAAGGAAATCATAAAGATCAGAGAGGAAATCAATAAAATAGAGATTCAAAAAACAATAGAAAAAATAAAAAAACAAAGAGTTGGTTTTTTTGAGAGGGTAAACAAAATTGACAAACCTCTGGCCAGACTCACCAAGGAGAGAATTAACTCAAATAATCAAAATAAGAACTGAAAAAGGAGAACTCTCAACAGAGACTGCAGAAGTACAAAAAACCATGAAAATACTATGAACAATTATATGCCAACAAATTTGACAACCTAGAAGAAATGGACAATTTTCTAGAGACATACAGCCTGTTGAAGCTGAATCAAGAAGAAAGGGATCAATTGAACAGACCAAGCACTAGAAATGAAATTGAATGTATAGTAAAAACACTCTCTACAAACAAAAGTCCAGGACCAGATGGCTTCATAGGAGAATTCTACCAAACATGCAAAGAAGTACTTACACTTGCCCTTAAACTTTTCTAAAGGTTGAAGAAGGAACACTCTCAAAGACATTCTATGAAGCCACCATCACCCTATATCAAAACCAGATAAAGATACTACCAAAAAAGAAAATTATAGGCCGATATCTCTGATGAATACAGATGCAAAAATTCTCAACAAAATTTTTGCCAGTTGAATCCAAGAACATATAAAAAAGATCATACACCACGACCAAGTGGGATTCATCGCAGGTTCACAAGGATGGTTCAACATATGCAAATCAATCAATGTCATAAATCACATTAACAAAAGAAAACACACAATCATACAGAAAAAGCATTTGACAAAGTCCAACATCCATTCATGATAAAAACTCTTACTAAAATGCATATACAGGGAACATAGCTTAACATAATAAAAGCCATTTTTGACAAACCCACAGCAAATATAATACTCAATGGAGAAAAATTAAAAGCCTTCCTGGTAAAATCTGGAACAAGACAATGATGCTTATTCTTACCACTTTTATTCAACATAGTATTGGAAGTCCTAGTCACAGCAATCCACAAAGAAATAAAAGGTATCCAGATTGGAAGAGAAGAGGTAATATTGTCACTCTATGCAGATGACATGATACTATATGTAGAAAACCCTAAGGACTCTACACAAAAGCTCGAACTGATCAACAAATTCAGCCAAGTAGCAGGATACAAGATTAACATTCAGACATTGGTTGCATTTCTGTATACTAACAATGAAATATTTGAAAAGGAATATAATTATACAATACCTTTAAAAATCACACCCCAAAAATTAAATACCTAGAAATAAAGGAGGTGAAAGACTCATATGCTGAGAACTATAAAACATTAGTCAAGGAAATTAAGAGGATTCAAAGAAATTGAAAGATATTCCATGCTCCTGGATTGGAAGAATCAATATTGTTAAAATGGCCATACTACCCAAAGCAATCTACAGATTCAGTGCAATCCCTATCAAATTACCCATGACATTTTTCATAGAACTAAAACAAACAATCTAATAATTTATTTGGAACCATAAAAGACCCAGAATTGCCAAAGCAACCCTGAGGAACAAAGCAGGAGGAGTAACTCTCCCAGACTTCAGACAATATTACAAAGGTACAGTAATCAAGACTCTACTGTTACCAAAACAGACATACAGATGAATGGAACAGAATAGAGAACCCATAAATAAACCCTGACTCTTACGGTCAATTAATATCTGACAAAGGAGGCAAGAATATAAAATAGGAAACTGTCTTTTCAGGAAGTGGTGCTTGGAAAACTGGACTGCTGCATTTAAATCAGTGAAACTAGAACACTTTGTGGATTGCTGTGACCATGCACAAAAATAAATTAAAAATGGCTTAAAGACTTAAACACTAGACAAGACACCATCAAACTCCCAGAAAAGGACATACGTAAAACATTCTCTGCCGCCAACCATACAAATGTTTTATTAGGTCATTCTCCCAAAGCAGTAGAAATAAAAATGAAAATAAATCAATGGGACATAAACAAACTTAAAAGCTTTTGCACAGCAAAGGAAACAATTAAATAAAAACTTATGGAATGGGAGAAAATAATTTCAAATTATGAAACCAACAAGGGCTTAATCTCCTATATGTGCAAACAACTCATACAACTCAACAACAAACAAAACAAACAACTGAATTGAAAAATGGGCAGAAGAATTAAATAGACATTTCTCCAAAGAAGACATACATATGGCCAATAGGCACATGAAAAAATGCTTAACATCACTAATTACCAGAGAAATGCAAATCAAAACTACTATGAGGTACCACCTCACACAAGTCAGAATGGCCATCATTAATAAGTCCACAAATACCAAATGCTGGAGAGGGTGTGGAGAAAAGGGAACCTTCCTACACTGTTGGTGGGAGTGTAAATTGGTACAATCACTATGGAAAACAGTATGGAGGTACCTCAGAAAACTAAATAGAGAACTACAATATGACCTAGCAATCTCACTCTTGGGCATGTATCTGGACAAAACTGTAATTGAAAAAGGTACACACACCCCTATTTTCATTTCAGCTTTATTCACAATAGCCAAAACATGGAAACAACCTAAATGTCCATGGACAGATGAATGGATTAAGAAGATGTGGTATAAATACAAAATGGAATACTACTCAGCCATAAAAAAGAACAAAATAATGCCATTTGCAGCAACATGGATGGAACTAGAGACTCTCATCCTGAGTGAAATAAGTCAGAAAGAGAAAGACAAACACCATATGATATCACTCACATCTGGAATCTAATATATGGCGCAAATGAACCTTTCCTCAGGAAATAAATAAACTCATGAACTTGGAGAACAGACTTGTGGTTGCCAAGGGGGAGGGGGAAGAAGTGGGATGGACAGGAAGTTTGTGGTTAGTAAATGCAAACTATTGCATTTGGAGTGGATAAGCAATGAGATCCTGCTGTATAACACAGGAACTATATCTTGTCACTTGTGGTCGAACAAGTGGAGGATAATGTGAGAAAAAATGTGTATATGTATATGTGTGTGCTTTTATATATATATATAAACCTGGGTCACTTTGCTGTACAGTAGAAATTGACAGAACAATGTAAATCAACTATAATAGAAAAAAAAATTAAAAAAAATAATCTGTTGTTTGGACCAGGGAAGATGATTTTCTCTTCTTTTTGCTTTGCTTTGTTATTTTTGATTGGTATCTGGAAATTATCTGTTCTTTAAAAATGAGGCTAAGTGCTTAACATAATCATGTATTTCTTTTTTTTTTTTTGTCTTTTTGCCATTACTTGGGCCACTCCTGCGGCATATGGAGGTTCCCAGGCTAGGGGTCTAATCGGAGCTGTAGCTGCCAGCCTACACCAGAGCCACAGCAACACCGGATCATTAACCCATTGAGCAAGGGCAGGGATTGAACCTGCAACCTCGTGGTTCCAAGTCGGATTCATTAACAACTGCGCCATGACGGGAACTCCAATTATGTATTCCTAAAAATATTTTTATTAAATTATATTTCAAATACCATAAAGTTCACTGATTTAATATGTGAAATTCAGTGTTTTTTATATATTCAGAGTTTTGTAACCATCACCACAATCTAATTTTAGAATAGTTTCTTTTAACTTTTTATATAATGATTTTTACTTTTTTTCAATTATAGCTGGTTTACAGTTTTCTGTCAATTTTCTACTGTACGGCATGGTGACCCAGTTACACATACATGTATACATTCTTTTTTCTCATATTATCATGCACCATCGTAAGAGATCAGACGTAGTTCCCAATCCCAACGCTACACAGCAGGATCTCATTGCTAATCTATTCCAAAGGCAAGAGTCTGCATCTTAACCCCAAGCACCCCAGCCATCCCACTCCCTCCCTCTCCCCTTGGCAACCACAAGTCTATTCTCCAAGTCCATGATTTTCTTTTCTGTGGAAAGTTTTGTTTGTGCCTTATATTAGATTCCAGATATAAGTGATATCATTTGGTGTTTGTCTTTCTCTTTCTGACTTACTTCACTCAGGATGAGAGTCTCTAGTTCCATCCATGTTGCTGCAAATGGCATTATTTTGTTCTTTTTTATGGCTGAGTAGTATTCCATTTTGTATTTATACCACATCTTCTTAATCCATTCATCTGTCCATGGACATTTAGGTTGTTTCCATGTCTTGGCTATTGTGAATAAAGCTGTAGTGAACATGCGGGTGCAAGTGTCTTTAATTTCAGAATAATTTTAAACTCCAAAAAGAAATTCTGTACACGTTAGCAGTCATTCCCCATTCCTGCCCTCACCTCTTCCCCTCTTCATCTCAATCCTAGCCAATCAGTGATCTATTTTCTGTGTTTATGGATTTGCCTATTCTGGACATTTCACATAAGTGGAATCATATAATATTCTCTACATCTGGATTCTCTCACTTAGCATAATGTTTTCAAAGTTTATCAACATTGTAGTCTATATCAATACTTCATTTTCCATTGGTTGTGAAGATCATTGTACAACTATAAACGAAATAAAATTCATTGAGTAATAAAAAAGGAAAAAAGAAAAAAGATATTTACCAAGTCATAAAAACCCTTCATTTTCTTTTTTAATGCCAAATAATTTCCATTATTTGGATATATCACATTTTGTTTATCCATTTGTCAGTTAATGGATATTTAAGTTATTTCTACTTTTCAGCTATTATGAATAATGCTGCTATCAACATTTGTGTGTAAGATTTTGTCTGGATACATATTTTAATTCTTTTTTGGTGTTTACATAGGAGTAGGATTGATGGGTCTTATGATAATTCTGTGTAATCTTTTGAGGAACTCCCATACTTTTCCAAAATGGCTACGTAATTTTACAATCCTACCAGCATTGTATGTAGGTACCACTTTCTCCACATCCTTGTCAGCACTTGGTATTATGGCTCTATTATTTTTAGCCATATATTAGTGGATATGAAGTGGTAAATCTTTGTGGTTGTGATTTGCATCTCCCTGACAGATAATGATGTTGAGGATCTTTCTATGTGCTTATTGGCCATTTGTATATCTTCTTTGGAGAAATGGCCATTCAGAATCTTTGCCCATTTTTAATTTAACAAGTAATTTAAATTTACTTATCTATTTATTGTTACAAGAATTTTTAATATATTCTAGATATAAATCCCTTATGAAGTATATGACGTGTAAATATTTTCTCCCATGCTGTGTTTTTTTCTCTTTCTTGATGGTATCCTTTCAAATACAAAAGTTTAAAATTTTAATGAAGTCCAATTTTTTCCTTTTTTGGTGTGCTTTTGGTGTCATATTTAAAAAACCATTGTCTAATCCTAGATCCCAAAGATTTATACCTATTGAAGAAACCCAGTAAATGCCATCTTCCAAATGAAAAGACTCAAAGCATCTGTGGTTTCCTATTCCTCAAAGAGCTTATAAATATTTTTTAATTTTAAAATATGAAATTTAGGTATTATAATATTATCATAGCACAGACTCTTCCTTTCTCCTTTTCCTCACCCCTCTCAGGTAAGAAGAGGAGATGTCTCTGGTGGGACTTTTGCTCTGGTGGGACTACTTTTCTAGTACTGGTGAGTGACTTGCCAATTGATAAGATTTCAATACAATTAGCAGTTATTATCTCTAATGACCTAGGAGAGGGAAGGGCTTTTTATGATTCCAAACTCTGGTTACATTCTCCTACTTATTAAAAATAAAAGTCTCCCACTTCTCAACCATGGAAAGAAATGGTTTTTTTATTTCAAAAAAAAATTTACCTAGCACTTACTATGTGTCAGGCAAGATGGATGCAATAGAAAACAAGACAGGTACAGCTTTTAACCTCAAGAACTTCATATTCTAGAAGGAACCTCTTATAAGAAAACAAGCAATTATAATAATGTATTAAGAGCTATGAAGGGAGAAGTACAAGCTGTTTTTGGTGTGTTTAGGTGAGGCACTGAACCCAAAGCTGAGGGATGGGGAGCATAATGAAAGAGGAGCATAATGTGTAGTCAGTTTGTTGTTGGAGGACCTGCAGCTCCAGCATCTACTAGCTTGTCACTTTGGGCAAATTTCTTAGTCTTTACCACATTCAGTTTCTTCGTATTTGAAATGAGGATGATAATAGTACTCACATCATTAGTTTTCTATGAAAATAAATGTCAATACATATAAATAAATATAAATACATATAAATTGCTTAGCATAGTACCTCAGTAAACAATAAAAAATGGTAACTCATTATTATTCCAAGAGCCAAATTGTTATCAAGAGTTAAGAATTAAATGAAATGGTCAATGTCAGGGGAAGAATATTCCAGGCACAGAGAAGAGCACATGACATGCCTGGAGGCAGAATAAATCATGGAGAGTATGAATAACTAAAAGAAAGTCATTATGCTGTAATACTGGGTATGAGGGGGTTGGAGAAAAATAGGTGAGGCAGGAGAGGTAGACAGGCACCAGATCAAGGCAATGCTTGGCTTTATCCCATGAGTAGGCAGAGCTGTGATCAGAGCAGGGTGCTGACATGATCAGATTTGCATTTTAGGTCATTCTTGTAACTGAAAAGATGGATTGAAGGGTAAGGTTGGAGGTAGGAAGACTAATAAAACTCTGCTGCAGAGGCTTCAGACTTTTAAACAGCCAAGTAAAGATGGCACTATACTCTTCTTTCAGAAATCAATGCAAGACAAGAACAAAAAACACAAATGTAACTTCACTGTTCAAAAAAAGTGAAATCTATAACTCAAAACCATAATATATGAGGAAGGGTTATTGAGAGCAGTTATGGTCAAACAAGAGAATGAGTAGATACAGAGTGATGCGGCACCTGCTTATTTCAGGCAAAACTGGCAGAGAACAGTTTTCCAGAAGAGACACTACACCCCTGAGGGGGAAAAACCCCAACATTACCTTATTTGGAATAGTGGGAATATGTCATTATTGACATGAGAAGAGTGAGAAGGAAATGGAAATATATAAATTTAGTAACTGCTGACTTTATGGAGTAATAGATACTGTCCAATGAAATAGATGATTAAACATATTATAAATTTATAATTATCACACAGACATACTTATGAATGTGAAAATAAAGTATGTGAAGAGATATTCATTGCAACATCATTTGTAAAAGCAAACAATTGGAAATAGTATAAATACAATGTATAGTATAGAGTACAGCTATTATAAAGAATGACTCTATGTATACTTAGATAGAATGATCTCCAAGATGTATTATTAAGTGGCAAAACAAGGTACAGAACAGAGTGAACAGAACAAGGACAGAAACCAACATATATACATATATGCTTGTGTGTGTATATGTGTGCGTGTGTGTGTATGTATACATATCTGAAATATATATATATGTATATATGTGAAAGGAGGCACATAAATTTGGTTCGTTTGATTTCCTCATATTAAGGAAATAATGTCATTGGGGGAATTCTGGGGTGGGAGGGAAATGTTTATTGTATACCTTTGGGATTTTTTTGAATTTTTTACCATTACTTTAAAAAAATAAATTTTTCTTAAAAGAGGATATTGAAGTCACATATGTAAGAGATGATGGTAGCCTGGGCTAGAGAAATGGCAGTAGGGATGGAGAGAAGTAGATGGATTGGAAGTGTTATCAGTTGGAATGATGGGTATTGAGGAAGAAAGGGTCAAAGATGACATCTAGGTATCCTCCAGCTTAGGTGACTGGGGAGGTGGTGTGTCAGATGAGATACTCAGGTCCTTTGAAGTTCTGTCTCCAGGCTACATCACCTATTTTCATCTATAGAATTCCGTAATCTCATGCCTTTCTACCTCTTTACCCCTTCAGTTTTCACCTCTTTGAGAACAATTTTTACACCTTTTATAAACTCTAAATTACCAGGTGCCAACTAGACTTAATTCAAATACATACCCTTAAGTAATCATAGCCCTTAAAGAATCATAAATTTTAGATCAAAATGAATCTTAGAAATTTATTATGGTCTCATCATTTTATTTTACCAATGAAGACCCTAAGACACATAGGCAACATGTGACAGATTTTTGTTACAAATTTACATACATTAGAGCATGAACTTAATGTATTTTCATCTCTCTTCTTTATATTTTTCTTTTTATATTTACATGTAGTTGACATACAATATTACATTAGTTGCAAGTGTACAAGATAGCGATTCAACATTTATATACATTGCAAATTGATCACCATAAGTCTAATGACTATTTGTCACCATGCAAATATATTACAATATTATTGACTCTGTCTCCAATGCTGTACATTATATCCCTGTGACTTACTTTACAACAGCAAATTTGTACCCTTTAATCCCTATCACCTATTTTGCCAACCCCTCACTCCCTTCCCCTCTGGTGACCTCAAGTTTATTCTCTGAATCATGAATATGTTGTTTTGTTTCTTTTTTTAGATTCTACATAAAAGTGAAATCATATAGTATTTGTCTTTCTTTGTCTGGCTTATTTTTCCTAGAATAATATCTTCTAGGTCCATCCAGGTCACAAATGGCAAGATTTCATTCTTTTTGGTGGCTGAGTTGTATGTTACTGTATAAATACCACATCTTTTTTTTTTTTTAATACCACATCTTCTTTATCCATTCATCTATTGATGGATGCTTAGGTTGTTTCCATAACTTGGTCATTGTAAATAAGGCTGCTATGAACATTGGGGTGTATGTCTTTTCAAATTAGCATTTTCATTTTCTTTGTATAAATATCCAGAAGTGGAATTTTGCTAGATTGTATGGTAGCTCTACTTTTAGTTTTTTGAGGAACCCCCATACTATTTTCCATAGTGATTACACCAATTTACATTCCCATTAACAGTGTTCAAGGGTTCCTTTTTCTTCACATCTTTATCAACACTTGTTTTTTGTTTTCTTTTTGGTAATAGCCATTCCGACAGGTGTGAGGTGATACCCCGTTGTGGTTTTGATTTGCATTTCCCTGATGATTAGTGATGTTGGACATCTTTTCATGTGTCTATTGGATATATGTGTGTCTTGTATGGAAAAATATCTGTTCATATGGTAGAAATAGCTCATTCTTAAGCTGTGTCTCCATCTCTTTCCCACTTAAGAATGTGTGTTATAATTTAAATGAATGAGAGTAATTTTACCACCTCTAATCATGAATCTTTTTAATTCATTTTTAGTCTTAAATAATTTAATAATTTTTATACTTTGGGTAACAAATAGCATGCAACATACCTCTATCTTATATTATCTGATAAGAACACTATAAACCAGCTATAATGGAAAAAATAAAAATCATTTTTTTTTTGTCTTTTTGCCATTTCTAGGGCCGTTCCCGTGGCATGTGGAGGTTCCCAGGCTAGGGGTCGAATCAGAGATATAGCCGCTGGCCTATGCCAGAGCCACAGCAACAAGGGATCCGAGCCACGGCTGCAACCTTCACCACAGCTCACGGCAACGCTGGATCCTTAACCCACTGAGCAAGGCCAGGGATCAAACCTGCAACCTCATGGTTCCTAGTCAGATTCATTAACCTCTGAGCCACGATGGGAACTCCTAAAAATCATTTAAAATAAAAAAAAATAATGAAAAAAAATCTGTTCAGATCCTCTGCCCAATTTTTAATCAAACTGGGTTTTTTTTTTTTTTGGCTATTGTGTGAATTCTTTTTATATTTTGGATATTAACCCCTTATGAGATATATAATTTGCAAATATCTTCTCTTATTAAGTTTTTTGTTTTATTGACAATTTTCCTTGCTGTGCAAGAGCTTTTTAGTTTGATGTAGTTAAGTCTGTTTATTTTTGCTTTTGTTTACCTTGCCTGAAGAGACAGATCCAAAACAATATTGCCAAGACTGATGCTTGAGCATATTGCATATTTTCTTCTAGGAGTTTTATGGTTTCAAGCCCTACATTTTAAATTTTTAATTCATTTTGAGTTTATTTTTATATATAGTGTACAAAAGAGCCCCAGTTCCATTCTTTTGGAGGTACAGTTTTCCCAACACAATTTATTGAAGAGATTATATTTTCCCCACTGTATATTTTTGGCTCCATTGCTGTAAATTAATTTCCTATAAGTGTGTATTTATTTCCTGACTCTCTATTCTGTTCCATTCATCTCTGTGTCTATTTTTGTGCCAGTACTATATGGTTTTGATTCCTACAGCTTTGTAGCATAGTTTGAAATCAGGGAGCGTGTTACCTCCAGCTTTCTTCTTTCTTAAGATTGCTATGGAAATTTGGGGTCTTTTGTGTTTCTGTACAAATTTAAGATTATTTGTTCCACTTCCATGAAAAATGTCATTTGTGTTTTTATAGAGATTTCACTTAATCTGTAGGTTGCTTTAGGCAGTAGAGAAGTGTTAGCAATATTATTTCTTCTAATCCATGAGCATGACATACTTTTTCATTCATTTCTGTTCTCTTCAGTTTCTTTCATCAGTGTCTTACAGTTTTCAGAATTGGTTTAGGACTGATGAATTCTTTTAGTTTTTGCTTGTCTGAAAAGTTATTGCTCCTTCAATTCTAAATGATAATGTTGCTGGGTGGACTATCCTAGGTTGCAGAGTTTTCCCTTTCAGCACTTTGAATATATTATGCCATTCACTTCTGGACTGCAAAGCAGAGATTCCCTTGTATATAACTCTTTTTTTCTTGCTGCCTCTAAAATTCTCTCTTTATCCTGAAGATTGATTATTTATTTATTTATTTACTTTGCTTTTTAGGGCCTTACCTGAGGCATAAGGAGGTTCCCAGGTCAGGGTCTAATCAGAGCTACAGCTGCTGGCCTGCACTACAGCCACAGCAATGCCAGATCTGAGCCACGCCAGTGATGTATACCACAGCTCATGGCAATGCCGGATCCCCAACCCACTAAGTGGGGCCAGGGATTGAACCTGCAACCTCATGGTTCCTAGTTGGATTTGTTTCTGCAGCACCATGATGGGAACTCCAAGATTTGCCATTTTAATTATTACAAGTTTTGGGTCTATGTGGATTCATCTTCCTGTATCTGGATATAAGATTTTTTTTTTTTAGGTTTGGAATATTTTTAGCTGTAAATCTTCTTTCTTCAAACACTTTTGATCCCCTTCTCTTTCTTTTCTCCTTCTGGAACCCCTACAATGCAAATGTTGGAACACTTAATGTTATCCCAGAGATATTTTAAATTGCTTTCATTTATTAAAATTAGTTTTTCTTTTTGCTGTTTTGTTTAGGTTATTTCCATTATTCTGTCTTCCAGATCATTTATGCATTCTTCTGTATCATTTATCTTCTACTCAATCCTTCTAGTGTGAATTTAGAATTTCTGACATTGAATAATTTATTTTTGATTGGGTCATTTTATATTTTCTAGATCCTTGTTCAAATGGTAAGTGTTTAGGTCAATTATTTTCCCTAATTCAGTTAACACTTTTATTACTAATGTTTTGAATCATTAATCTGACAAATTGTTTATTTCTGTTTCATTGCCTTTTTTTAGAGTTTTCACTTGTCTTTCAATTGAGAGTAGCTCCTCTGCCTTTTCATTTATTTAACTTTCTCTGCCTCTATGAATTTAGGTGAAATTTACCTACCGTGGTCTTAAAGAGATATCCTAATGTGGGAGTGACCCTATACAGACCGTGTGCTGTTGGTGGGAGAGCTGGATTTGACATGGACACCAGTCATGTCTTTCCTCAGGGTGTACTGGCAGCTATCGCCTTGGTAGGAGGTGTGGCTAGAGATGGAGAGGCTAGAGTTGGCACCAGGTGTGAGGTAGGACTTGCTTTCAGCACAGTGGCCATTATCACTCTGTTCAGGGGCAGTGTCTGATTGCCAATTGCTGAAGCAGAATCCCTGAGAGTCAGGCTCCAGCTGGCTCTGTTCCCTTTATTTGTGTGTGTTTTCCCTCTACTGGGACCTATGCCCCAGAGGAGGGGAGTGCTGAAGCAAGGGTTTCATGGGCATACAGAGGTCCCTTGCCATGCCTGTATAGGTGTCTGTGCTTCCACTTAGACACAGCTTTCACTGGAGTCTTTTCTCCAGTCCTGGCTGCCCCAGATCCAATGCTGCACTGTTGCGTGGACTAAGCAGGGCTGGGCTGGGCTAGGGCTTGGGCAGGAAATTTTCAGTCACAGAGCAGACCTTTCTCTGCCCTGCCTGGATGGGCAAGACCCTTCTGTGTCTCACAGCTGTTCTTCACTAGCTTTTTTTGCAGATATATCAAACTACACATTTTCCTTGGATGGCACTCATGGCTTCCATGATTTGTAACTAGCCCTTGTTTCTGATTTCATTTCTGAATATAACTGCTGTTGCAGCCATACTTGACTGGTCATCTTTCCCAAAATTCAAATGTGCCTTTCCACTAATGTGTATTAGTTCACTTTTTCCCTTCCATCTGAGACCATTTTTCTCTTGTTTATTTTTGTTGACGTTTTAGCCATCCTTCAGGAACCCTTCTTTTTTCCCCCTCTCATATCTTTGAGTTTGTACCACCAAAGGAACAGTATTCTGAAGTTTTCATTTTAGCCGTGCTTGTGTTCATGTACTTTTCTCTTTATATGCAGAGACTGTATCTTTTTCATTTTGGTATACTCTACCAACTTTTTCTCTTTCCTAACTTTTGCATATTCTAGATGCTCAGAAGAAAAAAATTGGATTGAATTGAGGGTTTTTTGTGTCTCCACTGCAGAACTTCAGTGGTCTGGAACTGGTTTGAAAACTGAGATTAGAAATTAGAGGAATTAATTTATTATTTTTATTTTATGTTTTTTTGTCTTTTTGCTATTTCTTGGGCCGCTCCGGCAGCATATGGAGGTTCCCAGGCTACGTATCTAATTGGAGCTGTAGCCAGCGGCCTACGCCAGAGCCACAGCAACGCGGGATCCGAGCTGCGTCTGCAACCTACACCACAGCTCACGGTAAGGCTGGATCCTTAACCCACTGAGCAAGGGCAGGGACCCAACCCGCAACCTCATGGTTCCTAGTCGGATTAGTTAACCACTGCGCCACGACGGGAACTCAGAGGAATTAATTTATATATTTATGTAATAACAGAATAAAAGTACACTTGAGCGACTTAAACTTCTAAATGGCTTTCTTTGCATGTGACTTTTTTGTTGCAATTTTCTCATATCTATTTATTTTGCAATTTATTACAACTGATGCACATTCTAAAAAGTGAAACATTGTGCTTAATATGACCGATTTCCAAAGGGACTAAATTATAAATGCAAATAAACTTTTACTGGAGATACTAATACAAAATTTGAAACACTTAAAATGTATAAGAATGGGAGTTCCCACTGTGGCTCAGCAGGTTAAGAACATAACTAGGATCCATGAGAATGTGGTTTGATCCCTTGTCTCGCTCAGTCGGGTAAGGATCTTACATTGCCACGAGCTGTGGTCACCGAAGTGAATTGGATCTGCCATTGCTGTAGTTGTGGCATAGGCTGGCAGCTGCAGCTCTGATTTGACTCCTAGCCTGGGAACTTACATATGCTGCAGGTCCAGCGCTAAGAAGCAAAAAAAAAAAAAAATGGAGAAGAGTATTTGGAAAAATATTTGAGTAGAAAAATTTATTTTTTTATGATGAGTCACTTAGCTGATAAGGCTGTGATCTTTATGTGCACTACATTACTTATTCCACAAGAGGGCAGCAGTGACCCATGATTGCACCAGACAACAGTGAAATGCTTTGTGATTATCCTTGGAGTACGGTTTCTAATGCAAAATTGTACTAAATGCATTTGCCATTAATTTTATATATATATATATATTTCGTTGACTTTCTGGACGAGTGTAAATTAAGAGCTAATGTTAGTTGTTAAGTTTAGTAGACAAATTGTGTTATGCATTAGAATAATTTTCTTAGTTTTCAATTTCATTTCTCATTTCATGTATTCATGTATTAAGCTCTGTTCTAGGGGAGGCACTTTGTTTTTCCTGGGAATAGAAAGTTGAATGAGACATAGTCTGAGCTTTGTTTCATTAAGAAAAATTTGGGGGTGATTCCCATACCAAATACAATAGGGGCTACAAATATGTACAAGAAGTAATAACATATAGAATGCATTGAATGCTTACAATGGGCTAGGCCCTGCTCTATGTGCTTTACTTCTATTATCTCACTACAGACAACAGCTCTGGAAGTATTAGGCACTGGTATTCCTATTTCACAGGTGTAAATGGAAGCACAAAGAGGTTAAGTACCTCTTGCATAGTATTGCACAGCATTTGAACTTAGGCAGATCTTTTTTTTTTTTTTTTTTTTTGCTCTTGGGGCTGCACCTGCAGCATATGGAGGTTCCCAGGCCAGGGGCTGGATTGGAGCTACAGCTGCTGGCCTCTGCCACAGCCACAGCCACAGCAACGCAGGATCCAAACTGCTCTTGTGACCTACACCACAGCTCATGGCAACACCCGATCCTTAGTCCAACATGAGGCCAGGGATTGAACCCGCATCCTCATGGATACTAGTTGGATTCATTTCCCCTGTGCCACAAGGGGAACTCCTGAACTTAGGCAGTTTTAATACAACACCTGGATTTTTCAACATTGTGCTACTAAACTATTTCCCGCAATAAGCTCTGTTCTCAGAAAACAATCACTTATGGAGAAATGAGACATCCTGGGGAAATAAATAGCATCAAGTGAATTAAGTGCTTCCTCTTGAGGTCTATGAGAGAGTGTCAATAAAGGAACTCTTTCTCACCTGGATTCTGAACAATTTAAGGAATAAGACAAAAGAGTTGGGATATGGGGTCAAAATATCACCTTTATTACTTATAGAAGCCAAATTGGAGGATTTGGCTTTATATCTGTTAGCCAAATGGACTTGTTGATCCTGAGCCACAGAATTAGTAGGTTCCTCCCTCACCCTCTGTGAAGGGAAGCCCAGGCTTAGGGTACACCACATCCCCTCCATCCAGTGCTGACTCCCAGCAGGGAAGAATCCCAGGATGAGCAGTGAAATGTGCCCACTCTAAATACCTCACACACCCCAAAAAGAAGGCAGGCTCTGGGCCAAGCAAGCCTAATTTATTCTTTCCCAATTTTCCAATCAGATTAATCACTCCATCTCCTTGGAGCAGTGAGATGCCAGTAATTACAGTGAATGAGGTTTTTTTCTTGGAAGGAAATATCAGAAGCAGTGGAGATGCATACCTTTCTAATATTTGCTAGCTCCTGCCAGATATTTATTAGCTCATTTTTTTTTTGAGAAGGTCATTGTGGTAGATAGGATAATGTCCCCCCAAGTATGTCTACATCCCAATCCCCGAACCTGTGACAGTTGGATTACATGTCAAAAGGGAATAAAGATGCAGATGGAATTAAGTTTGCTAATCAGCTGACTATAAAGTAGGAGATTATCCTGGATTATCCAGGTGCGATACAGACTAAATGTGTTCCACCAAAATCCATATGTTGAAGCTTTAACCACTAATGTAATGATATTTGGAGGTGGGGCCTTCAGGAGGGAATTGGTTTTGGAAGAGGCTGTGAGGGTGAGTCCCTTGTGGTGGGTAAATGCCCTTCTAAGAAGAGGAATCTCTCTTTTCCCGAGCATGCATGGAAGAAAGGCCCTGGAACATAAAGCGAGAAGGCAGCCATTGGCAAGCCACGAAGTGGTCTCTTAGAGGAGCTCACCCATGCTGACCCCCGATTTTAGGCTTCTAGCCTCTAGAATTGTTTGCGTCACACGGTCTGTGGCATTTTCAATAGCAGCCTGAGCTGACTAAGACATGGTGGGTACAATGCAATCACCCCTAAAAGTGAAAGAGTCACAGAGATGGCAGTATGATGAAGACCAGGCTCCCCAAAGCATGAGATAACTTATGACAAAATAGTGTTTGATGAATGTGGGACTCCTGGTCCAGAAGAGGGTATGTGTGGAACAGAGGGAGTAAACTCAGTGAATCAAGAAGCAGGATCTCCACAGCTGCACTCCCTACCTAAGGTCCCATGAGATGAGACAGAGCCTGTATGACAAAGTTATAGCCACTCAAGGTTGATGCTACTCCCTCTGTTTCCCTTATGATGTGTCTCGGCATTTAGTAAAGGCATACATGTCCAGTCTTTCCCAGCTGTGCTGCTGGAAAGATGGGGTAGAAAAAGCACGCGGTAGAGAGCTCAATGCAAAGTTGTGCAACTTTATAACCTAGAAGCAAATATGGTGATGGCATTAGACCTCTGTGAGGAGACTCAAAGGGGAGGGAAGAGTCTCAGTCAAGGTCAGGAAGTGTAATCTAGTTCCTTTCTCCATTTGAAGTGTCCTTGGAGTGTCTGACTTCATCATCATCTATAAAGCTGCATTTCCTTTTAAGAAGTTAAGGTTGTGTATGTTTCCTTTGTGGTGCAGTGAGTTAGGAATCTGACTGCAGTGGATCGGGTCACTGCAGAGGCACGTGTTCGATCCCCAGCCCAGTGCAATGGGTTAAAAAAATGGCACTGCCGCAGCTGTGGCTCTGATTCAATCCCTGGCCCAGGAACTTCCATAAGCTGCAGGTGTGACCTTAAAAAAAAAAAAAAGTCAAGGCCATGTATGTCCATTTGTCCTACTTACATATATTCCCAAGAGCCTGGGCCATGGGGAGTAGGCCAGTTAAGAAAGCCTTGAGGACAAGCATATGCTTTCCCACCAAGAAGAGAGCTTGAAAGATAAGTCACTACAATCATGGTAGATTTTATTTGATACATCCATTGCTTATTTGGTGACTCTATATTAGGTACTAAACAGTGCACTAGGTAGTTGTTAGACATTAAAAAAATAAACAAATAGTCCTTGTCCTTAAGGAGCTCAAAGTGTTCTTGGGGTAAAAAAAGACAGGTAAATGAGTTATTAGAACACAGTATGATATAAGCGAAAACCAAAGATGCTAATAAGAGGCAATCTTCCATGGGCCCTGAGCATCCCTGTGTGCTTCTCCTGGATGTGCCAAGAGCACAACACCTGAGCTCCCTTTACATGGACCATTTCTTGGAGTTGGGTTTGCACAAGCCATCTTGAGGATAAGGTAATGTCTCCTGAGGCAAAGAATCGTCTTGCTTACCTCTCACTGTAAAAGTGGTGCTCCAACTGCAGTGTTTCTCTCTTGTGATGCAACCCACAGCATATGCAGACAACTCTCTAGACCCACTGGGGTTAACCCTGTGGGACTGGGAGAACCCAAGGAACTGGCACACGTGAAACTTTGGCTACTGCTTTTGTCATAATGAAGTTCTTTGTCTCTGATGAAGGAGTCCTGTGTCTTCTGCCAGCACCGTGAAATAGTAACAAGCTAGCTTGTTAGCATGTAAGCAGGGTAAAATCCCAGACCCTTCACAATTTCTGACTGTCTGCTACCTTGGGGAAGTAACCTGAGACTTGAAGAATGAGTGTGGATTTTCTAGACTGACAGGAACCACATACACCATTCAGAGAACACTGAGTCAGGCAAGGCTGCCCACTGAAGGCCTCAGGTCGCCTATTGATTCGAACCCACATAGATCTACTTGGTTCATTGGTTCCAGTCTCAGAAAAATTGTTTGAATATTCTCTTTGCAGGGTCTCTTTAATGTTTCCTGGCTCTTAGTGTAAAGGAGATGGTGTCAGCAAAAAGAAAGATTACGCATTCTCCGACTTCAGCATGAACCATCATCTGAAGAGCGTGTATGTGTGAGAGAGAGATTAAGAGAAAGATTGATTTAGCTAATTTGGTTTAGGTTTTGACTTCTTTTTGGCCCCAGGTGTGCAGCAGCTTGATGTGGGATCTCAGTTCCCAGACCAGGGATCAAATGTAGGCTGCAGTGGTGAAAGCAAGTCCTAACCACTAGACTCCTGGGTTTTGACTTGGATACTTTTCCTTAGCTTCTTTTATGTGAAAATTTACTGAACTCTTAGAATGAAGTGTATTTCAGGAAAGGTTATCGTTTGTTTTCTCTGCAGAAAACTAAGTCTTTTGTATGGTATTAAAAATATTGTGGCTTGCATTTGGGATCTTCTAGCTTTCTTTACCTACACTAGTTTGGTCTAGGTATTCCTTTATTTTTAGGGTTGCACCTGTGGCATATGTAACTTCTCAGGCTAGGGGTTGAATTGGAGCTGTAGCTGCTGGCCTACACCACAGTCACAGCGACACATGATGTGAGCCGTATCTGCAACCTACACCACAGCTCATAGCAATGCTGGATCCTTAACCCACTGAGTGAGGCTAGGGATCGAACCCTCATCCTCATAGATCCTAGTCAGGTTCATTACCGCTGAGCCACAATAGGAACTCCCGGTCTAGGTATTCTTATTCCTTTTTCCCCTTTTCTGCTCAATTTTTTGTTTGTTTTTGGCTGCCCCCACAGCATATGGAAGATCCTGGGTCAGGGGAATGAATCCAAGCTGTGGCTGTGACCTACCCTACTACTGCAGCAATGCTCGATCTATAACCCATGGCGCCAGGCTGGGGATCTAACACTTGCTTCCACAGTGACCCATGTAGTCAAATTCTTAACCCACTGTACCACAGCAGGAACTCCTCAGTTCTGCTCAGTTTTGACTGCACTCCCATAAGTTTCTCCTCACTCTTCTGCCCTTTCCTTCTTGGAGGACCTGAACTGATAAAGGGGTTCTGTCGAGTCCATGAGAAGATGCTAATTTCTGCTTTGTTTTCCCTATAAAATAGACCCCAATACCATACAAGGTTTTTTTTTTGTTTTTTGTTTTTTTGTCTTTTTGCCTTTTCTAGGGCCGCTCCAGTGGCATATGGAGATTCCCAGGCTAGGGGTCTAATTGGAGCCATAGCCACCAGCCTATGCCAGAGCCACAGCAACGCAGGATCTGAGCCGCGTCCGCAACCTATACCACAGCTCACGGCAACGCCGGATCCTCAACCCAGTGAGCAAGGCCAGGGATCGAACCCGCAACCTCATGGTTCCTAGTCGGATTCGTTAACCACTGCGCCACGAGGGGAACTACCAATACCATACAAGTTTTGTGCCTTAGTGGTTCACCTGCACACCCATTTGTGTTCTGTGGTTTGTAATCATACCTCGTCATCCAATTTTTAAACCAATGCTGTTTGTGGCTTTTGACTTAGCTATCTAGTTGCCCTTCTTGTTTTCATGTGAGAATTTGGAGAAATGGAAAAGTTATGCAGCCGCTACCCCTATGTTCCTGCAATCCATATTAAAATTCTTGTCAACTCTAACTGTTGATAGCATTAGCTGTATAGTGTACTATTAGATTAGTATAATCCTGCCACATGCTACACATGACTCATGTACCTGAGGCATTTGACAATGTTGCTCCAGCTTTATGAAAACATCCCTTAAAAGGATCATTGTCCTTCTTGTATTTCGGCAATCTTCTGATCTTAATTTGATTTCTCCCTTGGAAGCAATCTTGCTGATTAGCTGAGATGACTAAATACCCTTGGTTGTTCTATTTCTCATGATAAATTATTTACATATTCAGTTCAGGTTAACCCTTTTTTGGGCCCATTGTTTGTGCTGGGCACTGCGAGGTAGGTGCTAGAGAGAGAGTTGAATAAGCCATAGACCCTACCCTTGAAGGAGTTCACAGATACATTTGTTTGCTGATATTTGGCGTCTTTCCTTACCCCAGATGCAGTCAGACCCCTAAAAACAGCCTCAGATGCAGAGAAGGAACTTGGACACTCTGACTAGTAAAGCCTTATAAAAATAACTAGTAAAATTTGGGGGAGGGAGTTCCTTTCGTGGCTCAGCGGGTTAAGTACCCAACTTGTCTTTGTGAGAACAAGGATTTGATCCCTGGCCTTGATTACTGGGTTAAAGATTGGAGTTGCTGTGAGCTGTTGTGTAGTTCGCAGATGCTGCTTGCATCAACTGTTGCTGTTGCTGTGGTGTAGGCCAGCCCTGGCCTAGGAACTTTCATATGCCGAAGGTGCAGCCATTAAAAAATAAAGAAAAAAAAATTTCTGGGAGGTAGAAAGAAACAAAATCTGTTCCTGAACCTCAGATGAATGTGGAAGATGAGACTCTGAGTAGTGATATTGAAAGTCACTGGTGTTTGTTTGTAATTTGTTATCTCAAAATGGAGTTGGATCAAGTCATTTAATGACCCAAGCTTTCCTAAGAGGTATGGTCAACCAGAGTAATTTTAATGGTCCGGGGAAAAAAGACCTCAGAAGCCCAAATACATGCATGTCCAGAGGCTTCTGCAGGGAGCCATGCATAGTGCAGTGTCTGGGTCTACTGGAGCTCCTCCACTGACATGGAGCTGATGCAGTGGGATCCCCGGGAAGGAGGCAGAAGAGTACAGGACTACTGATTGAAGGTGAAACCAATGAGCTTTGCAAGTAGAGCTAGTTTAGCAATCTTCAGTCTCCTATATAACATTAATGCAGTTAGTGTGTGGGCTATATGATCAAGCATTTCACCCCTCATTATTTATGTTTTTAAGATATCTTTGTGGTATTGTACATGTATGTGTGTGTGTGTGTATGCAATAGATTGAATGTTTATGTCTCTCCAAAATTCACATATTAAAACTCTAACCCCCAAGATGATGGTTTTAGAAGGTGGGGCCTCTGGGCGATGATAAGGCCATGAAGGTGAAGCCTCATGAAGGGGACTGGTGCCCTTTAGGGAGGCTCCAGAGACCCTTTGCCTCATCCACCACCTGAGGACAGAGTCTATGAGGAAGGGGGCTCCCACTCAGCAAACACTGATTCTGCTCACACTTTGATCTCAGACTTCCCAGACTCCAAAACTGTTAGAAATGGATTTCTATTGTTTATAAGCCACCCAGCTTATGGCGTTTTGTTATAACATCCGAACAGACTAAGGCTGTCTCTATAAAAGCTTTGTGGTAAGAGTGCATGTCCTATAGAGCAGTTAGACCTGTCATTCCCAGGAGGGCTGGGAAAGGAATTGGGAATATATGGTAGAGAAATAGTTCATGAAGCCATGGGGGGGGGTAGTCAATGAAAGAATTCACAGTTTATAGTACTGCATTTGTATTTAGATGATCCATTTAGGCTTCTTGATTATAGTTTTATCTTAAACCATAGTCCTTATGATTGATTTTGGACTTTTTCTTGTGTGCGTTTTTTAGGGCTGCCTCTATGGCATATGGAAGTTCCCAGGCTAGGGGTTGAAATGGAGCTACAGCTGCCAGCCTATGCCACAGCAACGCAGGATCTAGAGCTGTACCTGTGACCTACACCCCAATTCATGGCAACGCCAGATCCTTAACCCACTGAGCGAGGCCAAGGATCGAACCCACATCTTCATGGGTGCTAGTTGGATTTGTTTTTGCTGCGCCACAACAGGAACTCCCTAACAATTGACTCTGAAGCTCTTATCCTTACCTGGTACTATTCTTTCACAGCCCCTAGAGACAAGACAGTTTTGTTTGTTTGTCTTTGAGAATCCTGCTTTTTGTAGCTTAGGCCACAGAAGCATGCTATGTTGATGTTTTCAGAGAAAGTTTTTCTAGTCTCCCAGATCCTTCTCTTAGGATTTAAGTAAAATTCACTTTTTTATTGTTATAAATGTTTGAACATACAAACCCTGAAGACTAGACATAGGTGAACAGAATTTTATGCTGTAATCAGTGAAACTTACAGTGACGTCAATTAATCTGAAAGAGTCAACGATGAGCATGATTAGTATGATGCTTCATGAAATTTAAGGACACACAGTAAGAACTGGAATTTAGCATTAAAGTATTTATCTGTTGAAGGATAGCATAATCCATAAAAGACAGTATTGTATTAACTGTGAGGATATTGAGGTTATGACTTAACACATTACCTACCAATTTCTGTTTGAGTTCTCATGGAAGGAATTTCTCCCTGTTCTTGGTACCAAGAATAGTTATGCTGCTGCTAAACTATTGCTTTGTTTACCTGTTAAGGACCCTATGTCTTATGACTGATCATGTTTCTCTCTGTGTTGCCTGCCATGAAGCTCATAGTCAAGTTTATGGCTGACCCATTGTAAGTCTGGGCGATATTACAACTTGCATTATCTGTCTTAACCTCTAACTTCATCTTACTCTCACCTTGCCATTATTTCTTACCAATTAATTTTTGTTATAACTTATCTTGTTTTTAATTGTTGATGAACCTCTAAATTTTAATTAAGAGGCTTGAATTAAAAAATGAGTAGCTCATCTAGATAATTACAGGGGGTAGTAAATATATACAGAGTTAAACTCCCCTGGCCTGTTTTGGAACTGAATGTAGGCAAACTGGATGAAACAGGAAGTTGCCTTGAACACTGTATGATTTACTCAGGATCATCATGTAGAAGGAGGCAGGAGGCCAGGCATAAAGATTTCTCTCATTGGTGCCTTCCACATCTGTGACTTCAAACTCTCTCCTTGTTCTTCCCTCGTCTCCATTTTCAGTGTTTGCCTTAGCAGTACAGATCCAAGACATGTCTTGAAAGAGGAGGCTTCTTGCCCCAAAGATCTTCCCTTGCTGCATGAAATTCATACCAGGCATAGGTTTATTTGGACAACCAACAAATAGGTATGGAAGGGCTAAGAATTAGGTCTTCCTACCTCCTTCTCCAAGATGGTGTGGCTAAACCACAGCAGTATAAAACCGGAAGGGACCTTACGGTACCCAAACAACTCTTCTTTTATAAATGAGGAAATTGAGGCTCCATGAGGTCACATGATTTGCCCAAGGCAATAAGTTTATAAATGTTAAAAACCAAGCCTGGAACCCTTTGTTTGAAACCTGGTATGTGTCAGAAAATAGTTTTTTTAAAGCACTGTATGGCATGGTATAGTTCTTTATATGTATTTATTACATACTTAGCATATATATATATTTATTTAGGTATTCTGGTCATGATAATGAGAACAGAGATCAAGCAGAGCATGAAGAGACAGACTGGGAAAAAGAATACATAAGAACAAGTAGCAATAAACAGCAGAGGGCAAAGAAGTAAAGGAAAAGATTATGAGGAGAAGCAGAGGCAGATGGGAAAGAAAGAGACAGAAGTAGAAGTTAAAGGAGACAGAAGAAGAAGATTAAAAATGAGAAAAATGAAGACAGACAGTAAAGGGGACGATGAGCATGAAAAGTGAGCAGAAAGACATAGTAAAGAATAAGACATGAGGGCATTCCCATTGTGGCTCAATGGGTTATGAACCCAACTAGTATCCATGAGGTTGTGGGTTCGATCTCTGAACCCACAGTGGGTTAAGGATCCTCTCAGTGGGTTAAGGATCTGGTGTTGCCATGAGCTGAAGTGTAGGTCACAGATGCATCTTTGATCTGGTGTTGCTGTGGCTAGGGCAAAGGCTGGCAGCTGCAGCTCTGATTTGACCACTACCAGGGAACATCCGTGTGCCGCAGGTGCAGCCCTAAAAGGCAAAAAAAAAAAAAAGAATAAGACATGAAAGAGATGAGGATGGGCCCCAGGAGCAGTCAGATGTTCAACCAGATGTTGTAAATAGCAGATGCAACACATGGAATGCTTAATGTTGAAAAACACCGGGCATTCACTTTACTTCTAAGTTGTTAAGAGGCACCAGTGCATTGCCCTGAAATGAAAATTAATTCAACATTCAAAAAAGCAAAACCACCAAACAAAACCCCAAATTTTCTGGGTAAAATTTTAGGAGGAGTAAATTCATGAATATATTAATAGATTTTTGGTCTGTGGGGAAGTAGTTAAAAACTGGGCTATAAAAACAACTGTCACCCTAGGTAGGGTCTGTCTTTCTTTAAAGATGCAAATTAAGCATGGACTCTCAAATGTTTCTTAGGATGGGAAAGTTACAATTATCTGCTATAATAATGTGCTCTTTGGTTCTTGCTTTATTTCACAGTGGCTTTAATTAAAGGCCTAGTGATGTTGGGAAGTCACATTAATTATTCATCTGCAAACATTTACATAGACTTCCCTGCTCCCCTTCAATAAATTATCAACTTCACATCTCCATAATTTAATCAAAATGACTAAAAATACACCATCTCCAGCTTCTGCCCCTCCCCTCTGGGCTTTGTCTCCTCAGTGTTATTTGTTACTGGAGAAGATGTCCCACTGTTATTAAGAAAGAAGAGAAGAAAATCTGTCTGCTCAAATTGTGTAGATAGTGTTTACTTTTTTCCACACTGTCATATTGGTCGGTATAAAGCTGTGGTTTGCAAATGTCCATAATATTTTTGGAGCAAGATAAGAGGTACCACAGAATTGTGCTATTATTAAGGGCCAACATGATGTTAGGATACATTAATAGAAGCATAATATTCAAGAATAAAGCAGGAATTTCTCCCATAATCCTCAGAGTGTGAAGAATCAAAGCCTCAACCACTAAGCATAAAGAAAAATCATAAAAAGGGAAACTTCTAGGGGTTACAGCTGAAGGACAAAAATAAGTATTGGGTTTTTTTTTGAATATTTTGGATTTTATTGTTATTATTTTTTAATAGTTATTTCCACAATACAATTTTTTTCTACTGTACAGCATGGTGACCAAGTTATACATACATGTATACATCCTATTTTCACACATTATCATGCTCCATCACAAGGGACTAGACAGAGTTCCCAGTGCTACACAGCAGGATCTCATTGCTAATCCATTCCAAAGGCAATAGTTTGTACCTATTAACCCCAAGCTCCCCAACCACCCCAATCCCTCCCCCTCCCTCTTGGCAACCACAAGTCTATTATGCAAATCCATGATTTTCTTTTCTGTGGAAAGGTTCGTTTGTGCCTTATATTAGATTGCAGACATAAGTGATATCATATGGTATTTGTCTTTCTCTTTCTGACTTACTTCACTCAGGATGAGAGTCTCTAGTTCCATCCATGTTGCTGTAAATGGCATTATTTTGTTCTTTTTTATGGCAGAGTAGTATTCCATTGTGTATATATACCACCTCTTCCTAATCCAGTCATCTGTCGAGGGACATTTAGGTTGTTTCTGTGTCTTGGCTATTGTGAATACAGCTGCAATGAACATGCAGGTGCATGTGTTTTTTTAAGGAAAGTTTTGTCCGAATATATGCCCACGAGTGGGATTGCTGGGTTATATGGTAGTTCAATGTATAGATTTTTACGGTATCTCCACAGTGGTTGTACCAGCTTACATTCCCAGCAATAGTGCAGGAAAGTTCCCTTTTCTCCACACCCCCTCCAGCATTTATTTGTGGACTTATTAATGATGGCCATTCTGACTGGTGTGAGGTGGTATCCCATAGTAGTTTTGATTTGCATTTCTCTGGTAATTAGTGATGTTAAGCATTTTTTCATGTGCTTGTTGGCCATCTGTACCTCTTCCTTGGAAAAATGTCTATTCAGGTCTTTTGCCTATTTATCAATTGGGTTGTTGGCTTTTTTGCTGTTGAGTTGTATAAGTTGCTTGTAATTCTAGAGATTAAGCCCTTGTCCGTTGCATCATTTGAAACTATTTTCTCCCATTCTCTAAGTTGTCTTTTTGTTTTCTTTTTGGTTTCCCTTGTACAAAAGCTTGTCGGTTTGATTAGGTCCCATTGGTTTATTTGTACTCTTATTTCTGTTGCTTTGGGAGATGGACCTGAGAAAATATTCATGAGGTTGATGTCAGAGAATGTTTTTGCCTATGTTCTCTTCTAGGAGTTTGATGGTGTCTTATCTTCTGTTTAAGTCTTTCAGTCATTTTGAGTTTATTTTTGTGCACGGTGTGAGGGTATGTTCTAGTTTCATTGATTTGCATGCAGCTGTCCAGGTTTCCCAGCAATGCCTGCTGAATAGACTCTCTTTTTCCCATTTTATGCTCTTTTCTCCTTTGTCAAAGGTTAATTGACCATCGGTGTCTGGGTTATTTCTGGGTTCTCTATTCTGTTCCATTGGTCTGTCTGTCTGTTTTGGTACCAGTACCACATTGTCTTGATGACTGTGGCTTTGTTATATTGCCTGAAGTCTAGGAGAGTTATGCCTCCTTCTTGGTTTTTGTTCCTCAGAATTGTTTTGGCAATTCTGGGTCTTTTGTGGTTCCATATAAATGTTTGGATTGTTTGTTCTAGTTCTGTGAAAAGTGTCATGGGTAATTTGATAGGGATTGCATTAAATCTGTAGATTGCTTTGAGTAGTATAGCTATTTTTACAATATTGATTCTTCCAATCTAGGAGTATGGAATATCTTTCCATTTCTTTACATCTTCTTTAATTTCCTTGATTAATGTTTTATAGTTCTCAGCATATAAGTCCTTTACCTCCAAGGTCAGGTGTATTCCCAGATATTTGATTTTTTAGGGTGCAATTTTAAAAGGTATTGTATTTTTGTATTCCTTTTCTAATATTTCATTTTTAGTATACAGAAATGCGACTGATTTCTGAACATTCATCTTATATCCTGCTACTTTGCTGAATTTTTTGATCAGTTCAAGTAGTTTTTGGGTTGAGTCCTTAGGATTTTCTATATATATTATCATGTCATCTGCATACAGTGACAGTTTTACCTCTTCTCTTCCTATTTGGATGCCTTTTATTTCTTTTGTTTGTCTGATTGCTATGGCTAGGACTTCCAGTACTGTGTTGAATAAGAGTGGTGAGAGTGGGCATACTTGTCTTATTCTAGATTTTAGTGGAAAGGCTTTCAGCTTTTCTCCATCGAGTATTATATTTGCTGTGGGTTTGTCATAAATGGCTTTGATTATGTTAAGCTATGTTCCCTCTATACCCACTTTGGTAAGAGTTTTTATCATGAATCAATGTTGAACTTTGTCAAATGCTTTTTCTGCATCTATCGAGGTGATCATATGATTTTTGATTTTTCTTTTGTTAATGTGGTATATGACATTGATTGATTTACTTATGTTGAAAAAATATGTATTGTTGAACACCAAATATAAAATTTAAAATGCCACTTAAGAAAATTTACTCAAGAAAGCAGACGCTCAATTTGATAAGTAGTTACTTAGTAGGTCTATGATTTGGCCTAACTTTTTTTTCTTTTTATGGCTGCACCTGTGACATATGGAAGTTCTCAGGCCAGGAGTCAAACTGGAACTGCTGCTGTGGCCTGTGACACAGCCATGGCAATGTCGGATCCTTAACCCGCTTCAACGTCCAGTTCTTAACCTGCTCAGCCACAACAGGGACTCCATGGCCTAACTCTTAAAGGTACATTGGCCAACAGTTAAATCCAAAGACTCATAAAGGATAGCAATGGGAAAAACATGAACTTGGAGTTCCCATCATGGCTCAGCAGTAACAAATCCGACTAGTATCCCACCTTCAATGAGGATGAAGTTTCAATCCCTGGCTTTGCTCAGTGGGTTAAGGATCCAGCATTGCTATGAGCTGTGGTATATGTCACAGATGTGGCTCAGATCCCACAGCACTGGTGAGGCTGTGGTGTAGGCTGGAGGCTGTGGTGTAGGCTGGCGGCTGCATCTCCGATTGAACCCTTAGCCTCGGGTGCAGCCCTAAAAAGGAAAACAAACAAGCAAAACCCCATGAACTTGGAGCCAGCTGAACCTGAGTTCAAATCTTAACTCTGCCATTTATGAACACTCTGATTTTTAGATACTTTCTGAACTTTTCAAAGTCTGTTAATATTGATAAATAATGTCTTAGCTTAGGATCTTTTGATCACTAGGAGCAGAAACCCATTCAAGGCCAGTTATGCATAGCAGATTCACTATAGGGAAACAAAGGAATCTCATAAAACACACACATTAAATATAGCCAGGCTTTATAGGAATTAGAAAGTCTTCGGACAGCTTTTCCTTCTCTGTGTGTTCTCCTAGATTCTCTTATTTATGACTTCTATTTACGATGTGCATTTCCTGAAGAGATTGAGAGGGTCTAGATAAATGGGAGTACAGCTCATGTTTGTAGATTAAAAACTTAATATTGTTGAGATGGCAATACTTCTTACATTGACCTAGAGATTCAAAACAATCCCTAACAAAAGTCCAACTTCCTTCCTTCCTTCCTCCTTCTTCCCCCCCCCCCCAGAAATTGCCAAGCTGATTCTAAAATTCACATAGACATTTCAGAGACCCAGGATAGCTAGAATGATTTTGAAAACAGTTGGAAGACTGATACTTCCTTATTTTAAAACTTAATACAAAACTGTAGGAATCAAGTGTGGTTCCATTGTGAGAATAGACCTATATATTAAGTGGAATATAATTGAGCATCTAGAAATAAATCCATACATGTAAGGTCAATATATTTTTGACAAAAATTCCAGGACTTTCAATGGGAAAAGAAAGGTCTTCTCAATAAGTGGCACTGGAACAACTGGACATTCATATGCCAATGAATGAAGTTGGACTTTTACCTCACAGCACATACTAAAGTTAACTAAAAATGGATCAAAGACATAAAGCTAAAACTATAAAACTTTTCAGAAAGAAAAATAGGTCTAAATCTTCATGACCTTGGATTAGGGGATAGTTTAAATATGACACCAAAAGCACAGGCAACAAAATAAAAAGCAGATAAATTGGACTATATAAAAAAATTTGTATACTTAGGTCACTATCAAAAGGGCGAAAAGACAGTTCACAGAATGGGAGAATATATTTGCAAATAATTTATCTGAAAAGGTCTAATATGCAGAATATATAAAGGACTGCTGAAAATTAACAAGAGAAAAAGTCTCAAAAAGACAACACAATTTATTTTTTTATTACTCAATGAATTTATTACATTCATAGATGTACAATGATCATCACAATCCAACTTTATAGGATTTCCATCCCACAACCCCAGCACATCCCCCCACCCCCCAACCTGTCTCCTTTGGAAACCATAAGTTTTTCAAAGTCTGTCAGTCAGTATCTGTTTTGCAAAGAAGTTCATTCTGCCCTTTTTTCAGATTCCACGTCAGTGAAAGCATTTGATGTTGGTGTCTCATTGTCTGACTGACTTCACTTAGCATGATAATTTCTAGGTCCATCCATGTTGCTAAAAATGCTGGTATTTAGTTCCTTTTAATGGCTGAGTAATATTCCATTGTGTGTATGTACTACATCTTCTTGATCCACTCCTCTGTCGATGAACATTTAAGGTTGTTTCCATGTCTTGGCTATTGAAAATAGTGCTGCAGTGAACATTAGAGTACACGTGTCTTTGCGAGTTGTGGTTTTCTCTGGATAGATGCCCAGGAGTGGGATTGATGGATCAAACGGTAATCCTATTTTGAGTTTTCTGAGGAATCTCCATACTGTTTTCCACAGCGGTTGCACCAATTTACAATCCCACCAAAAGTGTAATAACGTTCCCTTTTCTCCACACCCTCTCCAGCACTTATTGTTTGTAGACTTTTTGCTGATGGCCTTTCTGGCTGGTGTAAGGTGATACCTCATTGTGGTTTTGATTTGCATTTCTCTAATGATGAGTGATGTTGAACATCTTTTCATGTGTTTTTTGGCCATTTGTATGTCTTCTTTGGAGAATTGTCTGTTTAGATCTTCTGCCCATTTTTTGATGGGGTTGTTTGTTTGTTTTTGGTATGCAGCTGTAGGAGCTGTTTATAAATTTTGGAGATGAATCCCTTGTCGCTTCCTTTGCAAAGATTTTCTCCCATTCTGGGGGTTGTCTTTTCATTTTTTTTAAGTGTGCAGAAACTTTTAAGTTTAATTAGGTCCCATTTGTTTATTTTTGTTTTTACCATCATTACTCTAAGAGGTGGATCTGAGAAGATGTTGCTGTGGTTTATGTCGGAGAGTGTTTGGCCTATGTTTTCCTCTAAGAATTTTATAGTATCTGGTCTTATATCTAGGTCTTTAATCCATTTTGAGTTTATTTTTGTGTATGGTGTTAGGAAGTGATCTAATTTCATTCTTTTCCTTGTGGCTGTCCAGTTTTCCCAGCACCACTTATTGAAGGGGCTTCCTTTTCTCCATTGTATATTCTTGCCTTCTTTGTCATAGATTAGTTGACTGTAGGTACTTGGGTTTAATTCTAGGCTTTCTATCCTGTTCCACTGATCTATATGTCTCTCTTTGTGCCAATATGATATGGTTTTGATGACTGTTGCTTTGTAGTATAGTCTGAAGTCGGGAAGCCTGATTCCTCCAGTTCCATTTTTCTTTCTCGGGATGGCTTTGGCTATTCTGGGTCTTTCGTTTTCCAAATAAACTTTAAAATATTTTGTTCTAGTTCTGTGAAAAATATCCTTGGTAATTTTATAGGGATTGCATTGAACCTGTAGATTGCCTTGGGTAGTATAGTCATTTTGATAATATTGACTCTTCTAATCCAAGAACGTTGTTTGTCTTTCCATCTATTTGTGTCACCTTTGATGTCTTTCATCAGCATCTCATAGTTTTCAGAGACAGATCTTTTGTCTCTTTAGGCAGGTTTACTTCAAGATGTTTTATTCTTTTTGATGTGATGGTGGGATTTCTTCCCTAATTTCTCTTTCTGATCTTTCATTGTTAGTATATAGAAATGCAGTCAATTTCTGTGTATTAATTTTGGATCCTACGACTTTGCCAAATTCATGGATGAGCTCTAATAGTTTTCTGATAGCATCTTTAGGATTTCTAGGTACAGTATCATGTCGTTTGCAAATAGTGATAGTTTTACTTCTTCCTTTCCAATTTGGATTCCTTTTATTTCTTTTACTTCTCTGATTGTCGTGGCTAGGGCTTCCAAAACTATGTTGAATAGTAGTGCTGAGAGCAGACATCCTTGTCTTGTTCCTGATCTCAGTGGGAATTCTTTCAGCTTTTTACCATTGAGAAAGATATTAGCTCTGGGTTTGTCATATATGACCTTTATTATGCTGAGGTATGTTCCCTCTATGCCCACTTTCTGAAGGGTTTTTATCAAAAATGGGTGTTGGATTTTGTCAAAGGCTTTTTCTGCATCTATTGAGAGGATCGTATGGTTTTTATTCTTCAGTTTGTTAATGTGGTATATTGCACTGATGGATTTGTGGATATTGAAGAATCCTTGCATCCCTGGGATAAGTCCCACTTGATCATGATGTACAATCCTTTTAATGTATTGTTGGATGCGGTTTGCTAGTATTTTGTTGAGGATTTTTGCACCTATGTTTGCCGGTGAAATCGGCCTGTAGTTTTCTTTTTTGTGGTATCTTTGTCTGGTTTTGGTATCAGGGTGATGGTGGACTCATAGAATGAGTTTGGGAGTGTTCCTTCTTCTGCAATTTTTTGGAATAATTTCAGAAGGAGAGGTGTTAGCTCTTCTTTAAATGTTTGTTAGAATTTGCCTGTGAAGCCATCTAGTCCTGGGCTTTTATTTGTTGGAACATTTTAAATCACATTTTCATTTTCAGTACTTGTGATTGGTCCATTCATCTTTTCTATTTCATCTTGGTTTAGTCTTGGAAGATTGTACTTTTCTAAGAATTTGTCCATTTCTTCTAGGTGGTCCATTTTATTGGCATATGGTTGTGTATAGTAGTCTCTTATGATCCTTTGCATTTCTGTGATGTCCATTGTTACCTCTCCTTTTTCATTTCTAATTTTATTGATTTGAGTCCTCTCTCTCTCTCTCTCTTTTTTTTTCTTTTTGCCATTTCTTGGGCCACTCCCACAGCGTGTGGAGGTTCCCAGGCTAGGGGCTGAATCGGAGCTGTAGCTGCCGGCCTACACCAGAGCCACAGAAGATGGGATCTGAGCCATGTCTGCAACCTGTACCACAGCTCATGGCAACATGGATCCTTAACCCACTGAGCAAGGCCAGGGATCGAACTTGCAACCTCATGGTTCCTAGTTGGATTCGTTAACCACTGACTCTTTTTTTCGTGATAAGTCTGGCCAAGAGTTTATCAATTTTGTTGATCTTTTCATAGAACCAGCTTTTTGTTTCATTGATCCTTTCTATGGTTTTCTTCATTTCTATTTCATTGATTTCTGCTCTGATCTTTATGATTTCTTTCCTTCTACTAACTTTAGGTCTTGTCTGTTCTTCACTCTAGCTGCTTTAGTGTAAAGTTAGGTTGTTTATTTGAGCTTTTTCTTGTTTCCTGAGGTTGGCTTGTATTGCTAAAAATGTTCCTCTTAGAATGGCTTTTGCTGAATCCCATATGTTTTGAAGTGTTGTATCCTTGTTGTCATTTGCATCTAGGTATTTTTTAATTTCCTCTTTGATTTCTTCAGTGTCATTGGTTGTTTAGTAGCATGTTGTTTAGGGTCCATGTGTTTGTGTTTTTTTTGCAATTTTTTCCTTGTTGTTGATTTCCAGTCGTATAGCATTGCAGTCAGAAAAGATGCTTGATGTGATTTCAGTTTTTTTAAAGTTCCTGAGGCTGGATTTGTAGCCCAGGATGTGATCAATCTTAGAGAATGTTCCATGTGCACTTGAGAAGAATGTGTATTCTGCTGCTTTTGGAGGGAATGTCCTATAACTATCTATTAAGTCCATCTGATGTAATGCTTCATTCATGGCCTGCGTTTCCTTATTGATTATTCTGTCTGGATTATCTTTCCATTGCTGTAAGTGGGGTGTTAAATTCCTCCACTATTATTGTGTTATTGTCAATTTCTCCTTTTAAGGTTGTTAGCAGTTGCCTTATATATTGTGGTGATCCTATGTTGGATGCAGCAGTATTTAACATTGTTATATCTTCTTCTTGGATTGATTCCTTGATCATTATGTAGTGTCCTTCCTTGTCTCTTAAAATATTCTTCATTTTAAGGTCTATTTTGTCTGATACGAATATTGCTACTCCAGCTTTCTTCTCCTTCCTGTTTGCATGGAACATTTTCTTTCATCCTCTCACTTTTAATTTGCATGCATCCCTAGAAGTGAAGTGGGTCTCTTGAAGACAGCATATATATGGGTCTTGTTTTTGTATCCATTCAGCCAGTCTATGTATTTTGGTTGGGGCATTTAGCTCATTTACATTCAAAGTATTTATTGATATGTATGTTCTTCTTGCCATTTTATTAATTATTTTGGATTTGTTTTTGTTGCTATTTTTTTCTTTCCTTTTTTCTCTTGTTTTCTTCTCTTATGGTTTGATGACTATCTTCAGTGTTGTATTTGAGTTGATTTTTCTTATTTGTTTGTGTATCAGTTGTAGATTTTTGGTTTGCAGTTGCCCTGAAATTTTGATATAGGAGTCTATATATATATATACAAGATTGTTTTAAGTTGTAGTTCTCTTAATTGCAAGTGCATCTCCAGTATCCTGCATTTGTACACACCTCGTCTCATGATCTCTGATTTTGGTAGCATATTTGTGCATGGATGATTTCATATCTTTATTGTATATATGTCTTTACCTGTGAGCCTTGTCAATTGTGGTATTTTTGTTTCTAGTTTTGGCCTTGTCTTTTCTGCCTAGAAAAGTTCCTTTAGTGTTTGTCGTATTGCTGGTTTAGTGTTGCTGAATTCTCTTAGCTTTTGCTTATCTGTAAAGCTTTTGATTTCTCCTTCAAATCTGAATGAGAGCCTTGCTGGGTAAAGTAATCTTGGCTGGAGGTTTTTCTCCTTTCATCATATTAAGTATATCACACCACTCCCTTCTGGCCTGCAGAGTTTCTGCTGAAAAATCTGCCAATAACCTTATCAGGGTTCCCTTGTAAGTTATTTGTTTCTTTTCCCTAGGTGTTTTCAATATCTTCTCTTTGTCTTTAATTTTGGGCAGTTTGATTAATATGTGTCTTGTGGTGTTCCTCCTTGGGTTTATTTTATGTGGTATTCGTTGTACTTCCTGGATTTGAGTGAATGGTTCCTTTCCTATGTTAGGGAAGTTTTTGGCTATTATCTCTTCAAGTATTTTTTCTGTCCCTTTCTCTCTCTCTTCCCCTCCTGGCACCCCTAATATATGGATGTTAGTGCGTTTAACATTGTTCCAGAGTTCTCTGAGACCATCTTCATTTCTTTACAATATTTTTTCTCTTTTCTGTCCCACATCCATGATTTCCACCAATCTGTCCTCCACCTTGCTTATTTGTTCTTCTGCCTACTGTATTCTGCTGTTAGCTGCTTCTAATGAATTTTTTTATTTCAGTTATTGTATTTTGCATCTCTTCTTGCTTAAGTCTTATATCTTGTATTTCTTTGCTCATTGTTTCCTGTAAATTATCCATCTTTGCCTCCAGTTTATTTCCAATGTCTTGCATCGTCTTCAGCATCAATAGTCTAAAGTCTTTTTCCTGGTGGCTGAGAATCTGCTGATCACTTAGCTGATTTTCTGGGCTTTTTTCTTTCTCCCTCATGTGAGTTATAGTTCTCTGCCTTTTGATTTTTTATAGGTTTTTACTGTGGCGACCTTTTTGCAGATAATATAGTTGTAGCCTCTCTTACTTCTGGTATCTGCCCTCCTTGTGGCTGAAGTTGGTATGGGGGTTTGCTGTAGCCTTCCTGATGAGGGGACTGGTGCCTGCCCACTGGTAGGTGGAGTTGATTCCCATCCCTTTGGTGGGTGGGTGGGGCTTTGTCTCTGGGTGAGATTAGAAGATGCTGTGTGCCTGGGCATTCTTTTAGCAGCCTTTTTACTGATGGGTGGGGCCGTGATCCCACCTGGATTGTTGTTTGGCCTGAGGCTTCTCAGCACTAATGGGTGGGGCCAGAGTTTCCCCAAATGGCCACCTCCGGAGAAAGGCATGATGCTGAATATTCCCAAGAGCTTTGCTTCCAATGTCCTTCCCCCATATTAAGCCACATTCACCCATTTTCCCAGAAGCTCCTCCAAGAACTGCAGTCAGGTTTGACACAGATTCCTATGGAGCCTCTGCTTTGCCCTGGGACCAGTGCACATGAAAATGTGTGTGTGCCTTTTAAGAATGGGATGTCCATTTCCCCTGGTCCCGTGGAGCTCCTGTGCACAAGCCCCACTGGCCTTCAATGTCAGATGCTCCGGGAGCTCTTTCTCCCAGTGCCAGATTACCACATGTGGGGGTTTGATGTGGGGCTCAGAACTCTCACTCCTGTAGGTGAGTCTCTGTGAACCAGTTACTTTCTAGTCTGTGGGGCTTCCCACCCGGGAGGTATGGGGTTGCTTATATTGCATAATCGCCCCTCCTACCTCTTGATGTGGCCTCCTCTTTGTCTTCTGGTATAGGATATCTATTTGGAAGTTTCCGGTCCATTTGGTTGAAGATTGCTCAGTATTTGGCTGTTAGTCTTATTGTTTTTAGGAGAGCAATTGAGCTCCAGTCTTTCTATTCCACCACCTTAATCCCATCTCCAGACAACACAATTTAAAAGTAGACCAAAGACTTGAATAGATGTTTCTCCAAGGACAAGACACAAATAGCCGTAAGTACCTGAAAAGATGATCAGCATTATTGGGAATCAGTAACATATACATCAAAAACACAATGAAATACCATTTCATACCTACTAGGATAGATATAATCAAAGGGGGATAATAATAAGTGTTGGCTAGGATGTAGGGAAATTGGAGCCTTCAAAAACTGTAAAATAGTGTTAGCCACTTTAGAAATAGTCTGGTAGTTCCTCAAAATGTTAAACAGAGTTGCTGCACGACCTGGCAGTTCTACTACCAACCTGTGGCATATACCAAAAAGAAATGAAAATACATGTCTACACAAAAACTTGTACATGAACATTCATAATAGTATTATTTGTAATGGCCAGAAGTGGTAACAGCTTAAATATCCATCAACTGATCAATGAAAAATACAGTATATCCATAAAAGTAATCAAGTTCTGATCCATATACAACATGGATGGACCTTGAAAAAAACTACATTGAGTGAAAGAAAACTATCATGAAGACCACAGATTGTATGATTCCATATTTATGAAATGTCCAGAGACAGAAAGTAGATTAGTGGTTGCCTAGGGATGGGAAGGATTTGGGGGTGGGAAATGGGAGTGACTGCTAATGAATAGGGGGTTTCTTTTAGGGTGAAGAAAATGTTCTGAAATTTATTGTGATGGTTGCACAACTCTGTGACTATACTAAAAACAATTGAATTGTACACTTTAAATGGGCAGATTATGTGGTAGGTGAATTATGTCTCAATAAAGCTGTTTTTTTAAAAAAATTCGTATTTTCTGATTTATGGTGACTCTAGTTTGCTTACTCGGGGACATGGTAGGGAGGGATTTAATGTAATACCCAAGTCTCCCAAACTGGGTCGTATGTTCTCAAAAATGGAGTTTGGCTCAGTGGGTTAAGGATCCATTGTTGTCATTGCTGTGGCATGGGTTCCATTCCTGGCCCGGGAACTTCCATATGCCACAGGCATGGCAAAAAAAGGAGTGTGAGAGGAACTGATGGTTATTCTCTAATACAAAATATTATATTTACCTCAAAACCGGGAGGATTCAATGAGATATGAGAAGCATCAATAAAAGTGCCTCCCAGCTTCCCCTTCACCAGTTTGACTTTGCTCTTACTTCTTGACAGACTGAAACAACCATCATTAGATATACTACCTACAGCAGTTCTTTGCAGCATGGTTGCCTAGCAAGGCCAGGCAAACCAAATCTATGGCAAGTGACAAGTTAGGTTATGGCAAATGGTTTGTAAATTCTGTATTCTTAGTTTTAAACTTCCACTTGGGGGTGAACTATTCAGTTTAGGTAGTTGGATTTGACACTCAAGATTTCTAATAGGCGTTCCCATTGTGGCTCGGTGGAAACAAATCTGACTAGTATCCATGAGGACGCATGTTTAACCCCTGGCCTCACTCAGTGGGTTAAGGATCTGGCATTGTGGAGAGCTGTGGTGTAGGTGGCAGACGTGGCTCGGATCTGGTGTTGCTGTGGCTGTGGCGTAGGCTGGCGGCTACAGCTCCAATTCAGTCCTTAGCCTGGAAACCTCCATATGCTGCAGGTGCAGCCCTAAAAAGACAAAAAATAAAAAAAAGATTTATAATAAAACCTTTGCTATACAAGTGTGATTTTTCAGATAAAGCTTGGTCCATGGCCTCAGTCATCAGCAGATCTGTCATCAGACTGTGGCCCTGGGCTGGCCATGAACGTCAGTCAGTATTCCTCTCCATGTTTTCTTGTGTGTTTCCTTTGAGAGAGCAGCCATCAGTAGGTAGTTGCTCCCACATGATCATCTCAGGGACTTCTGATTATGTAAACTAAGCCTTTCTCAGAAGTATGGACATTTATTTTGATGACAGTTTCCTTATATCCCTGGCTAGTATAAACTAGACTAAAGTAGATCAGACCTCATTACAGTCATGCAGTTTTGCTTGGCTCCATTGGTGACAGAGAACAGAGTGTGTTGCTGCCAATTGCGTTGACAGGACCAGATATGGAAGTGTCTCTGAATCCTACATAATTTCTCAGAATAGGCAGAGTTGCTTAGTAGCTTGGAGAGCCAGGTTCTGGATGATACTAAACAAGACGTGAGTGGTAGATAAATATAGGGCAGTACTGCTTGTACTTCTGCATCTGTTGTATACATGGTTTATTTTTAATAGGCTGTTTTCAGACTACATGTTATAACCACTTCATTTTATAATAGGTAGAGTGGAGAGAGGAAAGAAGGCTTAATTTATCATCAAACAGACTTGTATCAATTCTCCTATTATTTCTACAAATATGAATAACATGCCTTTTAATATGTCACTTGATCTTTGTATCATGAAGTTGTGGTGAAGAGTTTTGGTATTTTGATACAGCATCAGTAGGAAACTGGGACCTCAGCCACAGCAAGATTGTGATCTAAGCCCTCTCCTTAGCCTCTCGATCTTTATGCTTGTTCTGGCTTATCTTACTCTCATCCATGACTTCAGGTCCAAACAAGTCAACTCATGCCTGCTAAATCCACAACAGTCACCTATCTGAACTACAAATATTTACTTTATTTGGATGTCCCATATGAATCTTAAAACAGGTATAAAAACTAACTTCATAGATGTTTTTACCCCAAATCGGATTCTTGTTTTGTGCTCCTTGTTCCTGTGATTGGTACCAATATTACTCAGTTGCTGGCTAGGTGCTCTATCACCTCTCACAATAAATCATTAATTTCTCTAGTCTCTCTTCTTATTTCCTCTCACCCCATGACCACCTCTCCATTTCTATTGTCATTGCCTTGGTTTAGGCTTTTATCAAGTCTAGCCTGAATTACGATTTTCCATAATAGGAGTTCCTCCCTCATAGTCCAACTACCAATCAATTTTCTGTTGTAATGCTGGAGTATTCTTAAAAACAAAACCCCACAAATATATCACTGCCCTGTTTAAATTCCTTCATTAACTTCCTGTAGTAGCTTTTGATATCTCCACTTGGCAAGACTGAACTACAGTCCCCATAATGTAATTCTAGTATGTTTGTGGTTAGGGTGGTCTACAAGGAAAATTTTCTTGTAAGGGTTGGAGGATGGTAACAACACACACCTTCTCCAGATTATGCAAACAAATACTAAGTTAAGTGTTCCTGAGAAGAGATCTTGTAGATATGAGTAAGTTCCCCTAATAAGGTGATTTTAATCACAAGGGAAATTATCCTAGGTGGGCCTGAATTAATCAGTTGAAAGGCCTTTAAAAGAGGGTTTAGGCCTTTCCTGGATACCGAGCTGCCTGACTGTGAGTGACAGGCTTTACCTTGTGCTCCAGGAGTTCCAGGCTTCTCACGATCTTCTATTCCTGATTGTGGGCTTCAGCATTGCTTCAGCCAGCCCCCAGCAGTGGGTAAGCCAATGCCGTGTCATAAATCATTCTGTGTCTGGATGTATATCTAGTATCTACATGTAGACCTATATCTAGATCTAGACGTGTGTGTGTGTGTGTGTGTGTGTGTGTGTGTGTGTGCGTGCGCATGCATGTGCATGCAGTCTACTGGTTCTTTTTCACCATTTGAACTGTGACTGATACATAAGTTGATACCAAAAGTATTGTTTCCAGAGGAACTGAGTATTAAATATAATTTCTTTGAATTGGTTTTGAGTTTTCTGGAATTGGTTCTCTGATTAGATTTAAAGACACTAACGACCCTACTTCCAGTGGTATAAAGTGGCAAAAGTGTTAAGAAATTTATCACATTTTGATACCTACAATCAACTACATATAGAAGGCAAGGCTCTGGGTCACCAAGTATTAGCAACCCTAGAATATCTGAGCCAACATAAGGACTAAAATGGGATTGATTGGTTGTTTTTAATTGCACTGGGGAAAGTAGGGAAAGAAAATGAGAATCTCAGGGCTTCAAATTCCTAGCTCAATGACCTGAAACCTTCTATAACTTTCCTGAAGTTCCCTTATCTCTTTTATCTGAAAACCATACCCAGAGTTTCATCTTGTAAGTAGCTGAATTACAACATAAATTGAAGTACCAACCTTGCAGCATCTATTCAAGTCAGATGGATAGGATGGGATCAAGAATATATCATTAGGTTCCAATGAGTGTGGGGGAATTTGAGCCCCTAAATTAGACAGAGACTTCATTAGTAGTAGAAACAGCCTTTCTGCCCTTGAAGGTTCATGGTAGATTTGAAACTGAGCATGAGCCCAGTAGATATAACATAGGTCGTGGAGGCACAAGTAAACTGAATGAAAATGTGGTCCAAATGTTTATGGCCTCTACTCCTGCCATATTGCTTTTTTACTCTCTTTTTCAACCTGTACTTATAGCCTCACAGGAAGTTCTCTATGACCAGTGGACTAAGCAAGAAAAAAATCAAGCCTGATTTATAGATGTTTCTATATGATACGCAGGCACCTACCCAATGTGGACAGTTGTAGCATGACAGCCCCACTCTGAGACATCCCTGAAAGAAAGTGATGAAGGGAATTCCTCCCAGTAGGTTATACTTTAAGTCATGCACCTGGTCGTTTATTTTGTTGGAAGGAGAAATGGCCAGATGTGTGATTGTGTACCATTGGCTATGGCCAATGGTTTGACTGGATGGTCAGGGACTTAGAAGGAATATGATTAGAGAAGTGATGAAAAAGCAGTTGGATAAAGAAATATGTGGATAGACCTCATTGAATGGAGGAAAAATGTGAAGATATTTGTGTCCCGTGTGAATTATCACCACAGGGTGACCTCAGCAGAAGGACATTTTAGTAATCAAGTGGAAAGGATTACCTGTTCTATGGATCCTAGTTAGCCAGCCTCTTCCCCTAACCACTTCAGTCATTGCTCAATGGGCTTATGAAAAAAGTGACCATGGTGGCAGGGATGGAGGTTATGCATGGGCTCAGCAAAATGGACTGCCATTCATCAAGGCCAGCCTAGCTATGTCCACTGTTCACATTGCCAGAAGCAGAGACCGATAGCAAAATGGACTGCCATTCATCAAGGCCAGCCTAGCTATGTCCACTCTTCACATTGCCAGAAGCAGAGACCCCACTGGAAGTAGGGTCGTTATCGGTCTCTGCTTCTGGCAATGTGAACAGTGGACATAGCTAGGCTGCCCTTGATGAATGACAGTCCATTTTGCATTAAATCTAACTCTCTGGAGTGATTAGCTGCTTACCTGGTGGTAGGTTGATTATATCTGACAACTTTCATTATGGAAAGTATAGCACTTTGTTCTTAGTGAAATATATAGTTATTCTTTTCATTATTATTATTATTATTATTATTTGTCTTTTCAGAGCTGCACCTGCGGCATATGGAAGTTCCCAGGCTAGGGGTACAATCAGATCTATAGCTGCCAGCCTATGCCACAGCCACAGCAATGCCAGATCCAAGCCACATCTGTGACCTACATCACAGCTCATGGCAACGCTGGATCCTTAACCCACTGAGCAAGGCCAGGGATCGAACCTGGGTTCTCATGGATACTAGTTGGGTTCGTTACTGCTGAGCCATGACGGGAGCTCCCACTTATTCTTGATATGGATTTTCCTTCCTTGTACACAATGCTTCTGCCAGAACTAATGTATGTGGATTTATAGAATGTCTTATCCACCTTTATGGTATTCCACATAGCATCACTTCTGACCAAGGAAGCAATTTCACAATAAGCAAAGTGCATCAGTGTGTCCATGGTCATGGAGTTCACCGGCTTTATCATGTTCTCCATCGTTCCAAGGAAGCTGGCTTGATAAAGGGTGGAATGACTTTCTGGATAACCAGCTGTGGTACCATCTGGGTAATAATACTTGGCAGAACTGAGACAATGCTTCCAGGATGCAGTATATGCCAAAATCCCGTGTACGATATATGGTACTGTTTCTCCCCTAGCAAGAATTCATGGTCCAAGAATCAAGGGGTGAAAATAGCACTGCCTCCTCTCACTATTTCTCCTAGTGTCACATAAACAAATTTTTTTGCTTCCCATCCCTGCATTTTTAGTTTCCACTGATCTAGAAGCCTTCATTCCAAAGAGAGGAATGCTGCCATCAGGGGAACACAACAACGATTTCATTGAACTTCAAGTTGAGATAGCTACTTGGCCACTTTGGGTTCTTCATATATCTGAATCAATAAAGAAAGGGATCACTATACTGGCTGTGATGATGTATAGTAATTTATACTACAAGTTTTGAGATTTGAGGAAATATCAGAAATAAAATTCCCTAGAAATAAAACTCAAGTTCCTCAACTTTCAGCAATAAATAAAATAAGTCAACATCATTAGGTGTATATCGATAGTTGCATCAAATTATTGGGTTACAATTTCCATGATATACAATATTCCTCAGGTAAAATACCCAGAGCATAAACAATCTCCCCTCAGTCAAATGAATGACCTCATTTCTGAACCCTCCTCCTGGGTCTCATTGTCTTCCTGTACCCTTTGGACCGTGGCCAGATCACATTTTGTCTAAAGTAGCGATCACAAATAATATGAAGATTATAACTGCTATGATAACTCAAACAAGATACTTCACAGTTTCTTTAAAGAGCTTATTTCTTACTGTATATATTTTCTGTCTGGTGAACATGGACCCTGGACAACCAAAGCTTCACTAAGTGTGAGTCTGACTGTGGCCATGTAACATGTATGCCCAGTCTGCCTCTTCATAATATCTGTTTTCACAGGACCTTGTCTCCCTCTCAGAAATTTCCCCTGTCATTTCAAGGGGAACCTCCAATATTCTGATGTTTCATATGTGCTCATAATACCTCTCTATATTCTTCCACTCTTGTATAAGCCCCCTGACTACAAACCACAAAAAAAGACACCTTTCCCTGGCAAAGAGCTTAAGAGATTTTTGTGAGAAAGATGCTCTGCTGAGCCCTGCTGCCCAGCTATCTGCCTGCTGTATATCTGTATCTGTATCTATAATCTATATCTCTATCAACATTGACATCTACATCTATTTATCTTGCTCTATGCTGAAGCTGTGGTCCATGGTGGAGTTGGGGGAAAGGGAAAGTAATCTCTTCCAATTCTCTATGCATTTGATCACTTGGATAAAGGTAGCTCTATTCTGTTGAGAGCCTCCCACAGACTATCATAAATATATTCCCTTCAGCCATTTGTCTTCATGCTGCTCTCAGAGGAATTTGAGCCCATCCATCAGTGCAGACATTGAGAGAAATGGCATAGCATCCTTATAACTGTCCCCATTTCACCTTGTCTTTCCACAGGTGCCTTTATACTGCTCTATCTTCCCTTAGAAAAAATTGGAAAAAATTAAAAGCCCCAAACCAAAACAACAAAGACATACAAAAAATTATCTCACCCCTTGTTCCCTCAAATGTACATGTACTCTACAGATAGATACTTAGATGCTACCTCCACATCAGCATATCTGATTCTTAGCTGTTTGGGTAGCATCCCCTGGTAAAATTTTTTAAATTAAAAAATTAAAAATCATTTTAAGGTAATTAAATGTTGAGTCTACATAAAATATCATCCATAAGGAGTTATTTGGATTTGCTGGCTCTGTCAGTCAACTCTCATCGCCTTGTCCATTTTCCCTTAGGTATTCCAAATATGTTATCCTTTTCATAGCTAGGAGAATATTGTATGGAGTTCCTTCATGGCTCAGTGGTTAACGAACCCTACTGGTACCCATGAGGACGAGGATTCAGTCCCTGGCCTCACTCAGTGGGTTAAGGATCTGGTGTTGTCTTGAGCTGTGGTGTAGGTCACAGATGTGGCTCAGGTCCTGAGTTGCTGTGGCTGTAGTGTAGGCTGGCAGTTATAGCTCTGATTCGACCCCTAGCCTGGGAACTTCCATATGCTGTGGATGTGGCACTAAAAAAAAAAAAAAAAAAAAGATATTGTAATATAGTAGTTTATGATGGGTAAAAATACCAGCACTTTTATATGCTGAATCCCAGGAAAAGAAGTAAGCCCTTTCTGGAAATCAGTTTATTTTTGCTTTCACAATTCAAAAGAGTAAGAGAAACACATTTGAAATTCTTGCTGAGGGCCTAGGGTTAAAAGTATACCATTTTATTATTTTATCCAGGAGAACATGTGCTCTAAATTCCTAACATCTGAACTCCAACTTCACTGCTTATGTACTCTAGGTTAAAGTGCTTTATGGACCTGTTTCCTCCTTTGTAAATTGATGATACTTCCCAGTATTGCTGTCAGGGTTAAATGGGTTAATGCCCAGCTCTTAGTAGGGTCTCAATAATTGTTACTCCTCCTACCCAGTGCCTCTTCTTCCAGAGTTGTATCACACTGTAGAGAATCATTGCTATATGGAATTTCAGAGCTGGGAAGATTAGAGAACTCCATTTTCATTGCCATGACGACAGAATTAGAGAGGTGAAAAATTTCCTCCCAAAGCCGTGAGCAACTGTTAACAAACTAGCACCTTTTTAATTGGTGGCAAGTATGTGATTTCTTTCCTACTGTTTCCCTCTTTGCTCAAACTAGTTTACCCAAACCTATCTGTTTACTCTGAAAGGACCAAAAGGAGAAGTGGGAGATTGATTTTCTGATTATTGGGTAAATGTTAACCATGCTATTTTGGAGTTCCCGTCTTGGCGCAATGGTTAACGAATCTGACTAGGAACCATGAGGTTGCGGGTTTGATCCCTGGCCTTGCTCAGTGGGTTAAGGATCCGGCGTTGCCCTGAGCTGTGGTGTAGGTTGCAGATCCGGCTCGGATTTGGCATTGCAGTGGCTGTGGTATAGGCCAGCGGCTACAGCTCTGATTCGACTCCTAGCCTGGCCCTAAAAAGCCAAAAATAAAAATAAATCATGATGTTTTGTACATTTACATCACCTACCTTCTAGCTGCTACCTGCAAAATATCCTGGAAGGTTCCTGCGATCTTATTATTACCTGAAATTAGGCCTTTTCAAAGTCAATACCTGTGTTTTTCAGATGTATTTAAACTATAGTTTATGAGTTTAAGAGTTAACAATGGTCACCATCTTTTTTTCACCCTCTAAATAAAACCATCTTCAAAAGGAATTTTTTCTCTTGTTTTGTCTGCCTACAGTTGACTTCACTCAATTAATCTCTGTGATGATATTTCATTCCCTCATACATTTTATGGTCTTAATTAGCAACCCAACCTACTAAAATTTAAGCCTCTTCTCTCTCTTACCAAAGATATAGAAAATATTTAATCATTGTCATTAACAAAATAACTTTTATATATGTTCCATTAAGAAATACTCCAATTACTATCTCTTCTTTAAGATAAACTGTTTTGTTTGTTTGTTTGTTTGTTTGTTTTTTGCTTTTTAGGGCCACACCCACAGCATATGGCAATTCCCAGGCTAGGGGTTGAATCAGAGCTATAGCTGCTGTCCTACACCACAGCTCATGGAAATGCTGGATCCCCAACCCACTGAGCAAGGCCAGGATTCGAACCTATATCCTCATGGATACTAGCTGGATTTCTTTCCACTGCACCACAATGGGAACTCCAAAATGTTGTCCTTTTATCACCTGACCTTGTGCAAAGCTATTTTAAAGCAATATATTCCACTTAAAACAATACTTTTAAAACGTTGCTTTGAATGCCTGATTTCTTAAAAGCAGCTTGGCAGAAATCTGTGACTAAGGTCAGGCTTCAGAGATCAGTAAAGAAGTCATTTACTGAAAATTTCTTATTTGAGAGAAGAACTGAGTGAGGTAGAAACATGTTGCCAGTAAAATTATTTCCTTCTCATTGGTAAAAGATCACCACAGATAGGGAAGTCATGCTTCTTGCATGCAAATATGAAATAACAGGACAATTTGGGCTTTTGACAAGGTATTTGGAACAGAAAATAGTTTTTCTCTTGTTCAATTATAGAGAGGAATTTATTAGTTAGATAAAAAAGGGCTAAGAATGGAACTGTAGCAGACGTTACTAGCTCCCCACTTAATATGCATTCTCTCCTTTTTTCTTCACTAAGGGGAGCCACATTTTTTTAGGAGCAGCACTGTATCTAGATTAGCAAGTATTACATTTCCCAGCCTCTCCTGTAGATAGAAGTGGACAAGAGATACAGATTGGGTCAGTGATGTATAAATGGAATTTTAAGGTTAGAACTTCTTGGACTACTTCTTAAAAGTGAATGATCTGAGTTGCTGTGGCTGTGGCATAAGCTGGAAGCTGTAGCTCCAACTGGACCCCTAGCCTGGGAACTTCCAGATGCCGAGGGTGCAGCCCTAAAAAATAAAAGGAAAAAAAAGTGAATGATCCACGGCTGATATGCCTTTTCTGCTTTATGGACTTGTTTCTTTATCCTCTGTGAAACATGAAAAGCATAACACATGGGGATCATTTATCTTGTTGAGGTCAAGGCAAATCATGAGATTCACCCGTGCCTCTACTCAGATCGCAGTGTTGGATTAGTTTCTTTGATGAGGTCATTATTGCTTAAGATGGGCGTATTATTAGGATCTCCTGAGGATACTCTACAAACTCAATATTGGGACTTCTTCTGGCAGGTAGAATGCACTTGAGAGCAGTGGGCCAGTGTTCCTGTTGCAAAAGCCAGAGAAATTACAAATATATTTCTAAAGGTGTTAGAGAGCTAGCTGTAAAAGCAAGTTTATGGCACTAAAATTCCAGAGAGGGAGGAACCATTCTTAGGTAGGGGGATGAACAATGGCCCTTTCTCTCCCAGGGGTCAATGGCCAATTCTGGGCATGGTCTGTGGATCTGACTTGGCTTAGACGTAGGGACTCCACTACAAAGAGAGAACCGTATAGATTTCAGTGGTCATGCAGGGCTGGAGTGAAAAAAGGAAACTGAAGCACTTCAAATGCCATGTCTGGTTTTCCCTACAAGATATTAGCCAAGTTTGGTGCCACATAGGTGGCTGAGGAGCCAACCTGAAAATTTCCAATAGATGGGGTGAAATCTGCTGAGGTCTCGTGATACTTAGAAAATACTCACCAAGGGAAGGGGGTCTACCTCAAACATACAGCTAGTTCCTCTTTAAGACACTGGCTAGATTTTATTTGAATTGTAGGTATGGGAGACTGAAGAGTTAAGCTGAGACCTTGGGCAGGGGAGAGATGGATCTTTCACAGTTTGTCAGAACTGAAAAATGGAAAACTACCAGGATCTAAAAAATAAATAAATAAATAAACTTCAGGAAAAGAGGTGAACCAGAGGTAAACTTGAGTCTTACTGAAACTGAAAATTGAGCTCTAACCTAAATCAGTACTTAATGGGTGGAGGTAGTCAACCTCTCATCCTAAATGCTATTAGAGGATAGGAAAAACTCTCTTTGGTGAAAGATGACATTATTTGGAACTTTTGTATTTTTTTAATACACAGAGCTTGGCGTACAATAAAAATTTACTAGACATATGAAAAGACAAGACAAATAGGACCTATAATTAACAGGAAAAAAGCAATTGAAGTAGGAACATAGATGGTCCAGATATTGAAATTTGCAGACAAGGAATTTAAAATAACTGTGTTTAATGTGTTTAAGAAAATAAAAGCATGGCCAAATAGATGAAATGATGAAAGATATAATCAGAGATTAGAATCTATAAAAGAGTGAAATGGACTAAAAAATTAAAAAAATACAGTATCTGAAATTAACTCAATAAATGAGTTTTTGAGGTTGTACACAGCTAAGCAGAGATTTAGTGAACTTGAAGATGGTTCAAGAGAAAATATCCAAGTTGACGCATAGAGAGACAAGAGGTTGGAAAGAACAATACAGAGTATAGCAAACACGTATGGTGGCATGGTAGATCCAAGCTGTCTGAAAAATAAAGTCTTTATTTGTAGTGATACAACTGATTTCCATGGTGTAAATACTATTACCGTAGTTGAGTTCAAGCTACTGATGATTTAAAAGATATCTCACAAAATTCCTTAATATTGAACCCTTGACTCTGGCAAGCTGCAACAAGCTGACTCCAGCACACTCTTCATATGAATTATATTCAGAAGGTCTTAAATTAGAGACCTAGAAAGAGAGAAGAGAATGGGGCAGAAGAAACATTTGAAGAAGTTATAACTGAGACTATTCCAAACCTTTTAAAGTAAATCAAGCCATAGATTAAAGAACTCAGGCAACTACAAGCATCATTAATACAAAGAATACTTCATCTGGGCATATCATTGTAAAACTGTTGCAAACCAAAGAGTAATGGGCTGGATGGCAATGCCCAAAAAGATATGTCCATGGCTTGATCCCTGGAAACCTGTGAATGTTACCTTCTCTGGAAAAAAGAGTTTTTGCAGGTATAATTAAATTAGGATTCTGAAATGATGATTGATCCAGGTGGACTCTAGCTGTTATCATATTCCTGTTCTATCCTTTAAAAAATACAAGAGTTCTCTGTTGACCTAGTGGTTAAGGGTATGATGTTGTCATCGATGTGGCATGGGTTTGATTCCTGGTTCAGGAACTCTTGCATTCCATGGGTGTGGCCAAAAAATTACCTGTGTAAGGTATAAAAAAGGTGACATTGGTATGGATTTTGTAGCCATCAAAAATATGCAGACTATTATGAACAATTTTATACCAGTAAATTTGTTTTTTTTTTTTTTGTCTTTTTGCTATTTCTTTGGGCCGCTTCCGTGGCATATGGAGGTTCCCAGGCTAGGGGTCAAATCGGAGCCGTAGCCACCGGCCTACGCCAGAACCACAGCAACGCAGGATCCGAGCCGCGTCTGCAACCTACATCACAGCTCACGGCAACGCCGGATCATTAACCCACTGAGCAAGGGCAGGGACCGAACCCGCAACCTCATGGTTCCTAGTCGGATTCGTTAAGCACTGTGCCACGACGGGAACTCCATACCAGTAAATTTGGATGAAATGGATAATATTTTGAAAAGTATATCTAACCAAAGCTGGCAGAAGAAGAACTAGAAGAACTGAATTGTGTTATGTTTATTTAAAATGTTGTCCATTAAAAACAATTTTCCATAATGAAAATCCCATGTTTATGGATACAAAATTGAATACTTACATTTATGAGGAGGTGAAACAAATCTTTCACAAATTCTTTTGTAAAATCGAAAAGGAATACATCCCTGCTTTTTATGAGGGCAGCATAACCTTGACTCTAAAACTTGATGAGGAAATTGTAAAAGGAAGGAAAATTTCAGACCAATCTCTTATAAAAGTGGATTCAAAAATTCTTAATCATTAAAAAAACATCTATTTAAAAAGGGTATACATCATGACTAGTGGGATTTATTTCACAGCCAAAATGGTAGTTAAGTATTCCAAAATCAATTAAGGTAATTTAAAAACATGTACTTTTTTATCTTTGGTATATTCAACTTTATTCATAAGTTTTTGGAAATTTACAGCTGATAACAACCGATGTTGAATTTCAGATCTGCTATTCACATTGGCTATAAGTGAACTCAGACTTACATTTAGTTAAGCAAGATCCACTGTCAGCTTTACATGCATCACTTAATCCTCATCATAGCCCTCTTCATTGTGACTTAACAAATATGCTTGTTCTGGTGAAGCTTACATGCTACCAGAAAACAGACAATAGGTATAAAAATAAATGAGAAAGCTAGTCTGTCTCAAATCTCTTTAAAAGTGACCCTAAGCACTGAATTCTAAAGGTCAGTGGTTATCAATCTTCTCCTGAAAGGAAATTAAACTCAATTAAGGTAATTTACACATTGCTAAGTAAAAAGGAGAACATCTATGATCATCCCAAGGCAAAAAGAGAAAAGTATCTGAAACAATTTAAGACACATTAATGATTTTTAAAAAATCTTGGCAGCTTAGAATTAAAATAGATTTTTCTTAATTTTATAAAAAAGTTAAAAATTTATAGACGACATCATAATAAACTATGAAACAGTAAATTTTTTTCCTTTGATATTGACTAGAGGCAAGGAGGCCTGCTACCAGCACTTCCATTCTATCTTTTTTAGAGGTCTTAGGAAGTGCAATAGGTAAGAAAAATAAAGGAGGATTTAAAAGGAAGACTTAAACTTATTTTCAGACAGCATGATTGTATATGTGGATAATTCAAAAGAAGCTATGTAATTGAGTTTAGTGATATTGTGAGAAACAAGTTAGATGTATGAGAGTTAATTTTTTTTATATTCCAGCAATAACCAAATAGAAAAGGAAATTTGGAAAATGAAACAATTTACAATAGCATCAAATAACATCACATACTTAGGAATAAACTTAAAGTGGATAAGAAGCCATTAAATATCATTGCAAGAAATAAAAAACTCTAAATACATTGATTGGCATGACCTGTTTTTGGATTGGGAGACCTAAAATAGTAAAGATACACTTTTCCTTAAGTTAATCTATAGTTTCAACTCAATCCCAATCAAAATTCCAGCAGATTTCATTGTAGAAAATGAGGTGTGATTCTAAAATTTATAGGGAAATGTAAAGGTCCAAGAGTAGTCAAGGCAATCTCAGGAAAACCAAGCTGCTCTCAGATATTGAAACTATTATATACCCATAGTAATTAAGACAGTGTATTATTGGAGTTTGGCTGGAGAAACTGATCAACAAGAACAGAATAGAGGCAGAAACCCTGCACATATCCAATTATCTCATTATTCAGGAGACAATACTTTTTCTTACTAGGAATAAATGGTGCTGGGTTAACTAGCTATCTCTATTTCACACCAGACACAAAAATCAAATCCATATGGATTGTAGATATAAATGTGAGTGGTAATATAATAAAGCCTTAGGAAGAAAATTTAGGAGGACATCTCTTCTGCACTTAGTGTATTCCTTCAACGGTGGTCATTCCTTTCCAATTGCAGAGTCCCTCTGGCACACCGTTTTTCTTAGCATCTCAGAGTACCCTCCCTTCCCTCACCCAAGAACATGGTAACTCTAACCTGTCTTTATGCACCACTGTAATGGAGTGCCTGCAGCTCCGTGAGACCACCTTCTAGGCTTATCCCCACCCATCAAGTTTTCCCCAGCCATGTTCTTCTGCCATCCACTTGGCTAATTGCAGCACTGCCTCCCTGAGCTGCTAACCCCTCCAGGGAAAGTGAGGACCCTCCAGTTTGACTTCCTGCCCTTCTTGCTCTCTCTCTCAGTTCATCTTTGAAAAAAAACTTCCCTTTCCTTTTTGCTAGAGCAGGTTGGAAACCTCGTTTATGTAATATCTTCCAACCTGTCTTAAAGGTGACTTACAAAAGAATCTTTTTGTTTTTTAATTTTTATTATTTTATTTACATATGGTTGCTTTATAAAGTTGTGTTAGCTTCAGGTGTACAGAAAAATGAATCAGTTATACATATATGTATATTCGTTTTTTTCAGATTCTTTTCCCATATAGGTTATTACAAAATATCAAGTAGAGTTCCCTGTGCTATGCAGTAGGTCCTTCTTGGTTATCTTTTTTTTTTTTGTCTTTTTCCTTTTCTAGGGCTGCTCCTGTGGCATATGGAAGTTCCCAGGCAGAGGTCTAATCAGAGTTGTTGCTGCCGGCCTACGCCAGAGCCACAGCAATGCAATATTCGAGCCGCATCTGCAACCTACACCACAGCTCACAGAAACACTGGATCCTTAACCCACTGAGCAAGGCCAGG